>NC_133665.1:1692407-2000796 GCF_037893015.1 Macrotis lagotis | reverse complement strand
CTGAGGGATCAGACATGAAGGAGTAGGCAACAGTGAACCAATGAAAAATGTTGATCAGGGGAGCAGTTGAATAAAAATTGTGCTATAAAAGGAGAATTATTCTGAAGGCAATATGTAGGGTAGATTTGAAGTGTGTGTGGTGGGGGGAAGGCCAGTAATTTAGAGATCCACCATTTCTTTCATCATTTTTATTGTTTCTTTTTTTTTTTTTGGATCTTTGCCTGTTTCTCCAAATTCTAATTAAACCCAGGCTGAACCTAGGATTCTAATAAAGGACTGCCTGGCCATCATTCAACAGAAAGGAAGGATAACTTGACAGCTCTGGTTTTTGCATCTCTACCAAAGGGCCTTCTTCCCAGAATGTGCTTCAAATGAGAATTCTGATCCTTTTATCTCTAGAACTGAGTTTTCTCAACCATAAAACAGACTAAATGATCTTTAAGGTTCTTTCAAGCTCTAAATTCTATGGAGAATCTAACCACAGTTTTCTCTCTCTCTCTCTCTCTCTCTCTCTCTCTCTCTCTCTCTCTCTCTCTCAACACTCTCTCATGGAGGGTTACAAACTTAACTAAGCACTGTCCTCATAACATCTTTCAGAAGTAGGTAGAAAATCATTTGGCAGATGAGAAAATAGAGATCAAAATATTTGCCCAAGTTTCAGAAGCTAGTAAATATTAAAGCCACAGTTTTAATCTGTCTTCTGACCCCAAGTTATGTATTCTATCCCTAATACAACCTCACTATTCTTGCTTTACTCCTTGATCCAGGATCCTTTTGTAGAAGGAACTCTGAGGATCTTATTCAAAAGTTCTAGGATACTTTGTACTCAATATTCCATTTTCACGGAGCTGGTGAAGAGATAGATTCCTTTAAAGGAGGCAGTAGCCATTTCCCCATGATACACAATAATGTCATTTGCTTCCCCAACTTTGCTGAAGGCAGTGCTCTATTCCTTGGCAAGTGAAGCTTGGAGAAGTTACAGAGAATTAGTCATTCCTTGTTTGACATTCAGCCCAGATTGATTTTTTTTTTGACTAGATAAAAGAGGTCATACTTTGCCTCATTTCTCACCTAGCCTTAGTCATTGAATGGGTATTGCTTCAGTCAAACTAAAACATGGAAAAGACCTTGGTTTAGAAAAGTCAAAATCTCCCACTGTATCTTGGGCTACCTCCAGTCATCCTGATCTGTATCTTGCCACTGGACTGGATGGCTTTGGAGGACAAAGTAAGCTGATGACTTTGCACAGCACTCCCTCACTTCAATTCATTTGCAAGTCATGGAATCGCCTTCCAACCTAACATGCCCAATGAATCTTTCATCCCTAAGATCCCAAAGCACTTTATAGCAAGTGAACAGGAATCAACTTAGTTCAGAGCCATGGTTCCCTCTGGCTTCCTCCACCAGTCTTTTTAATAATAGAGCCTGAACAACTTAATACAGCTAATCTGAAAAGGAAAAAAGGAGAACCTTGTAACCAAATGACACTGCAGGGGGAATTCAAGCAGAATGTCATTACCCAAGCTGGAACCTAGCCAGGATACCTGGGCCTTGCAAAATGTGCTGCTGGATGTTCAATCAAGATATATAAGTATAGGCACACCCGCAGAACACATACACGTTCTCTCCCTGGGGTCTGGTGAGGTAAAACACATTTTACTGTGGCACATCTGTTCGTTTTTTTTTAAATCCCCAACTAATTACCCAGGATGCTCATTAAAAATTCCCATGCAGCCTTACTCAATGTATCATATAGCTATGACATGTCTTCTGTTAAACACAGGCTCCACTACTGACCAGTGACTCTAACAAGAAGTTAAATATGTTGTTGGGGGTGGGGGTGGGGAGGGGAGAAGGAGTCAGACAATATTCAAAGCCAAATTGAACCCAGTCCAAGGCATTTCCTTCTCTGTGTAGACAGGCCAACTCTGGTGGATGTTATACCCAGGAACAGATGTTTTGCTCTGGAAGGACTGGACGGGGGCTGTGGTGTGTGACAGCATGGGAAGGGGGCTGAGGAAGTGAAAATTAGCTAACTTTGTACATCAATCATTGAGTTGGAGGGAGTTGTGGTACCTTACTCTATTCTATAAAGGGCCAGGATAAGTCTCAGTAATTTGTATTCTGTCACTATCTCTAGTACTAAGCTCACAAACAGTCAAGTGAGTCTTCTCTTGAATTTCCTTGTTTAGAAACTGATGGAAATAACTCAGAGAATGTATTTAAATGGTATTGTTTTGATCTCCTTTAAAAAGTATAAAGAGGGGGTGGCTAGGTGGTGTAGTGGATAAAGCACCGGCCTTGGAGTCAGGAATACCTGGGTTCAAATCCGGTCTCAGACACTTAATAATTACCTAGCTGTGTGGCCTTGGGCAAGCCACTTAACCCCATTTGCCTTGCAAAAAAAAAAAACAAACTAAAAAAAGTATAAAGATCCAGAAGAAATATTTAATGGAAAGCTCTGTTAGAAAGAAGCTGGGAAGAAAAGGGAAAAATACTAAAAATGTTATGGAAAACAAATGAGATGACTGATATGGAAGAACTTTGTTAAGCAGAAAGTACTTGACAACTGTAAAGTATCTGTGCTATCATCACCACTACTACTACCATCATCATCATCATCACCATCATCACTATCATCATTGTCATCATTATTGCTATCACCATCATCATCACCATCATCACCATGACCATCATCATCACCACTATTTAACTTTAAGTAATAATAAGCAGAATACTTTCAATCTTACCATAATGATAATGATAATAATAATAATAATAATAATATTAACACTAACTAATAATGATGTAATACTTGGTGATTTGTTGGGGGATTTATTTATGTGTTTTTATGTATGTATTTATGTGTGTATGTATATATATATGTATATGTACATATGTATATTACATCTATATCCATATCTATATCTATCTATAATCTTCTTTTGATCTTCCCAACAATCTATAAGATAGATACTGTCATTATACCCATTAACAGATGAGGAAATGAGGCACAGAAAAATTCAGTGATTTGCCCAAGGTTACACAACTAAGTAGGTAAGCATCTCAAGTAGGATTTTAAACTATTTTCATGACTGCAAGTCCAACTCTCTCTATGCTCTAACACCTAGTTAAAAAGAAACATTAACAGATAGCCTTGAAAAATTTGTTCCTGCTTGGGCAACATTTTTCTATATTCATAAAAAGAGACAGTGGAAAAAGTATTGAAATCTTGTCTATACAAGTTGTATGCCCTATAGTCAACAAGTCACTTCTCAACTCTGGCCCTCAGGTTCATCATCTATAAATTAAGAAGGCTCAACTAGATGATAATGGAGTCCTCTTCCAAACTAAAATTTTTATTATCCTACATGAGACATGACTCCAAACTAGTTATTCATTATTTAGGTATTCTTTGATAGTAAGCTTGGGTAAAAAGGTTTGCTTCATTCTTATTAAGAAACATTTCCCAGGAAATAGGGTGGCTTTATCAGTGAAATCTCAAGTTTTGCAATCCCAGTACTGTCAATACATGAACATATTACATTATTAAAATTGGCTAGTTTTGTAAGGCATGGCCCCTTGAGGTTGGTTATTCCTCCTGAGACTCTCACTCTGATTTTGATACAATTATTGATATATGATAAGATACAATTGATATATATATGCATATATATACATATATATACATACATATACATATATATATATATATATATATATATATATATATATATATATATATATATATATATATATATATCTTCTGTGAAAATAGAACAGTTGAAGATGGGGGTGAGGGAGGAGTTTTATGCCTGTCCTGTAATTACTTCAGCCACTTTAGGTGAGACTAGTGATGATATCATTGACTGTAAGCAGGACTAGTCAGCATATTTCCAGAGCTGCATTGTTTCAAGCAAAATAAAAAGGAACCCAGTAGAGACCATATGAAAATTCTAAATTTGAGCCAACAAATCCTTTCAAGGATAGGAAGAGGGAAAACAAAAAACAAAGTATGATTATAGGCCAAGGTCACTTAAGTTTGGAGAGGAATGTGGCCTATATTTAAATAAATACTTCAAGAATCCACGATGTTACTAATATGGATACTTCTTTGTTTTACTATATTTCTCCAATAAGAGCACTTAACAGAGGTAGCTGGTGACACTGCAAGATAGGCCTTGAATCAGGAAGACTCAAATCCAATCTGACAATTATTAACTGTGTGAACATTATTAACTGTGTGAACATGGATCAATGATTAACTTCTATTTGTCTTGGCTTCCTTATCTATAAAATGGGCATAATTAGTACCTTTTGAAGGGTTTTGTGAGGATCAAATGAAGTAATACTTGTAAAAACAAAACCATAAGACATGACACATGATATATTCTCCAAGTACATTTCTGTTTGTCTATCTATCTATCTATCTATCTATCTATCTATCTATCTATTCATCCATCATCCATCTATCCATCCATACATCATTCATTCATCCATACATACATACATTCATACCTCTAACTATTGATTTATCATTTATCTAAGTTATCTTCCCCATTCAAATATAAATTCCTTAAGGACAGGGATTGCTTTCATTTTTCATTTTTTCTTTGTATCTCACAGTTTAACACAAAGTTTGGGAAATAGTAAGCAATGTATAAATGTTTGCCCATTGATTAGTTGATGGTAATTTTAATGAGTTGCTGAAACTAAAACATTTATCTTTTATTAACTTATTTTCTAGAAATGAATCACTCCTAACTTTTTTGTGCTGGTCGTCAGATAAAAGTATTGCAGTCTATGACTCAAAGTTTACTGAAGGCTTTTCCAGTTTGATTTGATGTTGTTCAGTTGTTTCAGTCATGTCCAACCTCTTCATGGTCCCATTTAGGGTTTTTTGTGGGATTTTTTTTGAAGATTCTGGAATGGTTTCCCATTTCCTTCTCTAGCACATTTTACAGATGAGGAAACTGAGGCAAACGGGGGGGAGTGACTTGCACACAGCTACTATACATTTGAATTACAGTTTGGTAGGATTAGGAGAGATTGCTTTTTACTGTTCAATGACTTTTGAAAATCCTGAACACCTTAATGCCAGTGATGATATATCAAAAATTTAACTTTTGTATTCTTACAAAATATTTCATTAGAAAAATATTAAAGACAAATTGTCTTTAAAACTATCTTGTCCTGTTAGAGTTGGATAAATTCACAAATGGAATTTATAATAAGTTTTTAGGAAACATATGACACAATGTGGTTCCCTACTCATGTCAATTTTACTCATTATCAATTATTCTAAACAATTTTGGTTGCCTATTTATTCCAGATAATCCCTCATTCTAAGAACTCATTAGGTTCTCTTGATCCCTCAATCTTTGAGGCTAAGGAGCTATAAGTTGAGCAACTACTGTCTCCATTTGTTCTCTTTACTATAGCTAATGTGTCCCAATAATTTGGAGAACTGCTCCAATTGAAAAATTCTCTAAGATGGCTTTTATCTAACCACTCATTTTCTTAGTGCAATTATTTTTGCTTCCTCCTGATGGTGAGGCTTGAAGCAAATGGTCTAGACAACTCATTGCTTCCATCTGTATTTTGGTCATCTCAGGAGTGGCCCTGTTGCTTTCTCTTTACTTTCTTTGCTTCCTTTCCTCATGTGATGAAAAGAAAGATGGTGGAAACTTTTTCCTATCCATCTCACTCCATGATTTGTTCAGGCCAATCAGATTAAAAAGCTATCATGGTTACCACTTTGCTTTACCAGTAATTCCATGAAAATATCTTGTTTCCTATAATTTCTTTTGTCTATAACAACAATAATTGCAACTGGCATTTATCTAAATATTTTAAGGTTTGCATAATTATTGGCATACATTATCTTTTTTGATAATTGTAAAAATTCCATTAGATAAGTGCTATAACTTATTATTATCAGATGAGGAAACAGACTTAGGTCAAATAATCATGGTCATCCATGAGAAAGTGCCTAAAATGCTATATTTTTCTGAATTCTTGTTGTTTTAATATAGCCAATTGTCCTGAATCCTGAGTCGAAGTATAATACAATATTCTCTATAGATAGAAAAGTTTCTGAAACCTTTCCCTCTCTTCTTCTAACGGTTCCAAATGTATCATATAGATGGAAGACTCTGGCATGTGGGAACAGGTAAAAAATGAAAAGCATTTTTTTGTGATGAGTTCTAGGTGGGAAGAATATGTGTTGGGCAGATGATATGTCCAATGGTCATTTATACAGCTTGGGGAATGTTCTCAAGTGGGTGCCCACTTGCACATTTCCCTTAACTTTGGAAGGCAACACCACCTTCTTCTACCTTTATTCAACCTGGAAATAGCTTTCGTAATTGTGGTTCTAAGAATACTGTTATTCACTGAGGCACTAGCTAGAGAATAGGTAAGAGAAAATGTATATGTATGTGTCTGTGCATGTATGTATACTCATGTACATATGTAAAGGGCATATCCACATGTGTGCATGTTTTTACATGCATATCCTTAAAACAAAGGCCAATTTTCAACACAATATTGTTCTCAGAAACTCTATAAAGAATTCCATTACTAGCCTTCTCTTCTTTTCCAATGTCAGTGGCACTCTACTGGACTTCATTTCACACACCATTTGCTTTCTGCTTGCTTTTTGCATATTATCTTTCCCCATTAGATTGTAACCTCCTTGAGGGCAGGGAATGTCTTTCTTTTTTCTTTGTTTCTCCATCCCTCCTTTTTTCTTTTTTCTTCCTTTTTCCTTTTCTGTCCTTCCTTCCCTCCTCTCTTTTCTTTCTCTTTTTTCTCTCCTCTTCTTCCCTCCCTTCTTTCTTCCTTCCTTCCTTTCTTCCTTTCTTCCTTCCTTCCTTCCTTCCTTCCTTCCTTCCTTCCTTCCTTCCTTCCTTCCTTCCTTCCTTCCTTCCTTTCTTCCTTTCTTCTTTCTTTCTTTCTTTCTTTCTTTCTTTCTTTCTTTCTTTCTTTCTTTCTTTCTTTCTTTCTTTCTTTCTTTCTTTCTTTCTTTCTCTTTCTTCTTCCCATCACTTAGCTTAGTGTCTGGTATATAATAGGCAACTAATACATTTTTATTGATTTGCTGACTTCGTGTTATTAAATGTCTGAGTTATGGAACATGAATCTCCAAACAATTCAGAGTTAATGATCACTCAAAAAATGAAGAACAAAAACATTATGAGCAGGAATTGACTACCACACATTATAAACATAAATCTAAGAAGAAATGAGGTAAGGATGTTACCCAAGAAATGAGTGAATGAAAGAGCAGGTAAACTGACCACATGGTAAAAATGCCTTTGTCTCACTATCTGTGCAAGATAGGGGAAGAGATATCTAATTGACTCATTGATGAAAGTACTGGATTTGGAGTCAGAAAAACTTGAGGTTAAAATCTACCATATCTCCAACATATAATAATTTTGTGCCCCTGGATAGATCTCTCTAAACCTCAATTCCATATAAAAATGAGGTAGTTGGGCTGGAGGTCCTTAAAAGACCTTTCCAGTTCTAAGTCTTTGATCCCATGGAAAAAAAAATATAGCCCATGTACTCCACTGGTATTCTTGGATTGTTTGCCTTGCCATACCAAGAGGAAACTGGGATATATTAGTACACTAAATAGACTCCCAGTGATGAAGTTATAGGAGGATCAAAGTCACCCAGGATTGAAAAGAATGGATGGATTGAGATGTATATTCATGCAAATGTGTTTTTATATGTAATAGAAGATGTCTTGCTCCTTTTATCTTAAATAGTGCCTAAGTCAAAGATGTAACTAACATTCAATAAGAAAGTTATTCCTATCAGCTCCAGAATTTCCTTCCTTTCTGCTATCCCTTTTGACACTAGGTTTATCAGACCTTCAGTGCTAAAGCAAAGACCTTTCCTAGACAAGGTGCAAATGTAGAAACTATTAGGCTGGGAATCATGGCAATATATGTGTATATATATGAGTATGGAATCCTTCAAGATCTGCTTCTGGGGTCTAATGCTTGCTCTGCCTTGGGATGTACATTCTTTATATTACTTCTTAACTTCATGTATATAATATGTGGTAGCCAACTCATACCCATGATATTCTTCTTCATTCTTTGAGTGATTGTTAACTTTACATTGTTTGGCAAATGTCAAGATCCATTACAGTGTCATATAATAACACCAGAAGTTATTCAATCAATAGAAATGTATTAATTGCATATTGTGTCCCAGATCTTGTGATAAGTGCTGGAAATATAAAAAACTGAAAAAGAAGTTTCAATGCTCACTGTGATGATGCTGTAATCTGTGTCCCCCAAATAAGCCTTTCCTAGGCAAGTACTAGTTCGACAAGGTAGTAACAAAAAGGAAGGTTATATATTCAATTTGTTTATTGCTCCAAAGCATCTGCTATTTTTCTTCACTTTGCAGGGAAACTTAGAGATTCAGATTCATAAACTTGCAGCTTTGAATTTAATTATATAGCTAAACTTATGCTATAAAGTGGACTCGTGCCTGCCTGGGGAGGTTTTGGAGGGAGTGAAGGAACTATGCCTCTAGGAATGCTTTGTTTAAAAGAGAATACATATGTTTAACTGAGCAGGTCTATACGTGGTGTGCATACAATACCGACATTCTGAAGGCAACATGCCTTCCTCTTCTTTACCTGAGGAGGGACAGAGAAGAGGATGCTTCTCTTAGCAGAGATATTGAATAGGTAAGCCTGGTCAGAGGTGGTCTGCAGCAATCTCTGTCTTCTAGTTGGGAGGCTATGATCCCTTGTTCTAGACACATTTTCTGGGATGTGCAAGGGGCCACAAAGATCACTGTTAAATCCAGACTTTCATAATCTGGGGTATTCTATTCCAAAGATCGTTACAGCATATTTAGAGCCATCTGACATATTGAAAAAATCTTCCCTATAGTAACTTAACATGCATGGCTGCTACTCTTTGCTCTAACAGTCCCAGTGACAGGAAGCCTACCTTCTTACTATTCAATCTGTCCCATTAGTTGAATAGTTCTGGTTTTTCCTATGGAAGTAATCATTTACCTAAGTGAGTATACAGAATAGAATCCCTTTAAATAACAATCTTCCTGGTGCATTTTAAATGGATGTGGCTCCTATCCCTATTACTTCATAGAGGCATGGCCTTAGGAAAATCACTGCACCTTACTGTGCCTCAGTTTTCTTCCCTGTAAAGTGGGGAGAGTAGACTAGAATACCTCTAAAGTCTCTTAAAATTTTGACATTTTATGATACTGAAATATTTGATTCCTGTACAAAATAACAATTATGGTGTAAAGAATTGGAAAATTAGTTGCAATTCCTCTCCTATCTATATCTTCCCATCTACTCTTCCCTAGAAATTCTAAAGATTTCAGTATTTCTTGGAGTTTGGCAGGGTTAGAAGATTTCTTTTGAAATCATGGAGTCATAGATTTATGTATTTTTTTTAGATTTTTCAAGGCAATGGGGTTAAGTGGCTTGCCTAGGGCCACATGGCTAGGTAATTATTAAGTGTCTGAAGTCGGATTTGAACCTAGGTACTCCTGACTCCAAGGCCGGTGCTCTATCCACTTCGCCACCTAGTTGCCCCGATTTATATATTTTCAATATGATCTCATCCATTCTCTCTACCCCTTTTGCAGGTAAAGAAAATGAAATCACAGAGGTTATCACTGTCCCAACATCACAGAACCATCAGCTATCAGAATCTGAACTCAGGTCCTCTGTTTTTCCTACTGAATTACATTGAATGACTATCACTTCATACACTGTAATCACTAGGGATCCAAAGAGGCAAAAGACAGTCCCTGATGTCAAGGAATTCATGACCTAATGGAGGAGAAAACATGAAAACAGTAATGTGCAAATAAGATTATATATATATATATATATATATATATATATATATATATACACACACACATATATATACATACACATACAGAATATATTGTAGATAATCAACAGAGGAAAAAGACTAACACTTTTAAAGGGGATCAGAAACAGATCACAAAAAGTGGAATTTTAGCTGGAATTTGAAGAAAGTCACTGAAACTTTGCCTCTAATGATTCAGTGATAAGCATTTATCCATAAAAATATTAGAAAGACATATTTAATCAATGTCACCATACCAAATGTATAATCTCTAAGTTACATGGAATCAAAAACTTTCAAAATATAGAGACCTAAAATAGCAGATCCAAATCATATGGGGATAGGATGAGGGAGATAGCATTCCCTGTTGCTAGACTGCAGCTAGACTGTAGAAAGTTTTCTCATCTGCTAAAAGAGGAGAGGAAATCTAAGATCCCTTAAAAGTCTGAATTGATTTTTCTAGGATAATAAAAATAAGCTCTTTATTATTTACATTGATAGAATTTCTTTTCCATGGGTGAGACAACTAAAGTTCAGAAGTTATATGCCATAATACATAATGACAGAGCTGAGTCTAAAACTTTTGCTTCCTAATCCAAGAACTCTATTATAAACCAAACTGAATTGTTTGGTTCTGTTCCAGTGACATGGTCCCTATCTTCCAGTTTTCTTCTCTTGAGGATTAGATAGGTCATAGACAGTGCCTCCAATGACCCAATGCCCCTAATAGTGTCTGAACACTTTCTGGAGCTAAAAGAGCTTTTTCCGGGGCCATGTGAGCAAAGAAAAGTCTTTGTGCCATTGAAGCCAGGAGACATCTACTACATTCTCTGGCCCACTACCTCAAGGTCCTGGAGCAATATTTCAACCACAAACATATTTGGAGGGAGCAATGAGAGAGAATTAGGCAGTGGAGTGGCTACCTCCAGATTAATTTACACTTCAGCAGTCCCGGAGAGTCTGACAGTCTGATGGATGGCAGTGCCTGCTGGGTGCCCGACAGCTCTGCTGCTGGCACTCGCCCCTACAATCCACACTTCGTAAACAGTTTGTCTCAGTGTCTAGCGCCATCAGTGCTAACTGCCATCCCTGAGGCAGACCACAGGCTAGTCTGCTGACTCGAAGAAAATGGGCTCCCTCTAGGCTTGCTGTCCTTGTGCCCTCAGACCTGTGAGAATAATGACTGACAAGGTTGAAAGGGAGGAGGGAGAGGGCGGTCCTGCATTCAATCTTACCTTAGCAACTCATAAGTTGTCAAATCCAGGAGGAACTTTAGAACTCAATGGATTCAACCCCCTCATTTTTCAGATGAGGAAACTGAGGTTCAGATAAGGGAAGTGACTTGGCTAGAGTCACAAAATTGATCAAGGGAAGATCTGGAATCAAAACATAGATCTCTTGATTTTGTGCATGGCCATTTTCATCCACCCCACTTTTCTCTAGGTGAGCTCCTAACAGCCAAAGGTTTACCCAAATCATATTTGTTTTGTTTTTAAATAGTTTGATAACTGGTTCTGTTCTTTGGCTTTGGTTCCCCAACCAACTTGGATTCTCACCTTGCTTGAGATGAGATAATTTGTTCTATTTTGTTTATCTACTGAATAACAAAGTTTAAAATGTCACATTAATTTTTCCAATAGTTACTAAATCAGAGAATTCCAGACCTGGATAACACCTTCATGAACACGGAGTCCAAACCCCACATTTTAGACTTTTGAAGTCCTTCTCCACTTGACTTAGCCTTTCATTTTTCTGTACACTGAAATCCAGTCAAATTGGCTGCTCAGTTCAAATATCAACTTTTTACACTGAATTCTTCACCTTTTTGGCAATGACAGTCAAATTAAATCTATAGATTCATTCTCATAATAAAGTTCTTTTCAGGGGCCACTAGATGGTGCAGTGGATAGAGCACCAGCCCTGGAGTCAGGAGTACCCGAGTTCAAATCCGGCCTCAGACACTTAGTAATTACCTAGCTGTGTGGCCTTGGGCAGGTCACTTAACTCCATTGCCTTGCAAAAACTAAAAAAAAAACACTAGAAAAAAATAAAGTTCTTTTCAATACATAAAGTAAGAGTCACAGGATTACAAAGGAAACATGTTAAAATAGTTATACATTTTTTTTAAATAGACTTTTGGATTCTAGGTTAAGAATCCCCTTTTTTTTCCTAAACCCAAATTCCACTGTTCTCCCTCTCTAACTTTATATTTAACTATCTAACATTTATTTTGTATTATTTTATTTCAAAAGGCATAAGTGAATTCTGAGAGCCTAGTCTAGTGTTTAACATAGTGCTTGTTGACTGACAGACAATAATGCACTGGATTTTGAGCACAATAATCTTATAAAGAGGATAGAAAGTAACAGCATCATTATCCCCATTTTAGAGATGGGGAAACTGAGACTCAGTGAGTCTAATGACTTTTCCAAGGACACAACCCCTTCATTAAGTTGGATCACCAGAAAGCAAGCACCTAAATCATATTACTTTAGTCCACTGAAGAATGACCTTCACTAAATTGCAATTTAATGTTATCTCCACTGCCTTTACAGCAAGGTCAATACCAGAATCATCCAACTGAACAGCTTTTCTGTGTCTTCAACTGAAATCTGTGTCACACATGATGGAGAGGATTAACAGCCAACAGGAAAACTTCTCAGACATAACCAAATGTACTTTGTAATGGGGAGACATGTGAGGGATGAGATTAAGATGGATTGTCCTTTGCATCCTTGATCTGCTATAGCAGGGGCTCATAACTTTCTTTGTGCCATAGACCCCAATGGAAAATTCTGATATAGCTTGTGGACCTCCTTCTCAAAAGAGTGTTTTTAAATAATTAAAGTGTTAAATTTAAATTAAAGAACTGTGATAATAAAGATGTGATTTTTAACCCATCCAAAATCAGAGACCCATTGAAATATTTCCATGGACCTTTTGGAGTTCTGTAGCCCCCAAATTAAAAATATTTATGTTAGGGAAAGAAATTATAAAAAGTATCTTAAGACTGGTCCTGAGAAAATACAAAATCATCGGTCAATTTGATTAAAAAGAACAACAAAAAACAAAATATAGGAATCCAATTAAAAACATTATTCAAGCTAGTTATTGGATACAGATTTACGGATAACATTTTTCACTTTCAGAACAATTTTAGTGTTATGTGAATGAGGCCTGGATAAAGTTTAGTGGCATATACCCTTGAATGATAAATCTAAGAAGGAAACATAATATAGTTCTTCTCTGAAGGAGGTAAAATGTGGAGTGAGGAAGGAGAAGTAGATGAAAACCTTCAAGGTAAATAATTTGCCAAACAAAAGAAAAATATCTGTGGCTCCAACCTGGCAAATTACAACTTGTATTTTTCTTTAAACTACTTACATCAGGTAGATGGTTGCTTTTATTGACCCCCTCTAAGAAAATGTCCTTAACTGCAAAGATGCTTAATTTTGTATATGGTCAGTCTCAATTGGGATCAAACAGACAATGAGATGTTTTTTAATTGAAATTTTATTTTATTTTTCAATTACATGCTATGGTAGTTTTTCAACATTCATCCATTTGCAAATTTATGTTACACATTTTTCTATCTCCCTCCCTATTCTTCTCCCTTCCCATGGGGATGAACAATCTGGTAAGAATTATACATATACATAAGTATTTAACATATTTACATATTAGTCATTTTGTGTAAGAGGAATTAAAAGTAAGCAGGAAAAAAAAGAAAACCCATGAGATAGGAAGGAAAATCATAAGAGAAGCTTCTAAAAAGAGAACATAGTATATATTCAGATTCCTTGGTTTTGTTTTGTTTTTTTCTGAATTTGGATGGCATTGTCCATAGAAGATGTTTCAGCATCAGACAATGAGATATTTAAAAATCTTATTTCACTGATATTTTTGTTTTTATATCAACTCTGATTCTTAATATGTCCCTGACATTCTCTCATTCAGTAAGTTGTTACTTTTAACATTATTAAAAAGGAAAGAAGGAAAGAAGCAGCTGAGCAAAACCAATCAATAAATCAATTGTGTTAGACAATATATGTAATATCCCACATTCCATAGTACCTTAATTCTGCAAGGAGGGGGAGGGAGGTACTTTCTCAGCTCATATTTAGAGTCAAGCTTGACCATTAATAATTACATAGGGTGTAGTTTTATTTCCCTCCTGACCTCATCCTCACAGAAGTCCTCAGTAAAAATCATCTGACTTACTAAAGAACAGAAGTAAAGATCAGACACTTCCTGAATTTCCCAGTGGAATGTGAAATCCAAGGGGAGGCCAACCTTTGTGACACAGAAATTTGCATGTCCAAAAAGACCCATAATCTTTTTTTTAAGCCAGTGTTGACCACAGGACACAATTTTATGTGGATACTTTCCCTGCTAGCAGGAAGTATGAAGTCAGGATACTTAGATTCATTTTTAGTGTTAAGTTCCAGATTTCATCACCAAGATAACAAAAGCAATGATTTATACTTGTAATGGCATGCAGGCCTGTCTTAGTCATTCTAAATTTTTTCATTCCCCAATCATGGTTACTGAACAGCTATATGTTCAGATCCAGAAGAAATAGGCAAAAGTCAGGATTAAAAGTCCCTTTATTTTGGGCTCCCAAATTAGAGATACAGTCAGAAAACTCCTTTTTAAAAGAATGAAGTCAACAAGAATCCTTATATCACAAATGAAATTTGATCATACATACAATTAACAAGCATTTATGTGTCAATTTGTGTTAGATTTTTGGGAAAACAAGGACAAAAGTTCCTTCCTACAGAGATTTTGCATTTCATACCAGTAAGAAGTCAAACATAGTTTTGTTTATGTACAATTGTTGGTTGGCAGGAAATTTTCCCAAACATGATCTATTATGTAATACTTTGGGACAACAGATTTACTGTCAAAATTATAGTGACATTTGTTTTTACACATATTAGAAACAAGTCAACTTAAAAGATAATGAAAAATAATCTTTTACACACAGTAAACTAAAAATGATTACAAAAGATATTAATCAATATTAGAGTGACTGGGAATGATGAGTACTTTAATACACTTGTTAGTGGAGCTGTGAATTGACCCAACCATTCTGAAAAGTAATTTGGAATTATTATTGGAAAATGACTAAAATATGCATGCTTTTAGTCCCAGAAACCCTGTTGCTAGGCATATACTCCAAAGAGGTCAAAGATAGAAAGAAAGGTTTCATATATGCCAAAATATTTATAGCAGACTTTTTGTAACAGCCAAGAACTCAAAACAGAATGGAGGTTCATCAGGTAGGATGGTTAAACAAAGTATGACACATGAACTAATGGGATATTACTGTGCCATAGGAAATGATGAATATGAAGAATGTAGAGAAGCACTCATAATTATATGAATTATTGAAAAGCAAAATAAGAACCTATATATATGTGTGTGTGTGTGTGTGTGTGTGTGTGTGTGTATATATATATATATATATATATATATATATGCACTGTAACATTATAAATAGGAAGAGCAAAAAAAAGATATTAAACACTATGCAATTATAAGGACAAAGCTTTCCTCCAAAGATAGAGATAATTGTAAAACACTAAGCAAACTGTCATTCAGTTGATGAACTGTTGTTGAGTTTTACTGAACTATTCCCCCCTCTTTCTGTTTTTATATCCTCTGATATAAGGATTGTCTTTCTTCATAAGGAATGAGGGATTAAAATTTGGAAATGAAAATGAAGAAAAAATCAATAAATTTTAAAAAATTAAATTTGAAAAATTAAAATCTTGAGGTTGTTTGCAATGTGTAATCAAGTCTGCTTAAATGTTGGAAAGGAACGTTGCAATATCAAATACAAAGAGGGACCTCATATTTGTTAGCTAGGGGAAAATCACTTGGTCTCAATTTCCTTATTTATAAAATGGGCATAGTAATAAATATAACCCCTTTGAGGTTTTGCATTTTGTAAACTCCAAACTCTAAAAAGATGTGTGATCTGGTCTATAAGATCACTACTTCCAAAATATGGTTCACAACCCATCCATGTCTACTCACCTGTGAGTCTCTTTGAAAGCCCTTTGTAAATGCAGGTTTTTAAGATATTCAAAAAACTTTTTCACACTACACTGGAAGTAGATTTCTTTTAAATTATAGACCAGCAAAGACATAGGTTGAAATCATCTATTGATTCTCCCTTGCTTTAAGAAACTGATTGTCCCACCTCTTGGTTTAATTAACTAGTAAGTGTCTGAAGCTAGATTTTGAACTCAGGTTTTCCTGATTCCAGGCTGGGGATTGTATCCACTGTGCCGCCTATTTTTGTTCATAGGCACATACACACATACTAAGTACAAAATCGTGGATTCAATCTCAGCTTTGGTAATATGGCACTCTTTCCCCTTTGTCATGATGCCTCTGCAACACTGACATAAACAACCCTCGAGAATGATCCATGTTGGGGAGGCTAGATGGTGCAGTGAATAGATCACCAGCCCTGGAGTCAGGAGTACCTGAGTTCAAATCCAGCCTTAGACACTTAATAATTACCTAGCCGTGTGGCCTTGGGCAAGCCACTTAACCCCATAGCCTTGCAAAAACCTAAAAAAAAAAGAATGATCAGTGTTTCAGAAGCATCATGACAAAGTTCTTTTTTAAAGATGATCAATGTGGGCATTACATGGCTATGCAAATTTGTTGATAATTTTCTTTATCTATTTTCAAACTGTTCATTGGGGGAGGATGAGTTTGAAGATAGAGAAATAATAATTGGAAAAATAATAAAACAGAATAAATAGGAAAAAGTTCTATTTGAGTATTAATGTATGTGTTTTCTTTCCCTTCTAGACTATAAGGAACATAAGGATAGGGACTGTGCATTTATTCATTCAACTTCCTGGGAATGCATTTTGTAACTAAGAGTCAGAGCAATATGCATTTTAATTTAAATACATAAATACCTAAATGTATGCATGCATATATGCATATATGAAAAGTTTCAGTTACCAGAGGTTTTTACATGAATGAAGAAGCCTCCTACTGATACCTGGTCTTAAACTTATTCAAGCAGTAGTTATATCTGAGGTCATAACAAAGTACTCCTACCAAGTATTTGAAAAAATTCAAACTTCTTTTTAGAGGAAAAATATTAATTCTACCTAAAAGTATCCCTGTTGTATATGCCCACATGGAAGATGACTGCCCTTATGTCTCAGGGCCAGCACCAGGTCGTCTGATTAACTTTCATAATAAGGCAGGGAAAAAAGCATTTTATTATGAATGTGCTGGACACTGCTAATTACTAGGGATACAAGCTATAAAGAAAGATAGCCCTTTTACTAAAAAAGACTTAAGATAGAAGATAAGATAAGACATAGAAGGGATCTGAACAGTGGAGTAGAGAGGGTGGTGAAGGTACTGCTGTAGAGGCAGAAATTCAGAAGAAGGTTCGTTGATCTGGACCATCCCCCAAAATGAAGAATCCGGGAGGATCTTGTCAATGAGAAAAAGAGACTGGCATAGCAGAGGGATATTTCAGAATGAGAAGTCTGTAGGGGTTAATGGGCATTCCAGGATAAGTCTAGGCAGAGGCATGGTTTTGGGGCCTGAAAAACCCTCACCCATACATATGTATGTTGTAAGAAGAGTACTCTTACTTTATACTTTTAATGCATATATGGAGAGAAACAAAAAAGAACAGCTTGGTGGCACAATGGATAGAACATAAACCCTGGAATGGGAAAACCTGAGTTCAAATTTGACCTCAGGCACATAACTCTGGCCAAGCTACTTCACCCTTTTTGTTTCAGTTTCTTCTTCTGAGCTGGAGAAGGAAATGGCAAACTACTCTAGTGCCTTTGCCAAGAAAATTCCAAATGGGGTTACAGAGTATAGACAAGAATAAACAATATGCTTTATACGTTTATGTGTGTTTATGCATAAACATATACACATTTATATACTTACATACATCCACATCATTCTATTTAAAATATATATGTACATGGGTGAGGACATTCCAAACCTCAATACTACATATTTACCTATAGACAAACACATATATCCCTCCATGTATAGTTAGTTTTATAGATACATATATGTGTAATTGCATATATGGAAGAGGAGAAAGAAAAATTATATGTGATTCTTCTCCCAGTTCTGCTTCTAAGACAAGTGTGCATACATACATGGATGTTTATACATATATACATATATATATATATATATATATATATATATATATATAGTGGCTATTATATATGAAAATCTAAAAAGAAATAATAGCTTTATATATAAAAACTACATGCAAATGTATATTTAGATGCATATATACATAAATGCATTAAGAGTACAAAAGATGTATATCACAACAACTCTCTGAAGTAGGTAGTTTAGTAAATTTTATGACCTAGGGCAACTGAGGTTCAGAGGTCTGAAGGGTCTTATCTAGAATAGTAGAGCTCTTAATTGCCTGATTGGGATGCAGTTGTGACCTTAGTGATCACATGGCCACTCACATCTTTACTCCGAAATATATGCCTCTTGCTTGAACCAACTAAGTATATCTACACTCCAGGGTGATCTAGAGTTGAGATAATTCAATGACAAATAGGCTGCTGCTAACTTAACTGAAGGGGTTCACTTAAGGCATCTGTTATTTGAGAAAGTAACCCTCGTGGGCATGTTAACTATTTATTCATATGGATTCCCTGAGTTATGGCCTTTGACTTAGACCACCAGAAAGCAAAATACCTGGATTATCTCAGTCCCCTCCAGAATCACCCTTGCTGAAATATAATTTAGTGTTATCTCCTCAGCCTCTACTTTGGGGTCGATAAAAGATTCATCCATTCAAAGACCTTTTCTCAGTCTTCAACTACAGTCTGTGTCACAAATCATGGAGGGGATTAACTATCAACAGGAAGGCTCCCTAGACATTAACCATCCTAAAATGTGATGGGGAGACATGAAACAGGTGAGATCACAATACCTGTATGTATATTGGGCAGTTGAAGATGGAGAAAAATGTAACAGAGGATTCGGTATCAAAGCTCTTTAATGTAGTTTAATTCATTCAAAAACTACTTATTAAATACCTCCAATGTACAGAGCACTGTACTAGGTTCAGTATAAAGTTTGAAAAAGTCATAGTCCATGATGTCTTGAAGCTTATATTCCTAAGTAAGGATACAAAGCACATGAGCATCAAGGATCTGTAAAATCATAGGATAATGGGTTCAGAGGGGAAAACAACCTTAGGGGCTCTAGTCTCAACCTATCATTTTTTGAGATGAAAAACTGAGGAACAGGGAAGTTAATGGAGACCACACACATAAGTGCTAGGGGTGAAATTTGAATTCAGGGCCTCTGACTCCAAAAGCAATGCTCTTTTTACTTTTAACATTTCCTCTTATAGGCTTCCTCCCTCCAGTGATACAGAACAGAACTCACAAATAATTTCATAGTTTTAAAGAATTGTAATGCAGAAAAATTTGTCATACTGCATTTAGCTTGATGATAAGGTGAATTTAGTGAGGCCAATCTTTTGATTGCATGTTGCTTAGTCATTTCAATTTTGTTCAGTTATTCATGTTCCATTTGGACAAAGATACTGGAGTGATTTGTCATTTCCTTTTCCAAACCATTTTTCAGATTAGGAAACTGAGGCAGACAGAGTGAAGTGACATGCTTAGGGTCACAGAGCTAGTAAGTATCTGAGGTCAGATTTGAACTCAGAAAGATGTGTCTTCCTGACTCTAGTCTATTCACTGTGCCACTTGGTTGACCCTTTGATAGCATTCAGTTAGTCATTAACTACAAATTCAAAAGTATTTCAAGATCATACTCTCTGTATTACCTTTGAAAACTCAGGTTCAATTCTGAAATACAATGAAACAAAGATATAAATAGCTATAAAATATAATATTGCATGGTAAGTGTATTACAGAGAAATTACATAAATTGTTATATAAAGTTTAAGGGAAAAGGTCATGACCAACAACAGGAAACAGAGAAGATTCCATGAAAAAAGTGCCACATGATCTGGCCTTTAAAGGAAAGGAGTATGAAAATGAAGAGAAAGATGGAGTGCATTATAAGAATAAAGAATGGAAACAGCAAAAAATAGAACAGCAAAGAAGCAGAAAAGTATAGAATGACCTCAGAGATGGAAAAATTAATGCATTTTGATTGGAGTAGGAAATGTGTGATAGGGCATCATTTGAGACAAACTTGGATAAGCAAGATGGCATGAGATTGTGAAATGCCCTTAAATCCAAGACAAGGTCTTATCTGTGAATAAATCTGTATGCTTCCATTTTTTTCAGACAATGAATTCTCTAATTCAACCAGATTTCCCTTTTGCTTGAGATACTATAAAACTAAGAGCTGAGATTAGGGCCTAGTACTTAGATCATCTCAAGAGTCTGCTAATTTCTTTTCCCTCTACTTTTCTTAATTGGTCTCTGGACAACTTTTATTCTCAAATGATTTCTCTTAAATTATTTTTAATTTTATAAATTACCTCCAGATTCTTTTGGAAGTAGATGTGATATAAAAAGCGATATGGAAACACAAGGAGGAAATGCCCTGGATGGCAGAAACAAGTTTTTACTCACTTCCTCTTTCCTCCAAGTAAATCATTATACTGACATTCCATTTTCTGAGTTAATCTCTGGTCAGTTTTGTGGTTTAAATTACTTACAAATTCTGGTCACCCCTGGGTGAACTGACAAAAACGTCATTTCTAAATTTTCTTTAAGAAGTATCTCCTTCTCAGGTGTAGGCAGCAGATCTCTCTCAGTCCTGAGTGAATTATAAGATTAACTACATAGCCTGAGGGCCCAGCCCACATTTCAAGGATAATTCAGACCCTGCTGCTCCTCCCACACTCCCAGGTCTAGGGAGTGGGCAACAAGTCAAGGTTACAGACACTCCAGAGAAATCTTCTAGCACCCCCTAGTGGAGTTACTAAACCCAGGTCAGTAAAGCCTCTAAGGTTTTCAAAACCAAAGGTCTGTGAACCAGCCCCTTCCCCAACACAAGATCCTAGTAAAATGAAGACAGGCCAGTGAAAAGGGGTTACATTGAAAACTGCCTTGAACACAAAGACCCCAACTCAGAGAGAGCTAGAACTTCTGAGAATATGAATTGGTATCTAGTACTGAAAGGCTTCTTAGAAGAGATCAGGAAAGAGTTTAAAAACCAATTGGAAAAATTGAGAAAAGAAACCCAAGAGAAAATTAACACCTTACAAGAGAAAATTAGCATCTCACAACAAGAAAACAATTCTCTCAAAACCACAATTGGACAAATGGAAAACTTTGTTAAAAATAGAATTCACCAATTTGAAAAGGAGTTGAAAATGGTAAATGAAGAAAATTGTTCTTTAAAAACCTGAATGTTATCTGCAGAAACTAATGACTTCATGAAACAACAAGAATCTGTTAAAATCAAAAAAATCAAAAAAATAGAAGAAAATGTAAAATATCTCATGGGCAAAACTACTGACTAAGAGAGTAGATCGAAGAGAGACAATTTAAGAATCATTGGGATTCCTAAACACATTGAGGATAAAAATAGCTAGACTTACTATTTCAAGATCTTTTGATGGAAAATTGCCCTGATATCATGGAAACAGAGGGCAAAATACTTGTTAAAGAATACATCAATCTCCTACTGAAAGGGATCCCAAAATGAAAACAGCAAGGAATATAGTCAATTTTCAGAACTTCCAGATAAAAGAGAAAATCCTGCAAGCAGCTAGAAAGAAACAATTTAAATACCAAGGAACCACAGTAATGATTACACAGGACCTGGCTGCATCAACATTAAGGAATCAAAGGGGCTGGAATATGATATTCCAAAGAGCAATAGAGCTGGGAATGCAGCTAAGAATTCACTATCCTGCAAAACTGAGCTTTTTCCTGCAGGGATAAAAATGGACATTTAATGAAATAGGAGGCTTCCAACTTTTCCTGACAAAAAGACTAGAGCTAAATAGAAAATTTGGGCTTCAAAGAGGAGACTCAAGAGACACATAAAAAGGTAAAAAAGGGAAAAGAAAAATTGTTCTCCAATAAGGTGAAACTGGCTATACCCCCACCTGGGAGAAAGATTCTCATAACTCTTAACAATTGTAACTCTTTTAGAGAGAAAATACTTAGCCAGAAGTAATGGACACTCATGACTTGTCTGTGACTCAGAATGATTTAAAAACAATATCTCCCATAAAAGGGAGGACTGTAAAGAGATGGGAGGATGGAGGAGATTGGATGGGGGTAAATCACATTATATGAAGAGGTACAAAGAACTTATTGCACTAAAGGGGAAGAAGGGAGGAGGTGAACATCACCTGAACCTTTCTCTCACCAGATCTGGCTCAAAGAAGGATTAACATAAACACATTCAGTTTAGTTAAGAAACTTATTAACCTTTCAAATAATAAAAGGGGAAAGGGGAGGGAGAGGAAAAGGGGATCTAACAGAAGGAAGGGAAGAAAGAAGGGGCAAAGGGAAAGAGGAAAGAATATAAGGGGACAAAGACACTGAAGGAGGTGGTATTCAGAAGTAAAATACTGGGAAATATGGATAAAGTAAAAAAAGAGGGGGGAAATACAAGCAAAGAGAAGATGACATGGAGGGAAATAAAGAGTTAGTAATTATAACTTTGAATGTTAATGGGATAAACTCTCCCATGAAAGATAAGTGAATAGCAGATTTGATTTAAAACCAAAATCCTACAATATGCTGCTTACAAGAAACTCATTTGAAGCAGAGAGATACATAAAAAGTAAAGGTAAAAGGTTGGAGCAGAATATATTTTGCTTCAGCTAAAGTGAAAAAGGCAGGGGTAGCAATCCTTTTCTCAGACAAAGCAGCTGTTGAAATAGATTTTATTAAAAGAGATAAGGAAGGAAACTATATCCTCTTTTATTTAGATTTTTTTTCAAGGCAATGGGGTTAAGTGGCTTGCCCAAGGCCACACAGCTAGGTAATTATTAAGTGTCTGAGGCTGGATTTGAACTCAGGCACTCCTGACTCCAAGGCCGGTGCTCTATTCACTGCACCACCTAGCCACCCCCAGGAAACTATATCCTCTTAAAAGGTACCATAGACAATGAAGCAATTTCAATACTAAATATGTAAACATCAGGTGGTTCTTAGATGAGATGCTGAATGAACTACAGGAAGACATAGATGGCAAAACTCTACTGGTGGGAGATCTCAACCTGTCTCTCTCAGATTTAGATAAATCAAACCATTAAATAAACAACAAGGAAGTTAAGGAAGTAAATAGACTGTTAGAAAATCTATACATGATAGACCTTTGGAGGAAATTGAATGGGGATAGAAAAGAATATGCTTTTTTCCTGCAGATCATGGCATTTACAAAAAAATTGGCCATGTATTAGGGCATAAAAACCTTATAATCAAATGAAAAAGGCTGAAATAGTGAATACTTCCTTCTCAAATGGTAATGCAATAAAAGATCACATGCAATAAAGGGCCATGGAGAGACAGATCTAAAACTAATTGGAAACTAAATAACCTCATTTCAAAGAATGAGTGGATCAAATGACAAATTATAGAGAGAATTAATGATTTCATCCTTGATAATGACAATAATGAGACAACACACCAAAACTTAAGGGATACAGCCAAGGCAGTTATTAGGGAATATATTATAACTTTAACTGCTTACATGAATAAAATAGAGAAAAAGGAAATCAATGAACTAAGCATGCACCTAAAAAATTGAGAAAGAACAAATTAAAAAACCCAAGTAAATACCAAATTAGAAATTCTAAAAATTAGAGAAATTAAAAAAATTTAAAGTAAGAAAACTAGTGAATTAATTTATAAAACCAAGATGGTTTTATGAAAAAAAATAAAATTTATAAACCTCTGGTTAATTTGATTAAAAAAAAGACAGTAGAAAACCAAATTGCTAGTATCATAAATGAAAAAGGTGAACTCATCACCAATGAGGAGGAAATTAAAGTAATCATTTAGAATTATTTTGTCCACCTATATGCCACTAAATTTAATAATCTAAGTGAAATGAATGAACATTTACAAAAATATCTTGCCCAGGTTATGAAGAGGAAATTAAATACCTAAATAATCCCATCTCAGAAAAGAAATACAAAAAGCTAACATTGAACTCCCTAAGAAAATATCTCTATGGCCACATTGATTCATAAGTGCATTCTATCAAACATTTAAGGAACAATTGGTTCCAATTCTATATAAATTCTTTGGAAAAATAGGTGACAATGGAACTCTGTCTAACTCCTTCTAAGATACCATTATGGTATGACCAGGAAAAGTCAAAACAGGGAAAGAAAATCATAGCTCTGTTTCCCTAATGAATATAGAAGCAGGATGGATGCAAAATCTTAAATAAAATCTTAGCAAAGCAATTACAGTAAGTTATCACTAGGATAATATACTATGACCAAGCAAGATTTATCCCAGGAAATCAGAGTTGGTTCAATAGTAGGAAAATTGTTAGTATAATTGACTATAACAATAACAAACCTAACAGAAAGATATGATTATCTCAATAGAAGATGGAAAAGCCTTTGATAAAATACAACACCCATTCCTACTAAAAACACTAGAGGGCATATGAATAAATGGATTGTTCCTTAGAATGATTAGCAGTATCCATCAACAAGCATCATATGCAATGGGAATAAGGTAGAGGCATTCCCAATAAGATCAGGGTTGAAACAAGGAAGCCTGTTATCACCACTATTATTCAATATTGTATTAGAAATATTAGTTTCAATAATAAGAGAAGAAAAAGAAATTGAAGGAAATAGAATTAAGAAAGAAGGAAAACTTTCACTCTTTGCAGATGACATGGTAGTAAACCTAGAGAATCCTTAAAAATCATCTAAAAAACTACTAGAAACAATCAGCAACTTTAGCAAAGTCTCAGGATATAAAATAAATCCTCAAAAATCCTCAACATTGATAATATATATATGTATGTATGTATGTATATATAGCAAGATACAACAGCAAGAAGTAGAATGAGAAATTCCATTTAAAGTAACTTCAGACAATATAAAGTACTTGGAAGTCTACCTGCTAAGGCAGACTCAGAAACTCTATGAAAACAACTATAAAATACTCTACACAAAAATAAAATAAGATTTAAATAACTGGGCATATATCAACTGCTCATGGATAGGCTGAGCTAATATAATAAAAATGTCTATTCTACCTAAATTAATCTTATTTAGTGCCTTACCAATCAAACTTCCAAAAAATTACTTTAATTATTAGAAGAAATTGTAACTAAATTCATATGGAGAAACAAAAAGTCAAGAAAATCCAGGCATTTAATGAAAAAAAAAAGTGCAGAAGAAGGTGGCTTTGTCTTAGCAGATCAAAAATTATACTATAAAGCATCAGTCATCAAAATTGTCTGGAATTGGCTAAGAAATAGAGTGGTAGATCAGTGGAATAGATTTGGTGCAAAAGAGACAGCAGGAGATGATTATAGTAATCTGCTGTTTGATAAACCCATTGTCCAGGTTCTGGGATAAGAACTCTCTCTTTCATAAAAGTTGTTGGGAAAATTGGAAGTTAGTATGGCAGAAACTTGGATTCGACCAACATCTCACACCCTATACCAAGGTAAAATCAAAATAGGTACAGGATTTAGACATTAAAAACAATATTATAAGCAAACTAGGAGATCAAGGAATCGTTTACTTGTCAGATCTATGGAAAGGGTAGCAGTTTATGACTAAGGAAGAGATGGAGAACATCACTAAAAACAAATTAAATAATTTAAATTAAATAATTAAATTAAATTAAATAATTTAAATTAAAAAGCTTTTGCACAAACAAAAGCACTGTAACCAAGATCAAAAGAAATGTAGTAAATTGAGAAACAATTTTTACAACTAGCATTTCGACAAAGGATTCATTTCTAAAATATATAGAAAATTGAGTCAAATTTATTTAAAAAAGCAAAAACAAGCCATTCCCCAATTGATAAATGGTCAAAGGATATGCAAAGGCAATTTACAGTTAAGGAAATCAAAGCTATTCATAGTCATATGAAAAATTGTTCTAAATCATTACTGATTAGAAGGGGCGGCTAGGTGGCTCAGTGGATAAACCACCGGCCCTGGAGTCAGGAGTACCTGGGTTCAAATCCGGTTCTAGACACTTAATAATTACCTAGGTGTGTGGCCCTGGGCAAGCCACTTAACCCCATCTGCCTTGTAAAAACCTAAAAAAAAATAAAATAAATTTCTTGGGGCGGCTAGGTGGTACAGTGGGTAAAGTACTGGCCCTGGAGTCAGGAGTACCTGGGTTCAAATCTGGTCTCAGACACTTAATAATTGCCTAGCTGTGTGGCCTTGGGAAGCCACTTAACCCCATTTGCCTTGCAAAAAAAAAAGTTGATGATAAATCATTACTGATTAGAGAAATGCAAACAAAAGCAGCTCTGAGGTACCCTCTTACACCTATCAGATTGGTCAATATGACCAGAAAGGACAATATTCAATTTTGGAAGTGATGTGGGAAATCTGAGACACTAATACATTGTTGGTGGAGCTACAAACTCATTCAACCTTTCTGGAGAGCAACCTGGAATTATGCCCAAAAGGCAATAAAATTATGCATACCCCTTGATCCAGCAATACCCTACTGGGTCTATATCCTGAAAAAAATCATGAAAAAGGATCAAAACATTACTTGTACAAAAACATTCATAGCAGCTCTGTTTATGGTAGCAAAGAATTGGAAATCAAGTTAATGTACATTAATTGGGGAATGGTTGAACAAACTGTGGTATACGTATGTTATGGATCACTATTGTTCTATTAGAAACCAAGAGGAATGGAAATTCAGAGAATCCTGGAAAGAATTGCGTGAACTGATAATGAGAGAGATGAGAAGAATCAGCAGAACACTGTACACCCTAACAACAACACGGGGGGGTGATGATCAATCTTATTGGACTCGCTCATTCCATCAGTGCAATAATTGATAATCATCGACAATTTTAGAGCACCTGTGATGGAGAAAACCATCTGTACCCAGAGAAAGAATTATGGAATTTAAACAAAGACCAAAGACCTATTACTTTCAGTTCTCTTAAGAAAAAAATTCTTATGTACTAAATAATTTTGCTATCTCTAATATTTTATTTTCTCTTCAAGGATATGATTTCTCTCCTAACACATTCAATTTTGATCAATGTATAGCATGGAAACAAAGTAAAGATTAGCAGACTGCCTTCTGTGGGAGGATAGGAAAGGGAAGGGAGGGTGGAGCAAAGATTGTAAAATTCAAAACCTTAACAGAACTTATGGGTAGAAACTACTATTGTATATAATTGGAAAACAAATAAAATATTAATATAAATAAGTATCTCTGTAATCCCTTAAATGAAACTGCCTTCTCTCTGTTGATTATCTCTAATTTATCCTGTATTTATCCTATTTGTACAAAGATTTTTTTTGTTGTCTCCCTCACTAGATATTGAGTTCTTTGAGATCAGTGACTGCCTTTTGTCATTCTTTATATCTCCAACTCTTAACACAGTGGCTAACATAAAGCAGGCACTTAATAAATGATCATAGACTGACTGACTGCTACTATGCTGTTCAACAAGATCTATACTAACGAACTCAAAAGTGATTTTTTCGGAGCAACTGAACCTTGACTCTATGGAGGAGATCTAGAGATTCTGGACTTTCTAGAAAGACCCAACTAAAATAATACATTTATTATATAATACAAAATAAATATAATTAAGCAGTTAATTTGTACAAAGTACAGTGCTAGGGGTTGCTTGGCAAATATTTCAATAAATATATGTTATTTCTCTAGAAGAATCTGAGTTGCTATCTTTTTGGTTTTTTTTTTTTAGTTTTTGCATGGCAGTGGGGTTAAGTGGCTTGCCCAAGGCCACATAGCTAGGTAATTATTAAGTTTCTGAGGCTGGGTTTGAACTTAGGTACTCCTGACTGCAGGGCCAGTGACTCCATTGCGCCACCTAGCTGCTCCTCAGGAGTTACTATCTTTGATCTTTACTACCTCTGTTGATTTTTTACCACCTTGACCAGAACCTGTTTCCATATCCGAACCAATTCATTTTCCTATCTCTGACTTCTTCCCTAGTCTGCTTGCTCTAAGAAAATTTTAGTGTGTCTGCACTTGTCCCTCTTGTCTAGACTTAGCCCAAATATCTGTTCTTCATTATTCAGATGCTATGTCTCAGATCTTCTCCTAAAGGGGAGTGTCAATCCAAATTTCCAAAACAATGATTGGATTATCTTCTGTAGAGTTGGATTATATTACCTCTTGCTAAACTGAACCATCAAGTGACTCTCTGGATAGTATAAATTCATTTTCTAAATCCAGGTTCAAATGTTTTCCATGACTTTACCAATAAAAATCTGAAATATAGGCTTTCCCAATGAGGATTTCTAAAGAAACAGAGAAAGAAGCAGTAGAGAGGGAGGGGAGGTTTCTATTTATATAATGATCATACTTAGCACATTAAATTAACTTGCACAGATGATCCATGAGCCAAGAACAATAAAATCCCAAAGAATCTTAGTCTTACATCTATGCTGGGATGGGATAGTCTGGGGAGACCCAAATTCTACAAACAATATATATTTATTAAGTTTCTAATATGTACAAGGCACAAGTACTAAAGCTCACTGTTGTTTAGCTCCTACATGGGTAAATCAGTCCCTTAGAATTCATCCTGGCTTGTGCCTCATTTGTTATGCTGACCATAGAATGAGGTGTTCCACCTACATCTGCTGACTTACTTTCTTCCCTATCTTCAAATTCTTTCTCAGCTTGCTTCAGGAAGATGTTCCAGCCCCACTATGACTGATCCAACCCTAGCTCCACATTCTGTTCCTGGTTACCAATCACAATTCAATCAATGACTGTGAATGGCAGACTCAGTCTGGTACTTTCCTACAGGGAAGCACCATTCTAGACAAATCTTACCCTAGTTGATCTTCTAAGCTTTTAAACTTTTATCATTAAGAACCTAAACATGTACATAAGAAGATAGTGAGAGATGGGTCATGACTCAATAGCCTCAAAGGTTCTTTTGGTTCTAAATATATCATCCTATGAGGTTCCTATAATGCCCTTTATGTCAGGGATTTATGACCTCTGATACAGACATAGTCAAGAGAATAAGGAAAAGAATTGCTCAAAAGGTATTACCAAAAATGCAACTGGCCTTATGTCCCAAATAACATCACTAGACCCTTTGCTATACTTTGTCCCTGAAACTTCAAGTAGCTTTCATCCTCTCCCAAAACACATGATTTTTCTCAGGGACACACAAAACAGGGAAAATAGAAATACTGACACACAAGGGAAATAGCCCTAGGTAACCAGACTTCATAGATACTCCCCTGACACGAAAAGGTCTCATCTGGCTCTCTTGCTTTCCCCTCCTTCCAACACAATCAGACCTACAGACTTAGTCAATTTAGGAAATATCAGTCTAGAGATTTGAGTTTTCACTGCTTTTATATGCTGCCCACAGACAGCCTCAGAATGGAAGAGAGACTGATGTAATTGTTAGAGCTACTAGCAACAGCTGCTCCCTTGCTACCCCCACAGCTCAATGGCCTGTTTCCATGATTGTGCACCAATGCCATCACTAAAATCATTTTACCTCCTGGCTCTCAGATTGATACTAGATGATCTCAGATGATCTCTTTCATCCAAAACTACAATAGAATATTTGAGATCTCACAATTCAAGAAGTGACAAAATCTCAGGATATTTGAATGCTGTGTCCTCTTCATCAATACAAAGAAGGTATTCCTGCTAGAAAATTATTAACAGTGAAAGATCCCAGATAGAGACTATTTAGATCTCTTTTAATTCATGAGTGCTGTCTATGACTAATGGTACTGAGCTGCTCCATACTAAAAGCAAAGGTTCTTTGGCAGTTGTCAGAACAATGACTGCCATTGGCCTCTCTTGTCTGCTATGACCACAGGTAGCCTCCTTAGAACTCTGTTGTGTTTAGTCTTCAGCACTGACACTGCCCTATAGACTCATATCCTGAATCACTAAAGACTAGACTTCTTTATCCTGGTACAAAGCCTGGCACATCACAAGTGCTTAATAAATTCTTTTTAATTCATTCATTCATTCTCCCTTGTCTTGATCCTGAGATTTTAAGATGATGAACCTAGCCTACCAGATCTCACTCTTTATTTTTATTTTATTTTTTTAGATTTCACTTATTCTTGCTTTGTCCATTGACCTAGATGGCAAACGTGACCCTACTCTTCGCTGGTCACCTGATTCAAACTCAATTGAGTTCTCATTAAAAGGCAAACATTAATTTGCCTCACCATTGCTTCCAGATTCCCTAGGATTCCTCTCTGCTCTTTATATAAATCCCGATCACAGTTACCATTGTTTAAAATCTGTCAGGAAAATGCTAATTTCATTGTGGGCCCCACTGCCTTTATCTCTCTATCACTAACAGGTTCCACCATAAATCAGTGAGGGGCAGCATTTATAAGTGATTTCCGAGTAAGGATATATTGGTGGCACCTCATAAAACTGCTGTTTCATTAATGACCCATCTTCAGGTTTGTTACAGTTTCATTATAAGAGGTAATAGGCCTACGTATTTAAAAAATGAAATTACAGGTTCTAATCAATTATGAAAAATACCAAATAACTGCTGAATAAATTAAAGCCAGGAGACAAGGGGTTGGTACTTAAGGAGACTCCTCCAGCTCAGAGCTCCTCAGAATGCTGAGGCAACAGAACCACCTCAAAACAGGGAAATAAATCAACACCTGGAATGGCAAGGTAGGGCTTCATCATCAACACATTCATCTTCAGGTGAACAGAGGATGCTAAATAGGTAGGGGATGGATTGGAAATTTAATTGCGGTTGACTTTAAAATCATATTTCTCAACTTTGCATTCTCTAACTTATTTACATACAAATAACATGTCACATATTTGTAAGCCCTATTTTTCTTGTAGCTTTGAAATCTTTTTGCATTCAATTATTCTGAGATTCAACAAAGGCTGACCCAGAGCCCTGTACTACAATTTCAGAACCCCTTTGGCTCTTAACTCTAAGAATCTCTACTCCTGCTCTTGATGAATGAGCAGTATGATGAATAACTGGGGAACACATGTCATCCAAATCTTATCCTGGTGGTTGTGAAGAAATATGATCAACAGTTCAATGAGATCATTCACAGGAGAGAAAGTCTTCAGATTGTCAATTTCTAAGAATGACTTTTGAAACAAGAGCAATTAATCTGAAGGTGATAGAGGACCATAATTTGTGTTAATGAGTTTTTCTTATTCTCTTCTATTATTACATATTAAGTGGTATGCCTGATCATTTCTATTGGCCCTTTTCTTGTCCTTTCCTAACTGTGACCTTGTTCACCCTAAATCTTAATCTGGGATTTTCTGGTACTCTTATCTACTTGATACTATTAAAATTCTACTGATCCTTCAAGCCTCAGCCTAAATGCCCCCTCATTCTCCAAGAAGTCTTGTCTTATGCCTGAAGTCAGAATTATAAGATCATAGATCTAGAGCTAGAAGGGACCTTTGAAGCCATCTGGTTCTACTTTCTCATTTTAGAGAGAGAAAATAGGCTAATTACAGTTAAGTGACTTAGCACAGGTAGTAAATTGCCAAACCATGATTGCTTTATTTTCAGATGTCTCACAACATTTTTGTCTGTACCACCGATGAACATATCACATTCTAATTTGTATAATAGGTTTTTATCTCTATATCATTTCCCCAAACAAAGTTCAAAGATTTGTTTCTTGAGGATGACTGTGTTTTACCTCTATACTCTACCCACTTGGCAAAGGACTTTGTATATTGTAGAGAACTGATAAATGTTTATTGATTTGAAAGGTAGGAAATAACATCTTCAATTTATATTTTTTCCTATTCAGAAATCTGGATTTCAGACACAAAAATAACAATATCCTCCTAATAATCCAGTTCCCAGAACTTTTTCAGATTCAGTTTCCTAAGAGAGCATGGAACATCTTGCAATTGCCTTGATCACATAAGAGATCAATCATGGCAAAAGTGAGAATGATGAGCAGAAAAAAATCTGGAAAGACTTAATGAATGGATACAAAGTGAAGTGAGCAGAATCAGAGGAACATTGTACACAACAACAGCAACACTGTGCTATGATCAGCCATGAATAACTTAGCTCTTCTCAGCTATACGATGAACTATGACAATTCCAAAAAACTCATGATAGAAACTAATATCTACTTCTAGAGAAATTGAATGTATATCAAAGCACATTATTTTTACTTTCATTATCTATTCTGTATTTTTTTCCTTTTGTTTTGTTTCTTCTTTCACTACATGACTAATATAGAAGCAGGTTTTAAATGGTTGCATATATACATATATATTTAAAACCTATTTAAAATTCTTACTTTTTTAGGGAAGGGAAAGAAGAAGTAAGGGAGAAAAATTGGAATTCAAGTTTTTTTAAACAGGAATGTTAAAAACTGCTTTACAAGTAATTGCAAAAAATAAAATACCATTTTTAAAATGAGAAATCCATATTTGTGACCAGAAGGAGCTGTTTTAGAGAGGACCCCACAAACATAAGGAACTATAATGAATTCTCATTCAATACCAGGTACTTGTACCATATTAAATCAACAAGACACACAACTTATCAGTTCAGTCAATCTAATTAAATCAGTAGCTTTCATATCTACAATGTGGTTTAAAAAGGATGTTAGTTTAAAAAGAAGATATTCTTTCTTTTTAAAAATCTCCCCAGAAGGTCTGATTAAGTACCTGAATTTATGTCATATAATAGAAAGCTTTGGATTATAGTTTCCAGCTCTAGCTGAACCATTAATTTGATCTGAAATCTTAAGACAGTCATGTCACTTCCCTAGACCTCAGTTTTCTCATCAATAAAATAAAGAAGTTAGAATTGATCTATAATACCTGGCCCCCACCCATTTGTATTTTATGATTCAAAAATTTATTTTTAGGTTAAGTCATTGAAGGTCTCTATGAAAGATGTGAATATATTATCTGAAAGGGGAACTGATGAAGCCATTACTCAAAATGTCTCCTGAGGCAATAACCAATTGGTCAGTTCAAGAATCATGGGATGATAGATTAGGCCCTTGAAGGGACCTGAGAAGTTATCTAGCCCAAATGTCTTATGTTAAAGGAAAGAAAACTAAAATCCCAAAAAGTTAAATAATGTGACTAATAACAAAGAGGCAGTAAAAATGGAAGAACTAGAATTCAGTAGATGAGGTACCAACAGCTAGTGGTAGAAGAAATTTCTTCACTAGGATGCCTTTGAACCCTTATACCAATAGTTTCATAAGTCTGATCCTACCCAAAAGTAGATGAATAATTATAGATTGAGCAAATTTCATATGTATATATTCAAATATGGAAATGTAGATATATGGAATAAGCAGATTATTTATACATGTATATATGTACACGTTATTTTATATTTATATACACTTATGTGTATATGATCTGTTTATTCTATATCTGTATATATAATGTGCATATAATCTTTCTATATGTGTATATGTAATCTGCTTACTCTGTATCTATTTCTATGTACATATATACATATATGCATTTTATTTTACAAGCATGGATATATATATATATGTATATACGCATACATACATATGTACATATGTATACAGTTAAGACCTTGAACTAATGACTGAAGAATTCCTAAATGAATGAATTTTGACCTGCTTTTAAATCAGTTTTCTAAATAAATATGTTGCTTTTTAGGTCATGATCTATCTTTAAGCCCAGTGATGGAACTTCTTAGACCTTTTCCTCATTAGTTATAACAAACTTTTGAGGACTCATGGATGTTATGGATGTCATCAATACCCAAATACCATTAATGTTGGCACCATCTTGAACTCTGCAAGTTTTCCCTGAGTACATAATCAATAATTTGATTCATATAATTGACTCAGCCACTTGTAAGAGAGACTCTGATTCCAACTCAGGAAACCTGATGTTCATAAAGAACTAGCACAGACCTTCCTGGTATTGCACAATTGACATCTAGATTAAAGGGATGACTGTGATACAAGGAGAAGATCCAACAGCAGGAGAGTATCCTTCCCATCATAAGTCCATGGGCCTGAATGGGAAAAGTTGTAGAAATGATTGTCAGGAGACACTGAGTATTCCTGACTAAATGTTTTAAAATAGTCTTTTGCAATGTGAGGAATTGCTTCCATGGCCACTGGGATGATCACAGTGCTTCAGAGAATCAGGGACATATCACAATTAGACTTTGAAACACTGAAAGAGGAGTTGTGGTCCTTCCATGCCTTAAAGGGCATGCTTCCTTCAATAAGGAAACCTATTGAGACTCTTGAATTGGTAATAGCTCAAAGAAAATGCATTAGAAGATGCTCCTACTAAAGATGCTCCTACTGAAGATGCCTGTGCTTCTTTGGGTCATTAACCCCATTCCACAGAGAAATTTAAAACTCAAAAGTTTTTTGAGCAAGCAAGGGCAACACTATGAATGGGAACTAGTAACTGCTGATGCATATCAATGGAAACAGTTTCCTAGACTTAAGGAGCATATGCAGACCTTGAATTGCCTCTCTAGGAAGGCCAAAGGCTGCTTGCCAAAAGAAATATAGCTTGGCTAAATCTGCTAAAGATTGTCCAAAATGGCCAAGAGATAAATTTTCTTTAAAAAGTCAAATAGTACAACATTTAGGAATGGCTTGGGAGTCCTTTTCTGTAAAAAGACCAGGAGATCATTCATTTTTTCATAATTTCATGATCTTGACCTAGAGTAGAGTCACTTATTGTTTTTGTTGGTAATTATCTTAAATGAATATCATTTTGCTTTTAATGTAGACCTTTTCTGCACACAATGTTATTTTCTAGAAAGATGATTTTAAAAAAGGAATAGGAAAATTAAATATTCCTAATATCCCCATGTGACCTAGCATTTTGTCTCCCTGGGTCATGTGAATGGGGCTGATTTAGTAAATATCCACTGCTAAACAGGACCAGGAAAGATGATCCAAGTTTCTGTTTATTGGATTAATTTAAGAAGATTGGCTATAAATTTCAAGATTGTTGTGGATCAGGTAGTTACTGGAGATCAGAGCAAGTGAATAGGTCAGGATTAGACTGAGCATTTGGAAATGAAGCACAAGTGGAAAAGAGGCACAAGTCAAAATGAGGCACAAGTGGAAACTTTCTCATTTTATTTTGATGGATTTTAGGAGAAATTAACCTATTTATTATGTGAATGTTTAAAAGCATTGAAATGATCATGAAGAGTTTTCAGTGAAAATAACATGGGAAAGAATTTCTTAAGCTGCACCTAGCTAAAAACAAGGAAGATGTATTAGAAGTCATCCAGGCAACTAGAACAAGAAAAACTTTAATGCCAGAGGTCAGAAAAAAGAATAAAGTTTAAAACCAAACCAAAACCAAGTCTATCAATATCGGTGACAGCCTGGTCTGCACTTTTTCTCTTCTACTTCTTCAAGTTCATCAGCCTGTCCTTATCAGTTGGAATGGTCCCACCTTCATCTGAGCATCCAGTCTAGCATAGGACAAAAACTTCCCAACTAGAGATGATGATTATTCAGTCTGGCTACTGCTGCACCCTTTGTCTTTACCCAGCTTTTGGTTTATAATCCCTGCTTCCTTGTCTCCCTGAGTTCTGACTTAACCTGTCTTGAATTTCTTGATTTCCCATACTCAGCCAATTTGAAATTGGATTATCTTTTGAATATTCATTGATTTTGCTGATTTCTTGGTCCCTTAGATCTAATCTATAGTTTAATCATTCATTTTTCTTGTCCTATTTGGTAGTCTTGCCAGTTCAGATTTCAGTTTTCTTATTTTATTTAAAGCCCAGTATTATAGCTATAGCCAACTATAGGTTGGCCTCAATCTATCTTTCCAGTCTCTTTGAACATTACTCCCTTTCATGCCCTGTAATCCAGCCTGAGGAAAATGATTATTTCTCTTATATTAATAACTAATTATTAATTGAGTTTATGATTTTTCCTTTTCTATCTCCTTATGCAAAAACCAGACACTTGCAGGTTATTCAGCTAGCACCTGAAGGACAGGGCTAATAGATGAGGTTGCTCAAATCCTCAGGATATATGCTTCTTAGGTCTTCAACTAGGAGACCCTATGAACAGGATCCAGTCTAAGTAAGATATCACCCTTTGGAAATAAGCCCCTATTTGTCCTTTGAAACTTCTATTAGGATTTATGGTAACTTACTAATGAAGTAGAAAATTAACTAGTAAGGTCTGGGTAGAGATGGATTTTTGTCCTGATTGCTGGAAGAAGCCAAGAATCATGATTAGATCATGTTCTCTGCAGAAGGAGTTGAAAATTTTTTTGCCTATCAGCTCATTGATATGTCCATCCCTCACTAAACTTTAAACAGAGTTCATCTCCGCCCTTAGGCATACTCCCTTTTCCAAAGACTTTTTAAGCATTCAGAGATTCATGATATTTGTCTCTGGTCTATGAGAGAAAGCCCAAAGACCATTCTTTTATTAATTATTCACTATCCATAATTAATACAATGATTAGTCATGCAGAAATTATGTCTCTTAGTTTTTTGTATGTCACAAGACAAAACAGATCTTCTCTCAATTCGGCACACTCAATGTTCTGTCTCTTGGTATATTTTTACTAACTATTCTACTTTCCTGAAATATACTCTCTCTATACTTTCAGCTCAACAAAACTCTCACTTCCTATATGACACGGCACAAGTGACCACTTTCTATATTGAAACCCTTTCTGATTCCCTCTCCCAACTGCTAGAACCCTTCCTCTCAAATTTACTTGTTTATATTTATTCACTTTATTTATCTTGTATATCTTTATATATTTCTCCCCTGTTAGAATGAGTTCCTTAAAATTAGGAATTGCTTCATTCATTTTTACTTGTTTATTTAGTGATAAATAAGTGCATAGGTGTAATTTGTCATTTTCTTCTTCAGCTTATTTTACTGATAAGAAAACTGAGGCCAACAGGGTTAAGTGACTTACCAGGGATCACACAGTTAGTGTTTGAGACCAGATTTACACTCACAAAGATGAATCTTCCTGAATTTAGGACAAGAACTCTACCCACTGCAACTCCTAGCTTCCCTTATATTCCTTCTTATCCACAAAAGTCCTGAATTTTAAACCTAATTTTCATATTAAAAACCTATTACTAGTATGTGACCCCCTGGCTGGGGCAGACTTCCATAGCCTAAACCCAGCCCATGCTCTTAAATCTTGTCTTGTCTTAAATCTCAGAAAGTGTGCCTGGTGTGTTCACCTGTATTGTGCTACCAATCTGCTTGTTTTGACTGAAATGGTATTTATGTCCTCCTGATATTTACTGAACCACTTTCCTGCCAAAAAATCTAATTCCCATAAGACATCAGCCTATGTTAATTATAATATAAACTATATAAGTTTTCATTCTACCAAACTATCAAGAATTTAGAGGGGCAAAGATAAGCATATGGTCAAATGTTCATGTAAAGAGTCAAGAGCCAGAAGAAGAAAGGGCAAACAATATAGATGATAAGGCATCTGAATAAATAATCAAACACTGGCAGATTTCTGCTACTAAGGTAGCAGAACTGAGGTTCCTAACAAAGCAAACAGATTCAAGACATCAATAATAATTTTTGTTTCTTTACAGTTTACATGCATTTTTTATGTTTTGTATACATGTTCTTATTTGAATCTCAATCAACACTATGGGTTCATAGCGTAAGCATTATCATCATCTTTTTTTTTTAATATATTGGGAAACCAAGAGGTTAAATGACTTGTCTTAGTCTGGTAAAACCAGAGTTTGAATCTACATGTCCTGACTCCATGTCCCTTTTCTCTATACTGCATTACATCTCTATAGCATTAGAACTTGAAAAGTGAAACTTGGCAAGTGGCCCTTGAATTGTTCTTGTGGCAGGAGGAACCAATGCTCTGTAGACCTGAAACTTGAAGATGGGGCACAACCAAGATCATGGGGTAGGGGTAGGGACTTACCGGACAGAAAATGGTTGTTACTGAAAGCACCTGACTTCAGCTCATCAAAACAAAGAAATATGTCAATTCTCAAACTGTCATGGTTTTTACCATGTTAGGCATGTCTAATTTATTTATTCCAAACACATTGTGCTTGGGAATTGTTGTTATTAAGAGTGGTTGCTTTTGTTTGAGTTGTAAGGGACTAGTTAACCATTGTTTGGAAGACAAATGTGGTTCACTTTGCTTTGAGAAGTTCTACCTGTGAAAAAAGGGTCTCAGAAGCTTGGATTTTTTAAGAATGATAACTGAAAAAAAATCTCTGAAAATAAATCTTCCATTTGCACATGTGCAATAGCAAATAAATAAGTCCATATAAAGTCAAAAATTTAAAAGCAAAAACAATCCAATACCCACCACATGATTACAATAAATGGAACTGACTATCTAACCCTTTGTATTAGAGGTGGAAAAAACTGCTGGGGCAATTAGGGCTTTGCCTATAAGAACCAGAATGATAGATAATTGGTGTTCTGATCTAGCCATTTATTTCAGCAAAACTAACACAAATTATTTCAGAGCCACAACCAAATGATTTCCTAATTGATGTGTTTGAACAGAATCATGTGAACTTGTTTGTCTTGAGTTTTTGAGACCCCTCACCCAATTTGTTCCATTGTGGGTTTACTTATCAGACTATTAATACTAGATGGGAAAATATTCCCTGTGGGTTCCTAACCTGAGTCCCCTAAATAATTACCTTGCCTGTTTGTGTCTGTTTCTAGCTAAAATGAAGGAAACAAGGTACCAGATCCAGTTGGTCAGAATGGGAAGAGTCACAGGGACTAATGAGAACTGGTCCTCATCTAAGCTAATTAGGGTCTTGTTTGAGTGTGGTACTAAGAATGTTCCTAGTCTACTACCAGGGAAAAAAGCATCTGAAGTCTTAGAAGTTAGGACTAGGCTGTGAATATTTTAATGTGTGGTTTTCATGTTATATGAATGACTTTTCACTTTAAAACACTACATATGCATCACCAAGACTCTCCCATATCTCTAGGCCTTCTTTTGTTCCTCTCAGGGGCTCTGAGTGACTTATTAATTATAAATGGAAATGGAAGCACTGAAACAGAAGTTGATGTTGGTATAATCATGCCCTGTGTTTGCATTATCATGAGTAGATTATTAAAAATTGATAAAGCAGCCATAATTGGGCTCCAGCCTCCCAGAAGTCACAGAAGAAACAGATGGAGCTTTTGGGCTAAATAGTAGATTATATTTTCTTACTCTTTAATATAAATCAGTTGAAAAAAATCAATTAGGAAAATGTCTTTCAGATTCAGTTATTGATATTTAGAATATTATCAACAATACTGTCATCAGAAGAGCTTTCCCCAATGAAAAGTCAAAGACTTGGAAGAGTTAATTAGGGCTAAAGGAATGCAGCCACTCTTGAATCTCTTGTGTCTACTGAATTTTGCTAAATATTTGGAATTTGGTCAAAAGTTAAGCATATATTATTTTTCAAAAACATTTCTTTCACTGTGAATCACAAGATTCTAATGAAAATTGCATTAATTTCCTCTAACTTTTAAATCATTAAAATGTCCTTAAGATAGCTTTAATGAAAAAAAGAAAACATCTGGAGGAAAGTCTTTTGGAAGAAAATTCTCATTGGGTGTTAGGAAGGAAGGAAGAGAGAGAAGGGGATGAAGGAAAGGTCTAATAAAGGAAGGGGAGGGGGAGAAAAAAGTAAGGATGGACAGATGAATGGAATTTGTATAAAATACATCTGTGGATGGGAGCAGTGATGGGAAGAATGATTTTATGAAATGTAAAGTTTACATATATCATATAAGAATAATCATATTACAGGTCTATACCACTGAAGAACTAAAATGAACATCACACAGAAGGAAATTAAAAGGCACATAGTATGAGTAGAGACTATAACATAAAATCAATAAGAAATTCCAAAGATAAGGAAAGGACTTCATCAAATAACTGTCACAAAAAGAAAATAGTCTGGCCACATGACAATAGCTAGGGGTGGTAGGTGGATGACCAAAATCCTCTACTGATACCTTCACAATAATGATAAAATTGAAGAAGGCCTCTCTCACAATGTGTGGATCCCCTGTGTTGAAGTTTGACAGGGCATGGATAAGAGTGTCATGAGAGAGACAGGCATAGACGAGATAGAATCTTTATCATTGAAAGAAAGCTCCAAATTGATGAGATTACCAATTCACTTAAGTATTTGTATTTTGGAAAGATGCTTTACCTACCACAACCACCATCTCCTTCCAAAATTCAGTCCCTGATCTCAAGAGCTTTCATTCTAATCATGAAAAAAAAATACATATATGTTTATATATATAATAGCTATTTAAGTAATATATATATATATATTATTATATTTATAACAATTTGTAGAAATAAGGGGGAGGGGAAAAGAGAAGATACTCACACAGAGACATGGTAGAAAAAGTTCCAAAGGTCAGGAATAAAGCCCAGAGTGGAATGAAGTCCTGGTGCCTTTTTGACTTTTTGACATGGAGGTTTTAGGTAGAAATGAATACTCAGAGAAAGGAGATGTTGTTTCTACTTCTTTGATATCTACAAGTTTGTGTTATCATCTCCATTCTTTTGATATTCAACTGTCCCAACTCAGTCAAGAGTACCTGCCTAATCCTTTCCAAAACTTTTTTCTCATTTTTCAGCCTTCCTGATGTCTCTGCAGTGCCCTATTTTGTTAATCACCAAATGTCTGCTGAAAAATGTTCTTTTACCACTGTACTTTCTAGTTCTTCTACTACTTCTCTGAACAACTCGGTGGCATGGTAAAAAAGCATGCAAGGTCTGAAGTCAGGCATGTAGTAGCTGTACAACTATGGATAATTCTTGTTTGCCCAAGTTCCTTCTCTATGAATTGAGTTAGAGAAGAAAATGGGAAACCACTCCAGTATTTTTGGCAAGAAAATCCAAAATGAGGTCATGAAGAGACAGAAATAATTGAATTGACTGAATGACAAGACTACCTCTCTGATAATTATTTTACTGCCTCTACTTGACTTCTTTTCTCTTTCTCCCTAACTACATTTCTTAAATAAGTATTTTCTTAAAGGCTTGATCCTCAGTCTACTACTTTTTGCTTTGTACTCTATCTCTTGAGGATCTCATCTATTTTTATGGACTACAGTTATGGGTGGAAAATTCTCACATTTATATGTGCAGTTTTCACATTTCTAGAGTAATGTTTTCACCTGAATTTCTTACTATCACTTCAAAAACATCATGTTTAAAATCAAACCAAACTCATTATCTTCCCTGTAAAACACACACACACACACACACACACACACACACACACACACACACAAAACACACACACACACAAACATCCCATATGTCTGTCAATAAAACCTTCATTTTTCTCATGACCCGCAATGAACTCACCTTTAAACTTAGGAGTTTGGTTTTTCTTAATTCTTCTCTATCCTATGTACAGTTTAATCACTTTGGCTGTTGCTTCAAAGTATCTCTTAGATCAATAGTAACTGAGATGTCCATATATGCAGAATTGTAAGGTTTACAAAGTGCTTTATGTATATTTTCTGCTGCTTTCCCCTCCCCCATTTCTATATGTTGTTACAGATATAATATGCATACATATTATATATACATTACTTATATAGCTTTCTTTTTTATAAATGTTGCATCTTTACTTCAAGTATTTGGGATATGAACCACAAGTATTGTTCCCATTTTACAGATGTCAGATACACTCAATTCAGTGAAGTGTCTTGTCCAAGAAAAGTGGTTCATTAAAACCACTTACCTGAGATAGATTCAGGATTCACTTCCTCATCCTAGGGAAAGTTTTTTTGGATTTGACCTCTTTGTTCCCAGGGATATTTGGCATTTTACTTACACTGCCAAAGAATATACCCACCTCATTCCTTTTCCTCTGAGTTTTATTCTTTTTGTCACAGCACACAAGGAATTCTATCATGAAAAGTACATAAAAGCCAATTGTGGTAATCCTAACTTAATTCACTCCTTAACTCTAAATAAAGTTGCTTTCATTAACTTTCCTGATGGCACTACTGGAAATGTTTACCTCCCTCAGTCCAAATATGGATCCATAATTCACACCTGTTTTTTCCTTCTTTGACCATTGTGCTGTTAGTGTTACAAAGTCCTTCAGAGTTCTTTTAGAATTTTAGCATTAGCACACAATCAAGAGTGAATAGAGGAGCAAAGTCCAAAGATCTTAAAATTGTGACTTAAACTCTTATAAGCAAAATATTTCAGGTTCTCAGGTTATCAGGGATACCCCTCCTTGATTCTCCTTCAATTTCACTTCTGCTAATATGTTCCTTGGGTGTTGGATTCCTTGGGCCTCTTTCCTTCCAGAAGGATACCACATTCTCATTGTTTCTGAGAATTTCCAATTTGTATCCTTTTTAGAGTTTTCTGTTATTCTTTAAAGTGAGACTGAGAAAGACCATGTATTCCAAAAGGAATATAATTTAATAGAATAAGGGCAAGTAGGTAAAGTTCATTTCATCTCACAGGCAGGAAACCATGGGTCATTCCTCCATAGTCACCAGAAAGACCTTCAGTGTCATTCTATCCTTGATGATGTGAAAGCTTTATTTAGAGTTAAGGAATGAGCTAAGTCAGGACTACCACAATTGGTTTTTATGTACTTATGATGATAGAACTCCTTGTGTGCTGTGACAAAATGAATAAAACCCAGAGGGAAGGGATGAGGTGATGTGTCATGCCCTTTGGCACTGAAGTAAAAATGCCGAATATCCCTGGGAACAAAGAGGTAAAGGCCAAAAACAACTTCCCTAGGATGAGGAAGTGAAACCTAAAACTGTCTCAGATAAGTGGTTTTAAATCCTATCTATTACATAAGCTAATAGTATGACCTTTCTTGGACAAGTCACTTCACTGATTTGAGTGTATTTGACATCTGTAAAATGGGAAAAATACTTGTGGTTCATCATGTGGAAAAGAGATTAAACTTATTTTGTATGACCTCAGAAGACAGATAAAGGGGAATAAAGAGATGGGGGGGGACAGAAAGAATGAGCTGGAGGGAAGAGGAAAGAAAAAGAGGGGAGCACAGAAGAGGGAAGAAATATTCATGTATTAAGTACTTACTATGGGCCAGGAATTATGCTACTTTCTAGTGATAGAAATTCATTTATAAACAAGAGATAAGGACATAGAATTTTGGAGAATATACCCATTTAGTGGGCAGAAAAAAATGTATATTGATTCAGCAAAGGAGGCTGAAAAGTGGCCAGAAAAAGACAAGAATGAGGTAAGAGCAATGTCTGAAGTCAAGAGAGAGTACAGAAGAAGATGCTGTTCAACAGTGTCAAATAGTATGGAGAGATTCTAAGTAGGAGGAGGATGTTGCAAAAGTTATCAGAAGTCAAAAACAGAAAGAAAGGTCTTGCCTATATACATACATATATATATATATATATATATATATATATATATATATATATATATATACATATATTTAGATTTTTGCAAGGCAATGGGGTTAAGTAGCTTGCCCAAGGTCACACAGCTAGGTAATTATATTAAGTGTCTGAGATCATATTTGAACTCAGGTACTCCTGACTGCAGGGCTGGTGCTCTATTCACTGTGCCACCTAAATGCCCCATACCTATTAATATTAATGATACAAACCATACAAAAAAAAGAATAGAAATAAAGTATTATTAGCTATGTGACCTTCAAATTTACTTCATTTTCTCATCTGTCAAATAAGGATAATGATAATATTGCCTGATCAACCTCATAGGGTTGATGATGAATGAAATAATTTTATAAGGTCATTATTTTTAGCATTATAATTATGAAGTTCAAATAAGATATTATATTATAGAACTGCCAAATAAATTGTGTGTCCAAAGGTTATAGAATATGATTGGTCATAATGAACTGAGTAGAATTTATAAGAATATAAGCCATTCCCCAGATGCTAATTGATCAGAAGATATGAACAGGCAATGTTAAGAAGAAATCAAAGCTATAGTCAAATGAAAATATTCTAAATCACTATTAATTAGAGAAATGCAAATTAAAATAATACTGAGATGCTACCTCATACCTATCAGATTGGTTAATTTCATAGAAAAGTATAAATTTGTGATACTAATGCATTGTTGGTGAAGTTGTGGACTGATCCAAACCTTTTGAAGAGCAATTTGGAATTATATCTAAATGGCTATAAAACTGTGCAAGCCCTTTAATTCAGTAATGCCATTACTAGATAGGTATCCCAAAGAGATTTCTTTAAAGAGAAGGAGCTATTTGTATAAAAATATTTATAGCAACTATGGCAAGAAATGGCAAGGAATTAGAAATTGAGGGGAAATCCATCGATCAGGGAATGGTTGAACAAGTTGTGATATTTGATTATAATAGAATGCTATTATAAGAAATGATAAGTAGGATGATTTCAGAAAAAAATGGAAAACATTACATATTCTGATGCAAAGAGAAGTGAGTAAAAGCACACAGTAAGAGCAATATTGTATGATAATCAAATGTGAATTGAATGCAATTTCAAAGAACTTATAGTGAAAAATATTATCCACCTCCAGAGGGAAAAACTGATAGAAATTAAATGCAGATCAAAGTATGCTGTTTTTCACTTTTTTTCATGGTTTTTTCTTGGTCTGTGTTTTCTTTTATAACATGGCTGATATGGAAATATATTTTGCATGATTGCATATGTATAAAATTTATATCAAAGTGACTGTCTCGAGAAGGGGGAAGAGGAAGAAGAGAGTGAGAGATTTCAAAATTTCAAAAGAAATGAACATTAAATTGTTTTTACATATAATTGGGAAAAATAAAATATAATTCATAAAAGTAAATTCAAAAAATATATAATGTTTAGGGGATCAATTCTGAAAGGAGAAAGCTAGGTTCCTTTCTATCCTAGGATCTGAGGATTCTTTCTAGGTAGTATTTTGCCTTATGTCTCAAGGTAAACCTGCTTGTTCACTCTAGTCAGAAGTGTAAAAGCATACATAAATGAGAGCTGCTGTTATTATTTATCTCATTGGAGAGTTGATGTAGCAGGAGTGTGGAATGTTGCATACTTTTTCAACTGCAGTGACTGTATTAAATAGGTTGTGCTGTCTGTTTGGGTTTTTTCCCCCCCAAGGAAGAGTGATATGAAAGCCATTAAGAAATTACTGTAATGGAGGTAGCTAGGTGACACAGTGGATAGAGCATCAGGAGTACCTGAGTTCAAATATAGCCTCAGACTTTTAATAATTACCTAGTTGTGTGGCCTTGGCCAAGCCACTTAACCCCATTTGCCTTGCAAAAACCTAAAAAATTACTGTAACGTGTTATACACCTATAGATACATAATTTTTTTAATGTGAAAAACAAAAGAAGTCAACAGAATTTCAGAATTTTCACTTGAAAGATTGTGGAAAGCCTTGAAGAAATTCATTTCTGACAATGCTAGGATCTGAAACTAGACTTCAAGGGGTTGAGAAGTGAATGATAGTGGAGGACATGAAGACTACAAGTGGCAAGGATTCTTTCTAGGAATTTGCTATAAAAGAGAGAAGAGATATAGGTCCATAGCTGCAAGAACTGGGAGAGATAAGTGAAAAAGATGAGAGAAATCTAAGTATGTTTATAAGTTGCAAGCCCTAGAAGGAAAGATTGAAAATGACAAAGAAAAAGCATATCAAGGTCTGAGCTTCCAAAGGAGAAAACCATGAGGTCACTAGTACAAGTAGGGAGATTAATTCTGGCAACGAGAAGGGCTACCTCTTTCTCAGAGACTGTAACAATGGAGGTGAGAATGGAAGATGATGTAGAGGTGTTTTGACATGTGAAGTAGGGGAGGAAAATATTTACTTTGACTGGTCTTTTTTTCTCAGTTTAATAAAGAGGCAAAGTATCTACAGGAGGAGGGTCTGATATAGGAAGTATGAGAAGAGAAAAAATTTTGGAATAGGTGCTTTGGGAAGTGTAATTAAGGAGCAATCAGAGAAGGAAAGAGAGCTGCTCTGCAGCAGTGAGAACCTGGTTGAGATTAAATAACATAAATTTTCTCTGCAAAATTGCCTAACAAATAGGGTTGTTTGTAAGCAAAGTGCTTTTCAGATCTTAAAATGCTATACAAATGTGTTATTGTTAGTTATATTAACATGTTATTTTTATTATTATAGTAATAATACTAATTGACATTTATCTAGGGTTTTAAGGTTTACAAAACACTTTATATATAGTATGCCATTGGATCTTCACAGCAGTTCAGAAGCAGATACTACAGATGTTTTCTCCATTTTACAAAAAGGAGGCTCAGAGGTTAAGTGTTATTCCCAAAGTCACATAGCTAGTAAGAGTTAGAGGCAAGATCTTAATGCAAGTCTCCTAGGATTCTAAGTTCAATACACTTTCTACTAAATCACTATACTCCCATTAGGCTATGGGTTCGCTTTGGCCATGGACTTCTTCTGCCTCTGAGCCCTTAAAGATTGAAATAGATAATGGTTCTGAGACATATTCCCAGAGAAGCAAATGACTATAATAATTGGAATACTAAATTCTGAATTCACACTCCCACAGTCTTCCAGGTACCTGAAAGTTATCTTATACAGGACTACCAAATTCTTAGTCCTCTCCCCCCTCCCTCCTAAAAAAAACATAAATCCTCTAGCAGTTTAGTATTATTGAGACATGGGATAATATGAGAGTATTTATTCATGTAGATTCTATTCTCTAGGAAATCCTTTGCTACTTTAAGTGCATTTATCATTCAACAAACATTTAAGTGCCTAACTATGGTAGGCAATGTATTAGGAGTTAGAAGTATAAATATAACTGAGTCAATCACAACTCTCAAGGAGCTTACACTCTATTAAACTCATTCATGATGAAGTATATACCTAAAAGCTTAGTTCCTCATAAAGGTTTTGTATTTTCAGAAAGCCATTAATGCCTTAATTCAAAGTAATTCATTTCTTTTTTTTAAGGTTTTTGCAAGGCAAATAGGGTTAAGTGGCTTGCCCAAGGCCACACAGCTAGGTAATTATTCAGTGTCTGAGGCTGGATTTCAACTCAGGTACCCCTGACTCCAGGACTAGTGCTCTATCCACTGTGCCATCTAGCCGCCCCTAAAAGTAATTCATTTCTAATGATGAGACGTCTGGCTTCAGAAATGGCTGATACCAAAGATAATTTGGACTAAGGGGAACCTGTAAAGTCCCTTGAATCATAAGAAGCTTGTAACTCCTAGTTTTCTCTGAGACAGAACAACCTAGATAACAGAATTAAGTCCTTTGGAGAAGTTATATGAGTGGGAACTTGGTTGCAGAGAGATATGATCATGAGAGGTCTATCTTCTATATACTTGAATCACCATGTCTATAGACAGATAAGCATGTTCCACTCTTTCCTACCATGCTCTTCCCTACCAGAGCAAAACAGTTTATTCTTCAGGCCACTTTCCTATTTTCTGAATTATTCATTTCCTGATAGTCTGCCCTCCAGCACCTAGCAGCCCTGATAATGCTGGTAACATTAAAGAGACACATGCTCTCTGACCCTTGATGTCAAACCTATGAAAATCATTCTCTGGAGGATGAACTTGAACCTGATATATCAAGAACTGATACTGTATCTGCCAGAATGGAGATTCCAATACAGATAATGATGCCATCTTATTATACCATATTTTCCCCAGCTCGGTTACATTGAAAATTCTAATCTCTGGAGTTGGCATATATGTTACACCATGCAGGTTTTACCATCTAAGCATAGTGTGACTAATACTTGCTCAACATACCTTCCCTCTTTTCCTCCCAGCTAAAGTATCTTATACAGACACCCTTATCTCTCTAGAGTTATAAACAAAAAGATTCCCTCAGTAGATAGGGTGACCCTATTGCCCAACCACTTGATTGATTGAATGAAAAAACATTGATTAAAGCTTGCTACATGACAGACAGCATGCTTAAAAAACAAAATCACAACAACTAGGGATAAAAGTACAAACAAACAAGATAGTCTTTGCATTCAAGGAACTAGAATTCTAAAGGGGAATAAAACATATAAAGGGGAGTGAATACTACATATAAAGGGGAGCAAGAAGAGGGAAGAGGTACAGATATATCATCATAGTTTATAAACAACTAGGAAATAGCCTGAATGCCTTGCTTAAGGTAAAAGTTCACCTCTTAGAGCTCAGCAGGCCAGGGATAATGTCCACATCATTTGATTCTATCTATGAATTCCCCAAACAAACCTGTTGGTGAGCATGTCCTCCTAACCAGATGGAACAAGCTGTATATGGTTGAAAGGAAAACAAAATGACATGTACAATTTTTGAAGTCATCTCCCACCCCCTGCCCTAAGCCCCAAGCTATTTCAGCTTCATTGATATTGAAGCTGTAATGAAAGGCTTTTCCTTTCATGCTTCCTCCAGCTGCTAAGTGCCTTCTATCACCAAATGCCTTGTACTTATTCTGAGTATATGTTATATATACTTATGCATGTATATGTTGTTTCCTCCCAACAGAGTATAGTATACTTTTTGATGGAAGATATATTTCCATGTTTTGTCTAAATATTGTTTAGTTATTGTAAGTGCTAGCTATTGTCTTCATGGAAAAGGACATGGCAAACCACTCCAGTATCTTTGCCAAGAAAACCCCAAATGGGGGGGGGGGGGTCACAAAAATAGAACATGACTAAAGCAACTGAAGAGAAAAAATTGTCTTCTTATTTCCAGAGTCTAACATAGAACCTCACAGAAAGTAGTAGCCATTTGAAAAATGTTTGTTGATCAATTGATTAAGGTCAGAAATAGGCACTGGTGGGACATTTGTAAAAATAAGTAGCAGAATAGTAGAAGTAATACAATTGTAGAAGAATAAATTCCTAATGTGAATTAGCTAGGGATCAGTCCTGAAGGAGAAAGCAAGGTTCCTCCTATTCTAGTATTTGAGAATTCTTTTCAAGTAGTATTTTGCCTCATTTCTCAAAAGACCCCAAGGTAAACCTGCTTGTTTACTCTGGTCAGAAGAGTAAAAGAATGAATCCTGGGTCAAAATAAAACTTGATATGATATGTAACTTTGACTAAAGAACAAGAAGCAAAGGCATCTGAAAGGAAATGGAAAGAACTCTTCCTAAATCTGACCCCAAGGTGGTGGTAAGAAAATTGACTTATTGGCATACCCTTTGATCCAGTAATACCAGTACTAGGTCTACATCACAAAGAGATCATAAAAAGTAACAAAAGTCTCACAAGTTCAAAAATATTTATAGCAGTTCTTTTTGTAGTGGTAAATCAATTGGGAAATGGCTGAACAAGTTATGGTAAATGAATATCATGGAATATTTTCATTTTGTAAAAATCATGAACACTTTAGAGAAGCATGGAAAGACATGAGCTAATGCTGAGTGAAGTGAGCAGAACCAAGAGAACATTGCACACATTCACTACAGCACTGTGAGATGATCAACCTTGATGGATGCAGCTTCTCTCAACACTTCAGGGATCAAGGACAATCCTGAGAGACCTGTTAAGGAAAATGACATCTACATCCAAAAAACAAACTATGGATTTTGAATGTAGAGCCAAGCATACTTTGTTCACTTTTTAAAAACTTCTGTTATAATTGTCCTTCCTTTCTCATGGGGTTCCCCCCTAAATTCTAATTCCTCCTTCACAACATGGATAATACGGAATTATGTTAAATACAAATATATATGTACAAATTTTACCAGATTATTTGCCACTATGGGGAGTGGGGAAGGAAGGGAGGGTGGTAAAAATATGTAAAATTCATAAACTTGCAAGTGAATGAATGTTCAAAACTAGCTTTGCATGTATTTGGGAAATTTTAATAAAATTTCAATTAATAAAAGAAAGAAAATTGGTTGCTGGCAATATTGCAGTGATGGTCAAATGCAAAAGACATGGCTACTCTGATCAGTACAATTGATCCAAGACAATTCTAAAAGGCTCATGATGAGGGAAAAATGTCATCCAACTCCAGAGAAAGATATGATGAACTCTGACTGCAAAATGAAACATAATTTCCTTTTTAGTTTTTTTATAAGTCTAATATGGAAATGTTTTGTATGATTTCACAAGTATAATTGATATCATATTGTTTGCTTTCTCAGTGGGTGGGGGAAGGGTGGGAAGGAGGAACAGATCTGGAACACAAAATTTAAAAATAAAATGATGTTTAAAATAACATGTGAAATTTTTAAAATAAAGAAAAAAACTAGGATGGGATAATTAATCAGTTATAGTTAGATTCTAGGGAATGCATCTTCAATATCTGACCTCCTTACCAACCTACCTTCAAAACTTAATCTCCTAGGAGAATCTAAAGCTTCCTTTCCTACTCTATAGATCTTGCTTAGTTTTTGCAAGGCAATGGAGTTAAGTGACTTGCCCAAGGTCTCACAGCTAGGAAACTGTTGTGCCTGAATCCATATTTGAACTCAGGCCCTCTTGATTCCAGGGCCATTGCTCTATCCAGTGTGCCACCTAGCTGCCCCAGATTTTTCACTATTTACTTCTTAGGTGATACAAGCTCCCTGGAGAGAGTAAGAATTCAATCTTGGTGGATTTACTATCATACTCTGAGCCTATATCTTTCTTTAGTCTGTTTCTTGCTCAGATTCCTAATGTCCTAATTTTCCTCAATTAAAATTCTTCTCTTCCTTAACTCTTCTCTTAATTCTCTCCCCTTCTTCTAGACTTAAAATTCTATTCCCACTTCCAACTTTCCCATCCTCCCCCTACAAATGACAAAATGTCAGGTTTTCTACCTTCACTGATCAAATTAGAGTGCACATCTCAGCTTCGTATTTAATCCTTGACATGAGTCAAGACATCACTCCATGATGTCATTTCGTTCTCTTGGAAAACAAAGGATGAACAACAATGGCAACTCTATCACTTTTCATCCATCTTCTGGGCAAAAATATATCTCCTAGGGCTAGCTAGGTGGTGCAGAGGACAGAGCACCCACCTGGAATCAGGAAGATCTGAATTCAAAGCTGGCATCAGAAACTTACTAGCTGTGTGAACCCAGGCAAGTCACTTAACCCCAATTGCCCCAACAATAGCAAAAAAGAATGTATCTCCAAGTACATCATGAATTAATTTGAATTATAGTTTGCATGTATATGTATATGTTTTTGTGTCGTATCTCCTTACCTCAATCCCCCTCCATTGCATTACAAAACCCATGAGAGCAGGGATCTTGTCTTACTTAAACTTTCTATTCTATTATAGCTCATCAGTTTCCTTTTCATGATGTACTCAATAAGAAAACTGAAATCCTGAGAGACATAGGTAGTTTTTTCATTGCTGATGTTAACTGAAGGTAGGAGTTTTAGGAGAGAAGGGAGGATACAGGAAATGAATGCTTGCTTTAGAAGATACTATCAGAGCAAGGGAATTAGCTTTCTGGACCAGCATTAAAGAATATAGGAATGGTGGACTCTTGACTAGGAATATTTGCCTTGAGATTTAAGAACATGATCTAAACATGCATGGGAAGGGAGAAAATGGCCCATATATGACTGCTTAACCTAATGTCACTTAGAGTGGCAGAAAGCATGAGTAATAAATAATATATCTTAATGCAGTGAGTTAAATGCAATCTCAGAAACATGACAGGGACTTTGTGTGTGTGATGTGTGTGTATGTATTTTGTATGTATATGTATGTGGGTGTATTAGCCCCAACTGGAATGTGTCAATGGAAGGTAGTTATTCCCTATTCAAAAGGAACAGAATAAGTACAAAGAAATATAGGGATAACATTGTATCCCTGGAAGACATATTCTTTTCTAAAAATCTATTCACTAGAGGGGAAGGAAAAAATGGACAATGAGTTCTAGAAGCAGATCACAAAGTTGGCACAAGGGGAAACTATGTAACAATAATGGGGTAGAGGAAAAGGAAAGGGTTTTTATACATTGACTAGGCATTCTACTTTACTAAAAAGCATAGAAGCTGAAAAGTGAAAAGCTTTTTTTAAAAAAGTGAAAAGCTTTTTAAAGATAAAGTGAAAAAACAAGAGGGATGCCTATTCTGGACATAATTAAGACCAATAAAGAGTAGCTGGAAGCTGAAGTAAAAGTGACTGGAACATTAGGAAGATGTAATTACTTCATTCAAGACTTTTGAGAGAACAGATTTCAAAAAATTCAAAGAAAGTATAAGTAGGATCCCACAGGTTAAGATTGTCCAGGGGAAGTCAGCTCAAGAAGGATGGGATGTGCACTGGATGCAATTTCTGATGACATAAGCACAAATGATTCCAATCAGGAAGAAAAAGTGGAGCATTCCAAAGAGAATGATTTAACATCAAAGGAAATTCATTGATCAACTGAGATTTAAAAAAATATGTAGAGAAGATGAAAGTTAGGAAAGAAAACAGAGGAAAAATTAGAAAAGTGATATAGTCTTACAAGAATAATGTCAGGAATAGTAAAACCTGGAATGAGATAAATCCTGCTATGAATGTTAATTGCAACAAAAAAGGGCTTTTTAGAGGCAAGTGGAAGATCAAAGAGGACCTTAACTTAGAATACATGAGATGGAACGACAGAGAAAAGATGGAACTATTTAACTCCTATCTGGCTTCTCTACCAAAGGATATTATCCTCATGATAATTATTGAATAAATTCAGGTAATAGGAAATTGAAAGCCAAAAAGGAGGAAGTAAGAGAATAGGCTGCCCTCAGTGCCTACAAAGCATCAGTCTGAGAACTAAATCCAGGGATATTATTGTGGATGGGATTACTAAACTCTGGTCAATAGGGATGTTTTTTGCTTGTTTTTTAAATCCTGGAGAAGGTATAGCATGTTTAGAATCATGGGAGGTACAGCAGGACAAGTCAAGTCAAGATGCATTTAGGAAATTCTGCAAATATAAGCAAAGTGAAAGACAATCTCTATCCTCAAAGAGTTTATAATCTAATGCAGGAAGACATCACAGAAAATGAGACTGAATAGTTGATGGAGTAAAAAAAATACCCTCTCAATATCTGGAGAGACAGAAAATAAATCCAGAAAGACAGAAAATAAATCCAGAATAAAATAGAGGAGTAAGCATGCTCATTTCGACACTTTTCACAAAATGGAAGCATCAAATAAAAGGAGAAAAAAGAAAACATCTCTATTTTTAAAAAAAATTAGGAAATGGATTCTTCAAACTATAGATCAGTAAATTTTGATTCCTAGTAAAATTCTATACATAGAATGGTTCATGAGTACTTAGAAAGGGAAATGGCATTCACTTTGGGACAGCATGGGTTCATTAAGAACAAATCAAGCCAGACTAACATAATTTTCTTTTTCAATATACTTATTAGGCAAGCTGATCAGAAGAATGTAACAGATATAGTATACCTGAATTTCAGCAAAGCATTCAACAGTCTTTTATGTTATTCCTGTGAATAAAGTGGAGAGAAATAGATTGAAAAAGCAGTATATCGAGGTGAATGCTTTTAAACCATTGTATGATCTGGCCACCAGAGTGATAATTAATGAATTAACAGAGGGGTATCTCTCAGGAAGTAACTCAAATATTTACAGCACTATTTCATATTTTTTAATCAATTACTTGGATTGAGGCATAGAAAACATGCTCAGCAAATCTCAGAATGCTGAGAGATAATAGAGAAATATAAACTGGATGACAGAATTTATCAGACAGAATTTACTAATAATGTCAGGAATAGTAAAACCTAGACTAAGGTAAATTTAGTAATGAATGTTTATGGCAATAAAAAAGGGTTCTTTAAAGAGACAAGTACATGATCAAAAAGGATAATTACTTAGATGTAATATAATGTTGCTCAATCATTTCAGTCCTGTTTGATTCTTTGTGACCTCATAATGTAATGAGATGAAATCTATTACTAATAAATGTAAAGTTCTTTACTTAGGTTCAAAAAATTGACTATACAACTACAGAATAGGGACAGATAGATAGGCAACAGCTCGTGCAGGAAAAAATATGAAACAGAATGAACTGCAAGTTTAATGAGTGTATGATATGTCAGCCAAAAATAAAAATAAAAAGTTTCTACAAATATGGAGTGAGGGAGAGCTGGTGGAATTAGGCATAGGATTTATAAGAGATGACAGCATGCAGGGGAGAAGAGTGAGAGACAGACAGACATAATTATAAGCACTGAATGAATAAAAAGGGAAAGTAATAATTATACTCTTGATTAGATCCTTTTTGTAGCAATGCTCCCAGTTTAGGGGATCAAAATTTAAGGATATCAACAAACTGCAGTGAATCCAGAGAAGTATACTTAAGAAAGTGCTGAGCTTAATAATCTTGTCATACAAGGAATGGTCAAGGAATTGAAATATTTAATCTTAAATACTATTACATCCATTATTTGCATTAGGATATGGTAGAAAGAGTACTGGATTTGGAATCAGATACCCTGAATTCAAATCTCAATCCCTTAGGTAAGTGACTTAAACTATCTGAGCCTCAGTTTCCTTATCACACTGCACTTTATATTGCATTTAATTAGACACACACACACACACACACACAAACACAACTGCACTTAGATTTTGTACTATAACTATGCAAATTTCATCCATATGCCCAGGACCTAGCACAGTGTGAGTAGGTATTTAAGAAGTGTCTGCTGAATTAAAAGTCAATAAAATTGAACACAATGCTGAATTTGACCCAGGAATCCCAAATAATTTAGCCTCCTCAGGAAGTCCTCCTCACACACCCATTGGCCTCTGTCTACTTTTGTCTCTGTCACTATTCCTAACACATATAGGAGCAGTATTGGACTACTTCAGAGAACATTCATTCCCAAGGACATATGTACATACAAATTTATCTTGCTGATATTGAAGTCTTCTTCATGCCTAGACCAAAGCCTTTAGCAAATTTTGGAAATGAAACCATCTCAATAGGGTTTCTAGGTTTTTCAAAATATTTTTTCAGTTTCTCTAGGGAATTTGAGACCAGGCAAGATGGGTTGAAGATATAAACTCCAAGAAGATTAGTCAGAGTCTCATTCATATACAAAGGTAGAGTCTTCTCCCTTTTAGCCAACCTAATATGTAAAAAATCAGTACTTACAAAAGAGATAAATCAAGGGTGGCAGGAGAGAATTATTTACTTCAAAAGGGAATTCACTAGAAGATTGCTTTTAAAGACAGTATTGTTGATGAGCTGTTTTTAAATGAAAGATATTTCTGGGTGTAACATACACACATATCAGAGAACCTACCCTCATAAAGAGTAGTTAGCCCAACCAATCAATTCAAACTACATCTGATAATACATAGTCCCCCATTTACCCAATGTAAGGAAACTAGTATATTTTATAACATCCATAGTCCCCCACTTACCCAATGTAAAGAAAATAGTATATTTTATCATCTCATCTCTGGGCCTGGAATGTTATTAGAATTACATAATACTTGGCTTTATTTTATTGTTCCTTTTGTCTACATTATCATGATTATTTGACCTTTGTTCTCTAAGAAGACCATGACAACAGGGAAGGTGATACAATAACAAGCTCATGAGTTGAATTTGAGCGAAGAGGTGGCTAAGTCACCAACCTCATTTTCTCCTCCAGAGCCATCTGGGTCCAGTGACCAGATATGAATCAGGATGACTGGAGATGGCCCTGGATGCAAGACAATCAGGGTTAAGTGACTTACCTAAGATCATACAGCTGGAAATAGTCAAGAGTCACTTGACATTATCATAGCCTTAGTGCTACACACACACACATACACACACACACACACACACACACACACACACACACACACATCAGTACATTACTTTTTATCAAAACTTGCGTAAGATAGAACTGAATATATAAACTTTGATTAATAGACTTTTCAGGAACATAACTTCTCCCTGAATTGTATGCAGTAATGAAAGCAAGTTATCTTGCTTTTATTGCACATGCTCCCCTACTGGTAAAAATACTTTTCCCCAGCCCCCATATCCTTTTTTCTTCCCTGCTCAAGCTTATATTGGCAAAAAAGCAATAATAACAAGAGCCACATTTACATAGTAAATTTTGCAAAGTACATTCCCACATGCATTATTATCCTCATTTTACAGAAGAGGGAATGAGATTTAGTCAGAGAGATAAAGTGACTTGTTCATGATCCCATGGCTAAGACATGTCTGAGACAGGATTCAAACACATATCTCTTGTCTCTGGGTCCAATACTCTAGGTATTGTCACAGCATTGGTTTTACTCAAGTACCTACTATGTGTTAAGTTGCTTTGTACTGTTATAGGGAGATAGTGGGGTCCTAATGAAGTCCTTCATCATATAACATATCAACAAGGGCAAATCAGTCAATACAAAAGCATTTATTATCTACTATGTGCTGGGATTTGGAGACATCCATAAGGAAGTAAAGTAAATTGAAACAGTCTCTGCCCTCAAGAAGCTTATATTTAGGGACTAGGGAGTAGAACACATTCATAGAATAACAAATGACAGATATCTACAAAATAAGTGCAAAGTGACTTGGCAGAGGTGCTGACAAGTGGGTAAATCAACAAAGGCATTCTTTAAGGAAGATGAAATTTGAAGCATAATAAGGGTTCTGCCAGGCTATGTGGCAAGGGGAAGGTAAAGGGAAGGTACAATCTAAGCAAAGGCATAGGCAGATATAATGTTGTATATGAAGACAGTGTCATATATGAGGCAAAATGAGACTATGTGACTGAGAAGCAACCTCCTGAAGAGGAAAGTGGTAAGCCTGGACAGAAAGGAAATAGCTTGTGAAGGATTTTAATGACATACAAAGTTAGAAACAATGAATAGGAAGAATCATTTGCAGGAATAAAAACAAGTTGTACTGGAAATCATGGAAAGTGCTATAAGATTTGATAAAAATGGAAGCAAGAAGAACCAGAGAAACAATATGTGCAATGATCACAGCAATGCACATCGAAACTATAATAACAACAATTTAAAAAAACACCTAAATATAACCTGATCTCAAAGACGACAGGAGAAAATGTACTTCCTTCTTTTCAGAGGTGGGGAACTATGGCTGTGGAACTGTGCAACAACAACTCTGGACTTAGTTGGTATAATGAATAATTTGTTGAACTGCTTTTTTCCCTTTCTTCTGTTTATTCTTTGTTACAAAGAGAGGATTATCTGGGAAATGGTGAATTAAAACAAAGATACAGGTATTTTAATGCCAAGGAGAGACTTTCTTATATTAATTTAAAGGTAATGATGAACCATTGAACATTTTTGAGCAGAGGAGTGATATGGCAAGATATGTATTATAGGAGTATAAATTTGGCATTTCTGGGGAAAATGGAATGGAGAGGAGAGATACTGAATGCAGAGATAGTCCAGATGAAAGGTGATGAGGAGTTGACTGGGGTAGTGGCTGTGTGAAAGGAGAAGTTGAAATGCTTATTGAAGAGGGGAAAATTATATGATTTAAGAATTAATTGGACATTAGGGAGGGAGAGTGAAGACTTGAAAATAACTTTTAGGATATGAACCCAAATAATTGAAAGAATGTTATATATCCTCAGGGAAGTAGAGATGGCCCCAAAGTCTTGCCCCTTCTGGCAGGGGCTAGCAGAAATAGCTGAAGAGGAGAAAATAAGTCCCTACAATAACCACTACTCCAGCAGGTAAGATCTCTACAAAATTATCCTCATATTGAATTTGAGAGTGAATAAACCATCCTCTCCATTGCATCATTCCCAAGAGCTTCATCTTCAGTTCTTTCCCTGACAACATTACATACAACCTCCTCTTTTTTGTTCTTTCTGTTGCTCCTTCTCTGTCACTCTTGTCCTTACATAGGAATCACTTTCTTACCCCCTCCCCAGAGCAGCCTCTCCTGGGACACAGCATCCAAGGATCCCAAATCAATAAATACTCATCATTCTTTTCCTTGGCTATGACTCTGGCAATAGGCACAGGCAGTCCAGTCATGAAACTCATAGAATGAGTGATGAAAAAGGATGTTCTAAAAAAAAGATGTTCTATTGAACCAATATAGCATGAATTCTTTGTTCAGCTTTGTAATTCAAAAGAACCAATCATGTTTTTTCTGAGCTAAAGCATCACACTCCTTTCCCTTTTCCACCTTTCTTGAAATACAGCAATAGTAAGCAAGGCATCACTTTGTGATTATAGGGAAGCCTTCTACTCCTGCTAAATGACAGATCTGATGTGTGAGCATATTCCAAAGGACTACAGGAAACTGAGCTTTTTGGAGGCTCAATAGGGTTCAGGGCCCTCCTGTTAGAGTTTTCTATTAATTATGTGGGGTAAATTTTAAACCTTTTCTCCCCAAAGGACCACGCATTCTTGATGTCTTGCTTTGCTGCCAGAGACTAAAGTGGGGGGGGGAGTGACCACTTCCTATAGAATGATACAACTGAAGTCAGGAAGACCTTAAATAAATACAAGTCGTGTGACTGCTCTTTTGGTCAAAGATCCTTTATCTGTAAAGTGAGGGGGTGTAATCACCCTTTAAGTTTCCTCCAACTTCTAGATCTGATTATTTTTAGGCACAGATTATACCTTCTTATAGAAAGGTTCAACCTGGACTAGGTATTGAGATGCTTTTTGAATTACCAGGTAGCAAGCAAACAGATTTAGTATGATCTTCTGCTATTGGCTATGAGGTTCCAGCTGTCTGATAGGCAATACTCCATTCATATGGCTCTCTAATGCTGGGGCAGGGACTTGGAATGGGTGAAGGATATGGCTTGCCACTACCATGCTTATCTTATACCTACAACTCAGGTCATGTCATTTCCTTATAAAAAATGCAAGGTTCTGTAAAGGATTTGAGGGTCACGCCCTTATTAAAAATGTATGATTCTTTCTGCCTCATTACAATCCTTCCTATTTACTTCTTCCCTTCACTTATCTATTTTTCTAGTTTTCTAATTTCCATCTCTATTAATTTCTTTGTGTAAGGGTAGGAAAGGAGAAAATAACATTTTGACAAGCAAAAATGGAAAGGATAGGGAATGTCAAATAAGTATAAAAAAGGTGTGGGCAAAAGAAAATCTATGCAGGCAATATAAAGTCATTTATTCACATATGGTCATATAGCCTAATCTCTTCATTTTGCATCAGAAACTTGAAGAAATTAAACCATTTGCCCAATGTCACACAGTACCTAGTAGTACCAGGATTTGAACCTATGTTTTCTGGAGCCCTCTGACTCTCATCAAATCATCTAGTTTCACTGTAAGCTATATTACAGAAAAGTAATCTAGGGCAAGATTGAGGAGCACCTTGAGTTTCAGGCTGAGGTGTTCAAACTTGATATGGCAGATAATAAGAAAGTGCTAGAAGTTTTTGAGTAAGTTGTTTTTGTGATCTGAGCTGTGCATTCAGAAGATTCATCAAGTAGCAGAGTACAGAATAGAGGAGAAAGGTGAGAGACCAAATGGTGTGAAATAATCAGTTGGGATAATGCAATACTCCAGGGACAGTGGTGCTCATAGGAAAGTGCATTGAATCTAGAGAGAGAGGATCTGAGTCAGAGGTTCATCTTCCTGGCTTTGCCATTGCCAACAGTGACTGATGCACAAGCACTTAATACTTTGTGATTTATTAATAATATAACTTTAGACAAATAATATTAGCCTTAGTTTCCCCATGTGTAAAATAGGAGAGACATCTCTCTGTGTCTCTGTGTCTCCCTCCCCTTCCCTCTTCTACCCTCCCCTTCTTTCCTGCCCTCTCCTCCCTTCTTCTCCCCTCTCCTCCCCACCCCTTCTCTATACAGCTCTCCTCCCCTCCCCTCCTCTCTCTCTATTCTTCTCCTTTCCTCTTCTTTCTCCCTCCCTCTCCTTCAGTCTCTCCTTCTTTCTTTCTTCTTCTCTTTCCCTCCATCTTTCCCTCCCTCTCCCTTTCTCCCTTGCTTACTGAATAAGCAAGTCTATCCTACTATAGCAGAGATCCCATCAAATATTTGAAGTACCATCATATCAAATATGGATTGCATTTGTTTGTTTTTGTGTAGTTACAGCTAGCAGAAGTACAATCAATGCATGGGGATTACAGGAATTCACATTTTAATCCACTCTAAGGAAGAACTTTCTGACAATTAGATTTTCCAGAAATGGAATAAAGATCCTTTGAGGCATTGAACTCTCTGTTAATGGAAATATTCAGGTAGGGTTTGGGTGAATATCCATCAGAGAAGGTATAAAAGAGATTCCTGTATGGGGTAGAAAGTTGAACTCAAAGACTTCCAAAGTCTCTTTCATCTTCATATTCTGTTCTAGAGTCACCAGACATCTATCATACAATGACTGATCTAATGGCTGATCTGCAGGTTCTTTGACTTCCTTGTCTTTCTGAGTCTGGCTAGATTGCAACTGAGGGATGCCATTAACACAATAGCCCCATATCAATAATATGAATAAATACCAGTAAAGGAAACAGATCTAGGACCCTCAGAAAATGGAGAATGTCATGAAAAAAACAGCTGATACATGGCTGGTCCCCCAAACTCATGACTCCAGCTTGTTAAGCATGATCCTATGCATCCAAAAAATTAATGTCCATTTAAAAATTTAGATCACATAATAAGCTACAGCTGCCACAATTATTCCCTAATTAAAAGCCTGACAAAGACAAGGAGCTATCTATCTATTTGTCCTAATGTTCCAGGAGTTACAAACATTCACAGTATCTAAGTCCCCAGAGAGGGGAAAAGGGAGAAATAACCATCAATAGACTAGAGTACCTTTTTAGGAGTGTTTTCCAAAAAATGAACATAATTGCCTTTGGGGACAATAAAAAGTTGAAGTATAGTGCCTCAGGGAGGCAGAGAGAGTAAACAGAGATATCAAAGAAGGCAAAAAGAAAAGAGAATATTTTATGTAATGTGAGGGCAAAGACTTTCTGAATCTTTTCAAGACCTTCCTCCCCACCTTACTGAGTATGATTAACATAACCTACAAAATGCCTGCTTTGTTTACTCCCTGTCTTGGAAAACTCAGAACATGGCAGGGTCCATTCAGTACTAAATGGAGTAGGTGTCATGCCTTTCTCTAATTTTTACAGGGAAATTTAGATCATTATCACTCTCAAGACTTATGGGGGCTAGAGATAGCATTAATCACCATTCATTCAACAAACATCAATTAGCTATTATGTGCCAGGGACTGTGATGGATATAAGGCATACAATGACAAAAAAATAGCCCCTGCCCTCAGGAAGCTCACATTCCAATAGGGAAAAATTTACAGAGAAGTAAATATAAAATATCAAATGAGATAATGCAAAGTAAAGTTGAAATAATTTCAGGAGGAGGGCAACCATCAAGGGAAGCAGGATGAATTTAAGATAGGTCTCATGTAGGAGATAGTAACTAAACTGATCCTTGAAGGAAACTAGGAATTACAAGAATCACGAGTGAGGAAGGAGAACCTGCATGACAATGGAAAATGGAATATCATTTTTTTCAGATACTAATGATAACCTGTATAAATACATGGAAATAGGAGAGTGCAAGATAAGATCAGAAATAAATGCAATTTAACTTGAACTTAAGATAACTGAAGGAGAATCTTCTAATATGAAATAGGTCTAGAAAGGTAGGTTGGATATGAACTGTGTTGTGGAGAGTCTTGAACAAAAAAATGCTATCATATTTCCCTGGGATGGAAATTTGGCATTGATGGATGGCCTCAAGTAGACCTTTCTAATAACATATGAGGTTAATAATCATTGCAAAAGATAAGTAATGTAAGAAGAAAGAAACATGAGAGATAATTGGGGATCAATGGGAAAAAATGGATCACCAAATGAAGCATCATTTGCCTTTGTAAAATCAAGAGAACATGGAATTATAGACTGAAAGGAGTCTTAGAGGTCATCTAGTTCAATCTCAGATAGGCCCAGAGAGCTATTGTGTCAGATTTAGGATTAAAATCATCTTCCAATTTCAAAACCAGTATTCTTTCTACAGTAACACTATCTCTTGATTTTCTCTCTTGAGTCTACATTAGCATTGACTCAGAAAAGGTAGGAAAGGAGGAGTGATGGCTTCCTAATCTCCAAATGCTAGTGATATCTTGGGGAAGGACAAATGGTCACTGACTATATATTATAGCCAAGGAATTGATTCCATTTTGAATTATGGAATTGTTATGAGGTCTAGGTTATGAGGTCTAGGCTTCAATCCAGGAGGAATCAGTCAAGTTATAAGCTCTAAAGGTTCCTCCAAGCATGAAGCAGAGTTTCATACTTAGTAGTCAGAATAATGGGATACATCTTTATAATACTAAAGGAAGTAAAAATTGGTCCTGCAATTGTAGGGAGAAGTAGCTTACATTTTAAATTGACTAAAAAATGAACTTTCCTCAGACATCTTGCAAAAGGAGTCATTCAAATATTGCCAAATGTTCTAGCATCCCTTTGGCTATTCTTCTCCCTTCTCAGTTCAGAGTAAACATCTGTATTCTCTGTTGTCAAAGTAACTCTTGAGTGGATGATGAGCCAGAACTCCCTGTAAATACAAAAAGGATGGTTTCCCACCTCTTGGCCTTCATCTAAATGGTAGATTTGAAGTATATGGATGAAACTGAGTTCTAGAAGATAAAGTAGAGGAATTCAATTCCCTTGTCCTGGACATAAACTGAGGTCTCCTAGATAAGCTAGTATCTGGGACAGGCCACCTCCAGTTTGCTTTCTTTTCTTTGGCAGTGGACCTTAGTAGATTTCTAAATGCAGCTAGTATGTTCCTCTACCAGTTCATTCAAGCTATATAGGGTATCAGCTACCAGAGCAGTTGCAAGGTAATAGCAACAGAGGCAGATCAACTGAGAGGAAATTTAGAGTCAGAAAAGTAGGGGGAAGGGGAGGCTAGGTGATGCAGTGGATAGAGCTCCAACCCTGGAGTCAGTAGTACCTGAGTTCAAATCTGACCTCAGACACTTAATAATTACCTAGCTGTGTGGCCTTCAGCAAGTCACTTAACCCCACTGCCTTGCCAAAAACAAAAACCTTAAAAAAAGTAGGGGGGAGAGAAAGGGAAGGGAAGGAAAAGGAAAAGGAAAGGGAATGGGAAAAGGAAAGGGAGAGGAAATGGAAGAAAATGAAAGAGAGAAGGGAAAGTGAGAGGAAGAAGAAAGGGAAAAGGGAAGGAAAGAGGGAAAGAAAAATGGTAAATGGAAGGGAAGGTAAAAAGGAGAATAAGGAAAAACAGAAAAAGTAAGGAAAGAGAAAAACAAGAAAGAGAAGGGATGGAAAAGAAGGGGAAGGGAAGAGGAAGGGGAGGAACAAGGAAAAGGAAAGGGAAAAGGGAAGGAGAATTGGGCGAAGGGGAAGTACTTACTATGGACTAAGCTTTATACTAAAGATAGGTAAACAAGAGCAAATCACTTCTTGCCCTAAAGGAGTTTATATTCTATTGGGGATAGTACTTATAAACACAGATAAGTAAATACAACACACACACACACACACACACACACACACACACACACACACACAGATACACACTGCATATATTCAAATTTCCTAGAAGAGGGAACTGCCACATGGAAGGGAGGAAGGGATGAGGAAAAAGCTCATGGAACTTGAGTAAAGGATTTTGAGAGGTGGAGATAGGGAATTAGTATCTCCTAGGCTTAAGAGTAGAAAGAACCTGTACAAGGACTCAGAATGAGGAAGTTAAACGTGATGTATGGGGGAAGCAAATAGAGTAACTTGGTTAGAGCACAAAATTATATGAAGAAAATGTGCCAGAAAGCTAGGAAAGTAGCCTAGTAACATTCTGCAAAGGACTTTAGATGCTAAACAGTGCAGGTTTTTTTTTCACAAAGTGTACATTTTATCCTAGAAAAAGTAGGGAACCACCAAAACTTCTCCAGCAAAGGAGTGATATGGTCAGAACCATGTTGCAGGAAGATAAAATGGAAGTGTTTACAAAAATTCATCCTGGGCCAGGCAATTATGCCATTGGGAGTATTCCTCTACCAAATTCCTTAACTGCCACCAGTTTGTGGTGGGTCCATAAATAAAGGAAATAAAAGATGCTGGCTGCCCAGGTTTCACAATTGCTTTCCGGGATATAGTTATCAACACCAAATCTTGTATTGACTTCTGGGGGTCTGTGGGCAAAGAAAATGGGAGTTCATCATGCTGCTGAGGTTACAAAACTCATCCAACAGCGTTGTTTAATTGCACCACTTTAGGAGACTAAAATCAATTCAGCATTTTATATTTTCATGCCCTCTGCTCTTATAGCTTGGCACCCAAGCAAGGTTATAGAGAGAAAGTGGCACTGAACTGTTTTATCTGCACTAATTAAACATGGTGCTGCCTGCTGATCTCTACACATTGATCTGAGAACAGGCCCAGACCACCACACTGGGGCCAGAGCCTGGTTTCCATAGGAACCACAAAGGAATGGGGTGGGTCCAATCTCACACTCTGTAACTTAGTGATCTTCCTAAATGATCATGGGGGAGCCTCCTGACCAATTCCAGAGACAGAATTCCTATGTTAGCACTAAAGAAAGAGACTCCTAGACTTCAGAGAACAAAGTCATGCTTCAAAAGAAGACATAACTGAATTGAGTCTGCCTTCAGGTAGCCGGTAGCTCCCCAGACACAGAGGAGAAGTCTGCCTAGAGATCCCAGGTTCAGTTCAGGAAGGACAACTGGGGCAGTCAGATAGATGGGTGATGAGGGTAATTATATTGTCTTGGGCTTCCAAACTCAGTAACCTGATCTACATATCTTCATGTTGTCAGCCTGTGACTTCCTAGAGATTTAGAACTGGAAGGAACTTTGGAAATTATTTAGTCCAGAGCCTGCCTTTTATAGATGAGAAAACTGAGGTCCAGTTTACTTAGGCAATTTGTTTGAGGTCACAGAGTTAGTAAGAAGCAAAACTGGAATTTGAACCAGGCCCCTGATTTCAATCTCAGTCCTCTTTCTACTATGGTTGCTGGTCTTTACTGGCCAAAACACAAGTCCCTAGCACTCCTGAGAATATCATTTAACATCCAGCCACTTTGACCCATGGACCCATATTAACAATTTATGGGTCTCTCCCTACTAGTACTGTCCAGCTGCAGATATTCTGAGCTAACCCCACTGTGAAAACCAGTTCTATCAATTTTAATGATTCTAGGTACCCTGATAGAAAGACATGATTTAGTATGTATCAGGTAAGTCAAAACCTCCTTTGAGACCCCAGTAAAGACAGATCAGCACCCTGAAGTCCACAACCTTGAGAATAGCAGTCCCATTCACAATAATTGATCTTTTTTTAGTGCTTGCTTCATGCCAGTCATCATTTGGGAGAGAAGAAAGAGTAATATCACTCCTAACATCAATTGCTGACCAACTGATACCAATGAGCATGCAAACCCAAGAGCCCAAGTGTCATCATCATCCCCTCCTAGACCCAATAGTCCTGCTTCCGGGTCAGCCTTCACCCTTGAAAAGATGTAAGAGATGCAGATGGGAAACTATTCCTGCAGATGAAACAGCCCTAAATACCCACCAAAGAATATCAAAGTTACTGGAAGTGACAAATGCTCCAACATCAGAAATGGAAATTATTTTTAATGCCTAAAGTAGAGGCATTGTTATTTGCTTTGTCTCTGTACTATAAGAACTAGAAGACCTTCACATCTCATTAGCAGCTGAAACCATCTACTTGAAGAATTATCATTCTGTATCCACATTACTTAGTGCAAAGTATTTAATAAATTTCATTTCATTTAATCATTCAATTATTTCAAATTCCACTCATTCTTGTCTCTAGGTAGGTTCAGGTGCTCCAAAATAAAGTGGAAGAGTAAAGATGGGAAGGAATGTAGTAAAAGAGTCCCAGTTCCATAACAGTAGCACTGAGACTATTCACAAGTAGGAAGAACCCTGTATCTAGAGTCAGGAGCCCTGAACTATTTATTAGTTGTGTGACTTTGGGCTAAACCAGTTCTTCTCTCTGGGCTGTATTTTAATTATCTGCAAAATGAGGATGTTAGACTACATGCCCTCTGAAATGTCTTCCAGCTCTTCTGAGAAAAAGAAAGAAAGAAAAACACAGACAGGAACAATGACAGAGATAGAGACACAGAGACAGAGATACAGACAGACAGAGAGACAAAAAGACAGACAGACAGAAAGAAACACACAGAGACAGAGAAACAGAGATGGAGTCAGAGATAGAGAAAAAGAAAGGGAAGGCAAGCAAAAGAAGAAAAGAGCAAGAGACAGAAAAAGCGATAGAAACAGACAAACATTTCTATATGATATCAGTAGTCTAAATAATCCACTGAGGAGAATTTATGCACTTGGAAGCAAGGAAGTTAATATCCATAGATTGAACAACAAGAAAAGCAAAATAATAGAATCAAATAGAGTTAATATCCATATACTGAATGACAGAAAAGCAACATAATAGAATCAAAGAACCTTGAACCTAAGAGATCTATCTAAAGCCTGCTTTGATCCCCTCAAGTTCCCAGTAACTTTCCTTGACAAAAAAAAATATTTGTTTGGCACATATTTATAAGTTACACATTTTCTCCTTAGATAGAATGTAAGCTCCTTGAGGGCATCAACTATTTCATTTCTTTGTATCACCAGCCTCCAACACAGTGACTGGCACATAGTAGATGAATAACAAATACTGATTGTTTGATTAATTGGTTAACTGAAAGGACTTTAGAAGGTAATCTGGTCCAATCTTTTCTCTAAGTGTAGTATTCCCCTAAAATGATAATATTCTTAATAAGTAGTTATCCAGACTCTCATGGAATTCTTTCATTGAGAAGCTAATTTCCATTTTACAAAGTTCTCCCTTCCATTGAGAAGAAATTTGGAATTTGGAATTCAAATAGACCCAGCATTTTGAGCTTATAAAGTATTTTGTTTACCTAAATATAAAGTATAATGCTACATTCCACATTGTATACTCATATTCATTTCATTTGAGATTTGCAAATATTAGCTCTACAGGTGGAATGGTAGTGGTGGTGGTACTGGTAGTAGTGGTAGTGGTGGTAGTGGCAGTAGTAGTGGTGGTAGTGGTAACAGCAGTAGCAGTGATAGCAGCAGTAGTAGTAGTAACTGTAGTAGTAGTAGTAGTAGTAGTAGTAGTAGTAGTAGTAGTAGTAGTGGTAGTAGTAGTAGTATCCTCCTTTTAAAGATGAGGAAACTGAAACTAAGATTGTGTCCATGTTCAATAGATCTCATAGATGTCAGAGGCTGGAATTTGATTCCAGATATTACCAACAACAAGAAGCAAGGATTTTTAATGTCTCTTATTTGCCAAGCATTGATAATGCCCGCCCTCAAGGAACTTATATTCTACCAAGAGAAAAAAAAAACATTGGCATAAGTCAATAAAATATATACAAAGAAAATACAAAGTAATTTGGGGAAGTAGAATTGGGAAGAAAAGTACTAACTACTGATCCTAGTTCTAGCCCTTGAAACAATAGAAAATATCCATTCCCTCCATCATTTTTAAAGTCCAGCAAATATTTAAAGACAGCAATGATGTCCCCTTGCCAATATTTTCTTTTTTAGGTTAAACAACCCAGTTTCTTCAACTGTTTTTTATGTTTTTTTTCCAAAACCTATATCATTTTAGCCACTCTCCTTTGAATATATTTAATCAGTCATTGTTCTTCATATAAATTATATACTTTAAAATATTTGCCTTAAAATAGCATTTCATCAAGAGGATAGGATGGTAGTGGTGTCATGTCATAAGAAGGAAGACTTTAAAATTTAGGATTTTCACCCTAAAAAGGTGCTTGTTGAGAGCAACCATGATCAAACTCTATGAAGCCATATTATAGAAGGGCATGGATACAACATGGAGAAGAATAACCACTTGTTTAAAGCATTTACAAATATTAGGAGGTCAAAGAGCACTCCTGGAAAGCTGAGGAAGGTCAGTTTAGGAAAAAATGACAAGAAATACTCCTTCATATAGCAGATGATAAACCCATGGCACTCATTACCACAAGAGGTGACATGGCAGGAAATATAAATTGATTTTAAAAGAGTTTGGACAGATTTATGAAGGACAGAATCATAAATGGCTCCTCAGAGAAGCTGATATATACTTGACCTTTAAAAGATGAGGTTGGGGAGGACAGTCAGGTCTTCCATAGTGCATCCCTTGTGTCTTTAAGCTTGATGGTTTGAAAGCAAGGACCAGTGCCTTTTCTCATCCACAGTAGGTACACATAAGCATTTATGCTCACTACATATTTACACACACACACACACACACACACACACACACACACATAAACACACACCATGACCACCCAGATTAAGGCTCCTCACATGAAAATTGCTAATTAATAAATATTTTGAAACTAAACCCCAAATTTGAAGAATCCTGGGAAGAGCTGGGGGTTCAGGCCTTCTTATAGATCCATGCTCTAGTGCATAACCCCTTCTGCAAGTTCATTGAAAGCCATGAGGAGGGAGAGATCTTTCTGATCCAGGGACTGATAGGAGAGTTAGTGCAGAGTAAAAGGAAGGAAAGGGAAATAATTATGGCTCTGATGGTGATGGGAATAACCAGAAGAGGGATGACTGAGGTCTGAAAACCAGACAGTCTAAAAACTTGATTAAGGGGTTATGGGAAGCCCTAGGAGAAGATAATAGGATAGGGATCAGACTGAAGAGATTAGGACCCTTCACTCTGAAAAGAGAAAAGCTGATAAGGGACATGATGAAACTAAAATCATAAAGAACAAGGATGGAAAATATGAAGACAAAACTGCTTACAAATTCTCAAATACTGAGACAAGAAAGACATGTTGGCAGTCAGAATTGGGAAAATCTGGCAACAAATAAAGAGAATCCAAATAAGAAAATTAGGGTTCAGGGCTAAGATAAGGGAGCTGGTAAGACAAAGTTGGAGAACTAAGATTTTAGCAGCATTGATTCAGATCTGCAAGGATCAGAGAGGTAAAATCCAAGGCCTTCAATTTACAGATGAGGAAACTGAGGTCTTCCCTAGACAGTAAGTGACAGAGCTGAAATTTGAACTCAAGACCTCTAACTCCATATGAAAATTCCATATGAAAAGCAACTTAGGCACTAGGGGAAAGAAAGGAAACCACTTCCTGGACCTTGGGTAAAAGGCTGGGTCTTGGTGAAAAAGGTCAGAATGGTTCTTGATACCAGTGTCTAAGTTAAAGCAGGAAGAGCCATGAGGCAGAGTTGTTGAATCAGGGGCCTAGGAGTCCTTATATTTCCCCATCCTAGATGTAATGGAAGTTGGGTCCTAGATAAAAGTAAATATTGTGAAATGGGTACTTTAGCAACCCTAGTTTCAAACTGTCAGGAAGTTCTATAAGGATGAATTCACAGAACAGAAGCTAGTAAGACCATAGGGAAAAGGGAGAAGAGAAGCTGCTTCTGGAGTTCTTCAACATGGTCAAAATCATGAGTGGAAAAGACTTTTACAAAGAAAAAGGGAGATGGAAAGGGACAACCGAGCAGGTGAAGTTGTTACTGTTTTGAGGGAAAATGCCAAAGCTTCTAGGTGACCATGCTTCCCTTACAGATAACCAGGAAAGGAGATAAAGGATAGACTTGTGACATTGTCTCCTGCCTTTCAAAGGAACCAGGTTTATAATATCTACAAGCTTTCACAAGCTTACCCTATTTCCCTAGGCCCTTCTAATAACTCTGGTCCCAGCCAGGAGCACTGATGTCCTTGACCAGAGCAGGGGACACTAATGTTCAAGTCTTATTCTCAATCTCGCTTGCTTAGATGCTGAGTTAATTTAAGTCTTCCCTAATCAAATATAGGTGAGCACAGCCATCAAAGCCTGTGGGAATTTCCCTGAGATATCTTGGCTGTTTTCTCCTCTGTATTCTTAAGTGGACAGTGCCTGGGAATTTCTCCCATTAGATTGTAGTTCCTAGAGGGTAGGGGATGTTTTGTTTGTTTGTTTTTGTAAACAACACTTGACACAGTAACTGATGAGTTAAGTCCTTCAATCTTTTTCTGTCTCTGTCTGACTCTGTCTCCCAGTCTGTCTCTCTATTTATCTATCATGCATCTATCAAACTATCTAGCTATCATCTATGTGCTTGTCTGTCTATCTTTCTATCTTATCTGTCTATAATTCTGAAGTTTTGGAGATGAAGGCTTTGTTCCTTTTTTTGTTTGTTTATATTTTTATTTCCACATTGATATCATATTTTGTTCACCTAAAGGATCAAGTAGCAAAGTTGCTCCTTTTTGCATCTGAAAAACACAGAAGTCTAGTCAGGCTGTGTTTCAGTGTCATTGTTTGATCTAAGTGTGAGACCTGCATATCTTACAAGACAGAAGAGATCCTGCAGGTGAAGCAGGGTATTCCTTTCTCTAAAGTGAATGCAGATCTAACCATACTATGGGAAGTTCTGGGAACAATTTCCTGCCTTGACATTCCATCTCTCTGAAATGGTGCAAACCCCATTTTTATGAGGTTCTGTCCCTTTTCATCTGTATGACCTTGGGTCAGTCACTTGACATCTATAACCCTCAATTTGTTTCTCTATCAGTAAAACAAAGGGGATGTGACCTCTATGGTTTCTTCCAACTCTAAATCTATGATCCTAATTTCTTCTCTCTATTCAATGAACTCTACATGAATTCCTCCTGGGTTCATTTAAGTCTTACCTTTGATCATTGTGAGACAGGCCATTCATTGTGGCCACCATTTCTTATGATTCTCTCTCCCTTTATCTTCTACCTGCCCTCCCCATTCCAAGTGTAATGACTTAGTGGCATCCAGAGATTCTGATACTTTAGTGTATAATGACAGGTTAATGGAGATGTTTGAGTTGCCATTTGGCTCAGAAAGTTTTGGGGGAAACAAGCTAAATGAGGAGTTCTGCAGCTACAGGGCTTTGCAATGACTTAACTCATTTGTCACGGAATTAATAATTCAGATCCCACACTGTTTCAGCTGGAAGCGGCAAGAGCCGACCGAGGGCTTAACCAACCACTTCTGAGATGGGGATTGATCCTGGGAAATGCTGCTGCCTCCACTTTAGCAACCTCACTCAGGCAAAATGTAAGTTGTTAGATGATTTCATATCTGCATTAGACCCATCAAAGCAGAAACATGATGCAAAATAAATAAATATGCCACCACAGCACAATGTCTTTCAGTGGCAGCATAGGGGAGTTTGGAAATATTTGGGGCCAGATTATTACAGAAGAAGAAAGGAAGATGTACAAAAGAAGAAAAAAAACAGCTCTGTTAAAGTAATTTCTTCAAGTCAGGAACCTTCACGTTTATCTTATGAGATTGAAAAAAAGAGAGAACATAAAGATCTTACCTAATTTGTTCAAGACAGGTGGGAATCTGACTCTCAAGGATCTCTAGGGAAGTGAACTCACCCTACCCCCTCAACTAAATCAGTATTTCTCTAAAAACCTCTTGATTGGAAGGTAGTCTAATATTTCTGATAAAGTCTGAAATCATGCATGAAGAAACCTTCATTGTTATTTGTGATAGGTATTTTCATATGCAGTTTCAAACCTTAAGAGTTCTAGGCTGCCTACCAGCCACCAAGCTTCTAGATATAATCTCAGTAATGAAAGAGTATATAATTAGAGCAAAAGTCAATGGACAGCTCATGTGTTCCATTGTCCTTCTTCCTCTGTGTGGCCTTCGGTCAGTCACTTGACATCTATGACCTTCAATTTATTTCTCTATCAGTAAAACGAAAGGGATGTGGCCTCTATGGTTTCTTCCAACTCTAAATCTATGATCATAATTTCTTCTCTCTATTCAATGAACTCTACATGAATTCCTCCTGGGTTCATTTAAGTCTTACCTTTGATCATTGTGAGACAGGCCATTCATTGTGGCCACCATTTCCTATGATTCTCTCTCCCTTTATCTTCTACCTCCCCTCCCTATCCAAAATGTAATGACTTAGTGACATCCAAAGATGTCAAAAGGAAGCAAAGAAATCTCCCGGTACATTGAGTGGATCTCCTGTGATTGATCAAAGGGCACGAGTTGCAGAAGCTGGGGAAGCATGATGGGTTGTGATCTATATTTTGGAAACAACTTATGATCACAGATTCAGTTGAATATTTGAGCATAAAGTGATTGTCCCTTATCTATCTTCACTTTCATTTATTAAGCCTTCACTACATACTAGGAACTGTGCTAAGTGCAAAGAAATATAAGAAAAAGCAAAAACTAGCCCTCGCCTCAAGGAACTTACTAGAAGAGAAAGCAGTACATAAACTCTTGCATACAAGATAAATATACAGGTTGTCCCCAAATTCTCATTACTGTTTTAAGTTCTAATGCTAATAGTTTGATGTCCCAGAAGTGTTAGTAAAGATCAAATTTTGTTTTGTTTTGTTTTTAGGTTTTTGCAAGGCAAATGGGGTTAAGTGGCTTGCCCAAGGCCACACAGCTAGGTAATTATTAAGTGTCTGAGACTGGATTTAAACCCAGGTACTCCTGACTCCAAGGCCAGTGCTTTATCCACTACACCACCTAGCCGCCCCTAAAGATCAAGCTGCCCCTAAAGATCAAAGTTTTACTGGCACAGTAGATAGAGTGCTGAGTCTGAAGTCAGGAAGGCTCTTCTTTCTGAATTCACATTCAGCTTCATACACTCACTAGCTGTGTGTGATATTGGACAGGTCATGTAACTACCTCAGTTTCCTTAACTATCAAATGAGCTGGAGAAGGAAACAGCAAACAATTGCAGTTTCTTTGCCAGGAAAACATCATATGGGATCATGAAGAGTAAGGCATGACGAAAATGACGGAACAAAATACTTTTGGGATACCAGGATCTCTATAAAGATGGAAGGTAAATTTACAGGGGAAAGCATAGACAGCTTGAAGTATCTGGGAAAGGTCTGCTCTAGGAGGTGGGCCTTGAAGTGAGTCTCAAAGAAAGTCAGGGATTCTATGAGACAAAAGTTGGGAGGCAGAGTATTTTTCCAATAGTGGTACTGGTTTATTGATGAAGCATTCCCAATCTTTCTTACTTTTTTTTCCTTGCAAGGCAAATGTGTTGAGTGACTTGCCCAAGGTCACACACCTAGGTAATTATTATGTGTCTGAGCCCAGATTTGAATTCAGGTTCTTCTAACTCCAGGGTTGGTGCTCTATCCACTGCAGCACCAAGCTGTCCCTCCAGTGTTTCAGAAGGTTTCCTAGTGATGAATGACTAGGGAAAAGATAGCTTAGTTTATGAATCTAGAACTGACCTTTTCTTTTTGAGTTTGGCCACTTTATCACATGTGCCTTAAATATTGAGGTCACCTGCCCAAACACCCTCCCAAAATACAGGGAAAGTACAGTGACTTGTTTTTTTTCTAAACAGAGCATTTCCCTGGTATTCCAATATTTTCTTGCTCTTTCTTTCTCTCTTTCTCTCTCCCCCTCTTCTTCTCCTTCTTCCTTTCTCCCCTGCCCCACCTCTCTCTCAATTTTCAGTTTACAAGACCACTCCACTTTAACCTTTCAGTTCCCCTGGGTACTCCAGAATTGATAATTTCATTCCTTCCCTTGCTCCCTAAGCTCCCTCATCCTAGGACACTCCTTTTGTTTCATTACCTCCATCTCTATAATTAGAATCTCCATGGCAGAAGTAGTAGCAGCAGTGACAATAGCCGCAATGACAGCAGCAACCAGCTTTATGAATGCTAAGGAACCCCACACCTTCAATGTTCAGTTTTAACTGGGACTTAACTGGGCTCTACCACTGATACCTAAAGAGGCCCAGGATAGTCATTATTCAGAGCTGGAACTAAATCAGATCATTATCAGTTTTGATAATTATCTAGCCAACCAAAGATTAGCATGATGATATTCTGCAATTGTAGACACCCACTGCTTTGCTCCAATTAAAAGAAGGTAGAAATCAGGGAAGTCATTGCTTTTGAATGGAAAGCTCATTTACCTTGCCAACATCATTTCAAGTAAGGGACTTACAAGAGAAAAACATCGGCTTCTCTTCCCAGTTCTGGGGTATTAAAGTATCCTTTCCATTAATTACTGTATTAAAGAGGAATCTGATGAACTGAAAATGCCCAATTGTATTTATTCAAATGATATTACCTGGGAAAACCCCAAAAGAAAGTGGAAACAAAGCTCCCCCTACTGCTCAGAAGATGCACTGCAACAGTCATGCAGTTGCTCTAATTGTCCTTGCTATCAGAAACTGCTAACATGGCAAAACCCCATTTGACAAAGGGCACTTGCAGTTTCTAAGATCTGAATGATGAGAGGAAAACAACAGCCAGATCTTCTCTCTGCACCTTAGAATAGTCTCATCTCAAAATCAAGAATACACTCCTTTCTCATCTCTTGTCTCTTAAAATCTGTAGATTACTTCAAGGCTTAGCTTAAATGCTACCTTCCCAAAGAGTGAACTATTCTGATCTCTTTAGTTGCTATTGCCCACCCTTATCACAAAAAATTAGATTGCCTTTACTTATATATGTTGTTCTTCCTAATAGAATGTCAGCTCCTTCAGGACAGGGAAAGGATTCCTTTTTGCCCTGGGACCTCCAGCTCTTAGTATAGTATTTAGCCCTAGTATATGGGAGGGATTTGAAAACTGCTTGTACAATGAATGCACAAAAATCAATCATATGCTGGTTTTTCTAAGTGTCCTGTGGCTAACTTTTCCCGGTGAATATCTCTAAGTTTAGTTACACTGGTCTTAAGATAGTAAAAAAAAAAAAAATCCAAAAATGCCTGTATCATTCTGATTTGGAGTCAGAAGAACATGAGTAGAGGTCTTCCCAGACACCACTACTTCTTAGTTGTATGACCTTCATCAAGTCACCTAATATTTTCATCACCTTCAATAGCCTTTATCTGTCACTTGAAGGATTACAAAACACTTTACAAATATTATTTAATTTGATCCTGGAAATTATCCTATAAGATACTATTATTGCCACCATTTGACACTAGAAGAAACTAAGGCACACAGAGTTTAAGTGACTTGCTTGGAGTCACATAGATGATATCAGGTGTTCCTGACTTAAGTTCCAGCCCTCTCACTGTACCACATACTTGCAACATCATATTCTTTATATTTAAAACAAGGATAATGATAATAAACTCCTTATTTCATAGGGCATTTGTGAGAATTAAATGAAATAACAAATATAAAATTTTTGAAATACAAAAGAATAGTATTAAAAATATTCAAATCTCCAAGATTTGAATCTTTTAATAAGTAATCTTCATGGATAGAAGGGCTGACTTTTTTATGTCATGGACTTTTTGGAAGTCTGGTGAAGCATATAGACCCCTTGTAAGAATAATGTTTTTTTAAAAGCTATAAAATGAAATGTTTAAGATTTTTCAATCAATTAAATTGCAATACAGTTGCTGATTTAAAGGGAAAAAACCATTAAGTTCTCAGACTGCAGATTAAGAATTCCTGATACAGAGGAAAAGCCCTCAATTTAGCATCTGAAAGCCTAAATTCAAATTATTAATTATGCCACTTACTTTCTCAGCATCACCTTGGACAAATCAATTAATACCTCTGGGCCTCAAATTTTTAATCTGTAAAATAAAGGAATTAGACTACATCTAGTTTTGGATTGGAAGATTTTCCAGTTTGTTAAGACCTTTCAGAACTTTCATTCCAGTCTCATTATAAGTAATCAAACCTTCCTCCAAGGTCTTGGGCAAGGGCTTCTTATATTTTCTAAGTCCAGGTCTGGGGTTCACTTGCCCAGTCTTGAGGAGTGGTGATTTTTAAGGGTGGGAGTTGGGAGTTTTTTAGTTAACATAGAATAAAAATAATACATGATATGAAAACCCTAAACTCGAAGCCCTCCCAGGAAGGGCTGCCAGTCTGATTCCCTTTAAACAAACTGCCTAAAACTACTTTAGTTCATCCCCTTTCCTGTCAGTCTGCCAAAGTAGACCCTGACAAGTATAATGTTAAACATATTCTGTGGCTCTGCAGCTTGGACAGATAAGAATTACTTATGAAGGGTAATGGTATTCCCAACTTGCTGATGGCTTTCCCCACCTATCCAAATTGCCTTCGGACTACAAATCCCATTAAACCATTAGTTCAGTCCATTAGGATATCATGGCAGCCAAATAGAATCCTCAGTAAAAGTTGTCTCTAGAGAAGACAAAAAGACATCATGTGCTCCAGTCTAAGGATGACCCACCTTGATGATGCTTAACTTTAAACTGAAATTTTATTGTTTCACTGGGAAATTGTAATTGTTGTGGTACTATTCCCCAGTTCTAGTGACATTCCTATCTAATTCACAGAACTCGAGTTAAAAAAATAATAAAGTCCATTCTTCTCAACCAAAATTAATTTTAAAAATGAGTCAACAATCAATCAAATGCCTACTTTGGGTCATGGCCTATATTGAACACAGTAAGAAGTCATCTTCAACTGAAAAAGAAGGTCCATTAAAAGTGGTGGGGAGAGAATTCCCTAAGATAGGAGAATGAAATTCCTTCCCTCCCCATCTCTATCTCCTAAATACCTTGGCTTCCTTTAAGTCCCAGCTAAAATCTCACCTGCTAGAAGTCTTTTTCTGATCCCCTTTAATGCTTGTGCCTTCCATTTGGCGATTTTGTCCAGTTTAAATGTCAGAATTGTAAATAGCTGTTTGCATGCTTTCTCTCCATGAGACTGTGAGCTTATGTATCCCCAACACAGTGACTGGCATAGATGGTTAATAAATATATGGTAAATGACTACTCCATATATCATAAATTTAGAGTAGGAAAGGGATTTATTTTACAGATCAGGAAACTAAGACCAATTTAAATGTTTTGCCCAAGATTGTACCTATGAGGAAAGACCAAATTACATTTGTATCAAGGAGGGTTTGTCAAATCCCAGCCAGAGGGAAAAAACCTAGGAAGAAAATCACTCTGAATTCCTCCTGTAGCTATAGTTAGGTCTTCATTTTCCTTAGGCATGACCCTGTTTCTGGGAGGCACACCTTCAGGGCTCTTCCCTGTAAGACAACTAGACCTCACTCTTAAATCAAACACCAACATCTATTAAAGAATACATCCTTCATCTCCCATACTCCTGAATTACAGTTCTCTAACCATTACCTATCAAGGATTCAGCACTGGCCACTCAGGAAGGCAAAGGAGAAGGCAGCCAAGCTAACCCTTTGGGGAAGCATCCCTAGGCTATGACAGCTCCGCTCACCCATAATTAATTTTCCACATTGAATTACAATGTCTGCACATATGCTGGAAGAATCTGTCATATCTCCTGGATGCTGTTTGGGGGACTGAGAGCTTACAAGGCTGATGGTGGATTTATGAACTCAGTCATTTCATAAAGAATGAAGAGAGGTGGGGGTCAGGAAAAAAGGCCAGGTGTGTCTCTGTAAGGCCACATGTCCACATATGTGCTCACATCTGTAATGGTGTGTGCTTGCATGTTCATCTGTGCATAGCAGGCCTGGTTCAAGTCTCTGAGTTTCAGATATTTAATAGTGCATAAAAAAATTATGAGAAAAGTGTTTTGCATTAAAGTCTCCATGCAGATGGTCCTCTTTCCTTCTGCCTCTGGGTTTATTATTGGGTAAAGTTTTGATTTACTGGAGATCAGCCATGTTTTTACAGTTTGATTTCTTGATTTAAACAAGCTGGATAATGTAATGGACCTTTTATTGCGCCTTTTATTGTCTCTCTTACTTAGACTGTAGGCCCCTGGGGCAGGGACTGTGTCTTCGACATTTTATGCAGCCCCAAGAACACCACTGATGCTCAACAAATAATAAATAACCTGAATAGTAAAAACCAGAATCCAAGAGTTACAGAATACACTCATTTTTTGATACTGTGACATCATATTAAGTTGTGCCAATTGTTACCCATTAACTTTATATAATTTGTGCATTCTAATTCTGTTGGATAAAATGTCAGGAGGGGCGAGATTCTCCATCAGAATAAGCCAAATCTTATAGTAAATTGGGCAGCCTGTGTTTGGTGGGCTTTGGAAGACCCTTAAAACTATAGGACAGCAACATCGCATCAGAGACCATGGTCAACCTTTATTTTAGTAAAGATATAACATGGTATGATATTTTCATATGACAGACAAGAAAATTGAGTCTTGGAGAAATTAAATGACCTGCTCATGATTGTAGAAGCAGAACAGAGGGAGGAACTAGAACCCTGGGAACTAGGTCCTGGGACTCCCAGAAAAGTGTTATTTGCACCACCATGATAGAAATCACAGACTCGCTAATCATAAATTTAGAATGGGGAAGGACAGCAGAGGATCATCTAGTCCAATGCCTTCATTTTAAACATGAGGAAAATAAGCCAAGATAAGTCAAATGACTTAGTCAAAGTCATACGGGAGATAATCACTGACTAAATTAAAATTTGGACTTACTCAAAAATCCCTCTTTTTTATCACTGTACTTCATGGTTTTTCTCCTAATTATACCTTGCAATGGAATTTTCAACTCCAATCTCAATGATACAATGAATTTATAAAGATCTGAAGTACTTACTACCTACAAGGCACTATGCTTGGCCTTGAAAATGCAAAGATAAAAATGAAATTGTGCCTGTCTCCAAGAAATTTACAGTTTACTGAGAGAATACAGCTGAATTCAAAGGGAAGAAACAGGTAGATAGGAACTAGGAATGCTACCAGCAAGTCTTTGCTCTATTCCAGAATTCTCTCTCAGCCTCTTCCCCTTCTCCAACTTTAATTCAACCAACCACCATCTCCATCACCAGTTCCAGCCCCCAAAGAAAGAAAACCTGGAAGGTTCCACCTAAGGAAAGAATGCCCAGTAGCTTTTCCTGGAAACTCATGTCAATGGGATATTGAAAGGCTGAAGAATATGGAAAGAATTTGGAATGAGAGTACTTGAAGTCAGATTCCCCACTCTGTTTCTTATTGCCCATGTGACCTTGGGCAAATACCTTCATCTGTCCAGAATTCAGTCACATCATTTGTCAAATTCAGGAAAAGGAGTTGAACTTCATGACCTCCAAGATCCCTTTTACCAAGGCTGCAGTTTTCCAAGGCTAAAATTCTTTGAAAATCTAAACTACTCCTCGTAATTCCACAAAGGGAGAATCACATTCCACAGGATTAAGCATTTTAAAAAAAGAAGATTCTGCCTGATACTCCCTTTAAAAGTTCCAAGGGTCTAGATCTATGGTAGGTAGGAGCCCAGAAGGGTCTTCAGTGCTTTTAGTTACAAAGCAATTGACTTATCCTCAGACATTATTCATGTTCAGTGAAGTAAAAGCAGAGTAGTTAAGGGTTATAACATGGTAACCCCTTCCCCTTGGTTTATCAATTTTGGCCTCTGAATAGGATTTTTACCTAATTCCTAAATATTATTCTAGCCTCTTGTCCAAACTGCAAGCATGCCAGATCTCATTTATCCTGATTATTCACAGTATAGAGGAGTTTGTTTATTGTGCTGAGAGTGAAAATTTCCCCTTCATTTCATAATTTCTCTACTCAACTTACCCCAGGTGACTAAAACCAGTCAATCAATCAACAGCTCTTTATTAAATACCTACTAAGTGTCAGTCCTATGTGTATGCACGTACACATATGTACACACACATACACACACACACACACACACACACACACACACACACACACATGAAACAACCCCAGCTTTCCTGGAGTTTAATAGAGGAGATAAGAGAATATATGAGAACAATAACAAATATAAAGAGAATAAATACAAAGGAGTTAAATTTATGGTAGTTTGCAAAGTAATAAGACTAATTACACTGATATACAGCAACTTAAAGGTTTGCAAAGTGGTTTCCTCACAATAAATTCCTCTTTGGAACTTATTTAATAGATGAGGTAGCTGGAGCCTGAACAAGGCAAGTGATTTTCCTAGGACCACACAAGTAGTACATGACAAAGATGAAACCTGGACCTAGTCCTAGTCAAGCTACCAATTTTTAGTCAGGAAAAGACTTATCCCAGAGTTGTGAATTACTGAAATAATTTCAAAGTATCTTGAAAATTATAAATAATCATAGCTATATTAAGTTTTATTGCATGTGGAAATAGTATCCAGCTTCAATCACAGTTAGACGAGTTTAAGTCTGAAAAGGGAAGAATTAAAAGTCAGTAACAGTATCAGACCTATTTTTTCTATTTTTCTAAGAAAGTCTGATCTCGGGGTATTTAGTGAATTTTTAATACTCAATCATCAAGGTATGGGGAGGGAGGCCCTTCCTACAAAGTTTTCATTAATAAGAGCAGAGTTTGCTTTATATGTAATCTTTTGGTAGTTGGGAACAATTAATATCCAGAAGGAAAAGAAAGGAGACAGGAAAGATATAGCAACCACCATCACCACCATCGCTGTTAATCAACTGAGATTTCAGCAGAATCAAAATGCAATTGGGGAAAAAACCACACTGCCCTCATAGCCAAGGTTCACAGTTACCAGGCTAAAACTCACACATGCCAAAGTTAAAAAATAAAAATTATACATCCCCAAATGACAGAAGGAAGAAAGGAAGAAAGAAAAGAAAAGAGGGAGAAAGGGAAAGGAACTTTTGGTCTGGAGGTTAAAAGGAACCTCATTCCCTCCTCCTCATATTGTTATGGTGTGGGTCCTAGAAAGAGCTTTGTTTGGGATGGGTGGGGGGCTATTAATCTGAGGGCAGAGAGCAATAAAGAACTTGAAATACTTGAATATTGTGACCTTGCATTTGCAGCATGCTTCACTTGCTCCACCAAGGGAGCCCAAGCCTCCATCAGGGAACTGGGTTATAACCAACATACAAAGGAGTACTGGAGGCCAGCCCAATTCCTTTCTCCCAAACCCAGGGAATTGTTACGTATCTATTTTACACTGTTAAGTAAAAACAGACAACTTAAGGGTTACAATCAGGTTACCATTTCCCTTTGACTTAATAATTTTGGCCTATGAATTGGATTTCCACCAATCCTTAAACCTTACTCTAATCTCATGACCATTATCATTCTCTATACTCTGTTTTGGAAGGGAGGTAAGGTGTGTCTTGGCTAAAGAGAGGGAGTTGTACCCTTTTGTTTCTAGTTCAAATTACAGAATCTCAGATTTGAAATAGAGATCATCTGGTCCAAATATTTCCCAGCTTGTGTAGAACTCCCTTTTACAACTTCCTTACTTTGCCTGCTTCCGGGCAGAAATACGGTGTTTAGTTTTTTTTCCCTTCGGAGGTCAGAGAAAAGTCTGATGACATTGATTTGTTGAACAAGGGTACAACTAAATATCAAAGTTGGCAAAGTTGGCAAAGTTGGTCTTTGGCAAACCCAATCCTAACAAACTCCCTCATTCCAATATCCAATGTCCTTATAGGATCATAAAATAACTTAGAGACTGAAAAGACCAAATTTCTCTTTTAGAAGATGAAGGAAGTGAATGAGGCTAAATCTCAAGTTCATACATGGGGAAACAGGACACCAGATTCTAATTCTTATTCTACCTCTAACTAGGAATGTAGCCTTTGATAAATCACTTGAGTTCTCTGCAGTTCACATTCCACATCTGTGAAAAGGGCAACTGGACTAAATAGTCATTCAGGGCCCCTGTCAGTTCTAATATTCTATTCTATCTATTAATTCAATTAATCATCAAACAGTTATCATTGTGCTAAGTGCTAGGAATTAAAAAGTAAAACAAAATAATCTCTCTCCTCATGGAACTTGGATTCTATTCAATGTTATTTAACAAATATTTATTAACTGCCTACTATATTTATTCTATGATATCATGATTTCTAGAGAGATGAAGTTTATGCCTAAGGACATAAAAGCTAGTTAGTGGTAGGATAGGACTAAAACTCATGTCTCTTGTCATTCCGTCATGAATTCTTTCTCTTATACACCTCCACTATCACATCTGGGTAAAGTATTTGTCTACAATACAGACTTCAATCTGCTATCAATCCTGGCACCTTCCCTCTGTCCATAATTAACTATAGATAAATATGTAAACTTTTACCTGATGATACATTATCTAACATATTCCTTCTAGCAAAAACAATGCCTTAACCCAATCCACATATCTCCAAAAGATCTCAGAGGGGGTGATTTAATGGTTGGAATTTCAATCTCAAGAGATATTAGCCTGATAGATAACTTTTGCTAGAATAATGTGTTCAAGAATATGAAACAAAACTTGGGACCAAAAAGAAAACTCTTAGAAGTCAAAGGATTTTCCTTGAAAATAAGGCTTAGAGGTGCCTTTACAGCACTTCTCTTTGGAATGGAAAAAGAGTAAGGAATCTGTCTATTTAATGTCTGGTTGAAGGGAAATAGGGAAGGAAAGTTGAGTAAACCCTGATTGTTAGAGTATCTGAAGAAGAGGGCCAGAAACCTCCCTAAGAAATACCAGGAGCTTGAACCTTGACTTTAGTCAGTGACTGTCATCCTGGAGGTTATGGGAAGATTCTTAATAACTCAGGTGGATGGACAGATACCTGGGAACACCAGATGGGGTTCAGCAGGGCTGTCAATGCCACCTTGGAGAGCTGCTGCCTAACTAAATATAAGGAAAAACTTCATAACTATTGGAGCTGTCCAAAAGTAGAATGGAAAAGAAAAAGTAGTGAATTTTCCATCCTTGGGAGTCTTCCAGCAAAATCTGGATCAAGAATGTGGTAAAGAAGATTCCTGTTTAAAAATGTATGTCCTCTCCAACTCTAGGATTTTTAACCTTTAATCCTATCCCTGAACTCACTCATTGACCTCCAGGATTGAGAGCCCATTTGGCATTGACTGACTTCAAAATGGAGCTCATAGGCTACCAGATCCATTTTCATTTTGGTTTGTCTGCTTTCTGTAAAGGTAAGGCTATGGAAAGATAGCAGGGATTTTAGAGGGAAAACCTGATCCTATTTCTCAAGGCGTACTGCATGAAAATAATTCAGTGCCATTCTGGAGTTACCTATATCCCTGATTTCAACCCCAGGAAACCCCAGTCCTTAAAGATCCCAGTTTCTACTGGCATTGCCAGGAAGAGCTACTTTCCTTTTGAATCCAGAGAGCATGGTCAATTTCAACCATTGAGGTTGAACCCAAGTCCCCCCCACACACACTCCCACATACACACATACATACAAACCCCTTGATCTAGGAATCCCATTCAGCACCCTGTCAGCAGCAGTACCTAGGAGTACAGGGTGCCCTAACATTTTAATAATGAAGTTTCCAGATCACCCTGATTAGCTCTAGCACAGACCCCTTTCCAGGAGATTGGTTCCAATGGTTCCTTTTGTAGACCCTCCACCAGTACAGCCTCATATACTGGAAGCCCCAAATCCCTCAAAGTCCCAGCTACCCCGTTAATTTCTTCAGCCTCACCAGGAGGGTTGCTACCATAATTAAAAGTAGAGAACTGTCGCTGGGAGGAGTGAGAGCTAGCCGCAGGGAACCAAGTGGGGAAGGTTGATGGGGATAGAAATGAACTCCCAAACCTCTCTGGGCTGTCTAGAGAATGAGGCTGCGGGTGGGAGGTGAAGAGAAAGGGTACCACAAAGCCGACAACTCAATGATGAAGCCACCAAGCCCTGGAATCTCAGTCCATGGCTAATACCATTAACCCTTGATATCCTGCAGAGATTCTCCATCCTGTCTGCTTCACTTACTGCAGAGGCGGCAAAGAACCCACGGCTGTGCCTCTTGCAATCCAACACCCGGCTGCCACTTTCTTCCCTTTCCCCTCAACCGGGCCCACTCAATCCTGTCTGCCACCGGCGGGCGCAGATGAAAATACTCCAACCAGATGGGAGCAGAGACTCACAAGTATCTCGAATCTCCAGAGCGCACACAGCCAGGGAGGGCGGTTCCCTCTCGGTGGAGGAGAAATGGGGAACACAGGAGATACTCAGGGACCAAGACCTCAGCTGCCTTGGGTCCGAGTGTTGTGGGATGCAGAACTCCCTACCGCGGAGCCAGTCCCACCTTCACAAAGCCCTAAGGGCAGGGATAAATCTCTCCTTACCTGTACCAGTCCAGACCCCGGTCGTAGTTCCGATCAAAGAAATGGGGCTCAGTGCCCACAGCTCGTACGTCGGGGTGTACGCGGATAAACTCCAGCACCGCCCGGGTGCCCCCCTTCTTCACTCCCACGATGATGGCCTGGGGGAGTCGCTTGGTGCCCAGCTTTGGAGTTCCGGAATGGTTGGTGGCGGCCAGGCGGGGAGCAGGCGCGGGAGCGGAGCTGAGGGCCGGGGCCCCGGGGGTGGCAGAGCTGGGCGCCGGCCCCTCTAGGCTGCAGTAAGGGGACTTCTGGAGAAGTTTCTTGCCGCCCACGTTCCGGATGAGGAGGCAGCGGTGCTCCCCGAGGCCGCGGCTTTGCAAGAGGCTGTCACAGCAGAAGAGAAGGCTGTAACACAGGTAAGTGCAGGACAGAGAGAGCGTGAAGATGAAGAGGAACCTGCGCGTCAGCCGGGGGGGAGGTGGCACTGCCCAGCCGAGGACTCTACAGGCCATGTCTCCATGGGCCCGGAGCAGGGGGCATGGTTTCCTGGGGGGCGCCGGCGGGGTGGCTCCGGACCTGCTGGGGCATGGAGGGCGCGACCCCACCTGGGGAGCAACAGTTGCGGGCTGGGCGTCGGGGCCGCCCTCTTCGCGGGGCGATGCCAGTCTGCGCGCCCACCATGCCCGGCTGCCCGGGACTCCCGGCGGCGGCGGCAGCTCTGGGACCAGGCGGCGGCTCTTCCCTCATCTCCTAGTCGTAGGAGAGAAGAGGCTACGGGGAGTTGGGGAGGCTCCCGGAGTGTCCCAGCTCAGACATCCCCGGCCTGCGTTGCACGGGGTCCGCTCCCGACCCCGGAGCCTCAAGCCTCCATCTCCCTCAGTGGCCGAGTCGCCCTGGGGGGCCGAGGAGCGCGAACCTGTAATCCCGGGGCGGGAAGGGGCGTCAGATCCCGGAGCTGGCGGCAGCTGCTGGCGGCCACGGCCGCGGCGGCGCCGGCTCACTGGCTCCCCGAGAAATGCCGAGCTGAACGCGCTGCTGGCTCTATTTAAAGGGGCCGCCTGACGTCAGCGGCCCGGGTCCCTGGAGCCCGCGCCCCGCCAGCAGGGACCCGGGCCCCTTCTCCCACGAACCACCGGACTTCTCTGGGGGAATCACGAGCAGCTCTGCTCCCCTTCTCCCTCCAGCCTCCACCCAGAAGCATCTGGCGCTGCCTGGAGCGTCTCAGTGCGCCCCAGCGGGAATCCCTGCCTGGCCGGTGCGCTCCGTGGGGAGCCCTTCTCCGCCCCTGGCTCCCCAGGACCCACGGGAGGGGCTGGACCCGACAGGGTGGAGGGAAGGGGCCGGCGGCTCTTCACGCACGCAGAGAACCAGCCCATAAACCCAACCTGCTCTCCCGGGATGGGACATCCACCTCCGCAAGGAGGCTCCATCCTCTCCCCCCTCCCCACCCCGCCCTCACCCCACAAGCCAGAAGTGGAACAACGTGCACACACACACACACACACACACACACACACACACACACACACACAAAACACAGAAACCCTCAAAGAGGCACACGCCCAACACAGATACCCACACATACCCACTAATAGGGACAAATACACACCCAGATAGGATATACGCCTACCCACCTATTCAAGTATCACAAGAGGGTTACACACATTCTAACGTTCCAGTACACACACACACACACACACACACACACACACACACACACACACACACACACAAGATCACATCTAAATAAGAGGAAACAGAAGGGGGACACGCGCACACTTGATTTTAACACACTCAGAGAAGACACGCAATCGTCACGAAGACACGTTCCCAGGACAGATACACAGACAAACCCTTTAGAGACGCAACCACGTCCCATCCAACACACCAAACACTACACTGTTTCGTACTTTTTGGTGGGGAGGAGTGTGAGTCTGGGTGGGCTAAATGGGGAAGCTCGGCGATCATTAATTAATTAGGTTCAGTTTCCTGTGAGAACATCTGAGCCACACACCAACTCTCAGACACTGAGTCACACACACACACACACACACACACACACACACACACACACACACACGACACACAAACAGGACTGTCTCTCACATGCTATGACGTCCACACTCACGCTGACATCCTCACGAGGAGACACTAGTATGCTTACACAACTTTATACCCTTTCCTCTATTGAACCAAGATTTGAGGTCCCAGTCATTGTCCCCACCCCGTCCGCCCCCCAAATTTAATGAAATAAAAGCTTTCCTCGTTTGTTTCAAAGGGGAGCCCCCTAGCGGCGAGAATGCATCACAAGGAACAGACTTCTATGTCTAAAAATGTCAGACACTGGTCTTCTCATCTCTTGGTGGTCTCCCCTGAGTACCAGTCATTTTGGAATACAACATGGGTCAGAATACTTAGGGGAGGAATTCTGAAGAGTGCAGTATAGTCAGAAAAATTTACAGAAATTGCCATCATCGCCACACAAAATAGTGCTAACTTACAACCTTCCGGCAGCACTATCTTTTTCTTCCTTCTGCATTTAAACTGTAATAGCTTCCACCTTTCTATTATCTAGGTCCAGGAAGGTGCATTTTTCTTTGCTGAGACAGTGAGGCTGGAGGCCAACTAAGTAAAAACAGCCACTGGAAATTTTGGTCTCCCTTGGGGGAAGGGGAGAACATCTACATTTTACAATGAAAGCAAGTTAGGATGAGTGCCAGTACCCACAAAGATAAAACCGTAATTCAAGAGGATGCTGAAATTTCAGAAATGCTTTTGAAATTAATTTATATTCAATCTAGAAGTATACAAGACACTATATCTGTCCAAATAGAATTCAAAACCAAAACAAGAACTTTAGAACAAAACCATATGCTACTTATCACATACTTTCTGTTTAATATAATAAAGATTTCTTTGTGATCCTATATATTTTATTCTATGCATACTTTCCATATACTTCACCAGACTGCTCAAGGTGTCTATGAAGCACATATAAGTACTCCCTGAAACTCCATTTAAGACCAATTGAGTCTTCATTCTTCCTCAGGTTGCACTTGAAATTTTCTCTGCCATAACTCAGAAATCTCTTCATCCCAGAAGCTCTCATACTTGGAACTCACATACTGGAAGTACCCCTATTCCTCACCCCTCTCCCCCTTATTGGATGGTGCCTTCTAGAACTACTATTATGGTACCCAGATTTTTCTATATGATGCCTCAATACTGGATAGCTTTGTATTATATACCATACCAACTTTTCAGCTTCCCTTTTATATGTTGTCTTTCCCCTTAGAATGTAAGCTCCTTGAGTCCAGGGACTGATTTTCTTCTTGTATTTTTCTTCAGTGTTTAGCATATTCCTCAGCTAATAAGTGTTTGTTGACTGAAATGGGGAAACAAAGGTTAAGAATCCCTGATTTAGAGCTAGAAAAGATTTCAGAGACTATCTGGTAGAGATCATTCATTTTGTAGATTAGGAAACAGAAGCAAGGAAAGCTTAAATAGCTTATCCAAAATCATATAATTAGAAAGCTTGCAGAAACAGAGTGTGAACCTAGTTTTCCTATGTCAGCCTCTAGATCTGAAGTGTCTTGCCTTAAATTGTGTAGCTAGTAGAGGGAAGAATGAGTTTTGAAAATAATTCAATTCTGTTGGCCAGTCCAGTGATTGTTACAGTGCATTGGCTGCCCTAATTGCTTCTTTCCACTGTAGCAGTCTAACAGCTTTTTCATTGCTGCTAGGCGTTTATGGATAGTGTTTAACCTGGAGTAAGAAAGACTAGCATTCAGATCCTACCTTAGATATTTTCTAGCTGTATGACCTTGAACAAGTCACTTAGCCTTTGGATGCTTCAATTTCCTTATCTGTATAAAAGGGATAATAATGGCATTTACCTCTCAGGATTGTTTTGACAGTAAAATCAGCCAATATTTGTAAAGCCCTTTGCAAACCTCAAACCTAAAAACATTAAATCTATTACTGTTATCATGCCTTCATTAAGCAGCTACTAGTGCAGAACACTATGCTAGGTTTAGGAGATTCAAAAAATTAGTTATTGTTCTCAAGAAGTTTATAATTTAGTAGGCGAGGAAAGATATGTACAAAAGATAATTATAGTACATATATAAACATGTGTGTATATTTACATACATGGATATGTAGTTTGTTTCCCAAAAACTTCATTTATTTATCAAAAATAGTTGGTAATTGGAAAAAACATTGATTCCAGTACTGGAGGACCTCATTTCCGATTCTGTTTCTGTCACCTACTATCCATGATCTTGGACAAGTCATTTAACCTCTAACCTCTCTGTGTTTCATCTCTGAAATGAAGGTAGACCAGTTTTACTAAAGAATAGATCAATGATCTGGAACTAGATAATCTTCTATATGCTTTTTGGCATTAAATATTTTCTCTACATCTACATTTCTCTAAATATATTTTCTACATTTTCTCATTCTATTGTAACAACACTTACTATTTATTTTCCTGATAAAAAGCCTGAGGCTCATAGAACTGGTGTCTTGCCTCAAGTAATGTAGTTAGGAAATAGCAGAGATTTGAAAGCATTTCAATTCAATTCCATTTAGATGACAAACTTGTTGAATGTTATGGTGTATACATTGTCCTAATTATAAAGAACTTCATATAATCCAAATGTAATAGAAGTCCAGAAAAGGCAGAGATCATACCTACAGATGTAGTATTGTAGCTGGGCTTCAAGTTGGGCATAAGACTTGTAGAGAAAGACCAGGCTGAAGGACATCCCAGGCAAAGGGTACAATTATCTGAGGAAGATATAAAGATAAGAAAACTTGTAATGGGATAAGTGCTGAATTTGGAGGGCTAGGGCAAGGAAAGACCTTCATCAGAGACTTGGCCAATGATAAAATTCAAGTTCACAAAAGAGTGGAAGAGGAAAGCAAAAGAGAAGAAATAAGTAGTTATTAAACACCTACTATGTGCCAAGGCACATTTATAAATATTATCTCATTTGATCCTTACAATAACTCTGAGGGGTGAGTGTTATTGTGATTCTCCAGTTAACAGTTTAGTGACTTACCTAGGCTGGATTTTATTTGAGGTTTGATTTTTAATTCAGGTTTGACTGATTCTAGAGTCAAAGCTCTCTCTCTCTCTCTCTCTCTCTCTCTCTCTCTCCATATCATATATATATATATATATATATATATATATATATATATATATATATATATATATATATATATAATACAACAGCAAGTGCCTCAAAAACTAATGAGTGTTTTTTCCCATTTATAGACTGAGGTAACTGGACAAAAATAAAGTTGTAGGGGTAAGGAATATAGGAGACTGTGTAGGAAAAATCAACAGGATTTGGAGACTAAATGTGGAAAGAGAACAAACAGGGATAATTGAATAGTACTCTTTTTTTCCTTCTGTTACTGGGGACATATTGAAAAGAAATAGTGGGGCAAGATATTTAGATTTCAGAGTCAACCTTTTAAAGATTTAACCTCTGCCCCCAAATCCAATGGTATGGAATTCCCTTATTGGTGGAGATGAATGCCCTGCTCTGATTGAGGACTCACAAAGAGGTCCAAATTTCTTTCAGTACTCTTAGGGATTCTTGTAGATTCAAATCTTTTTCAAGGAGTCACTTTGGTCTCCAGCTTCAGCATAGGATGGAAGAGACTAACTTCACTTCAGGTTACTGAAGGAAAAGACTCTGGGAAGAAATGAGAAAATCTGGCAGTCTTCCTAGAAGATCCTTCACCTCTTCCAACTCTACCCCAGCACAGGCAGGGCATTAACTTCCACTAATAAGAAGAGTCCTATATCAGTGGACTTTGAAATAGTAAACATAATCAATGGAAATGGTATTAAAACAGAAGAATGAAAACTGTTAAAAACCAATAGGATATAGGAAATGAAATTGGGGAAGAGTCATAAGGGATATAAAGGATGAGATGTAACAGAAGTCATGATTGCATATATGTAAATATGTGTTCATGAATGCTTGCAGATATATATGTTATATATATATATATATATAAAACAATATATCTGCCTATATAAACTGTCACATGTCACATATCAGAAAAATTTTTAAAGATGATAATTTAGGCTGACCTAACCTAATTTTCATTTTAGCATAAACTAGTATTATTAAATATGCATTAAGGAATTGAACTCGTCTATAAAAACAAAATATTACTGATAATTTAACCATATGTATAATTCTCATTTATACTTGGTGTTGACACTGCTTAATGTAATTTCCTGCACACGTGGGCATTGTTGAAAAGACCATGATGTATAGTATATATTTATATGATCACTCTAGATTGAGTTGCCTAGGATCATAATAATAAAATTTTTAAAAACCCAAAGGTTTTTATTTTATCTTTTTTCCAATTTTAATTATGCTGGTGATATGACTTCTCAGTAGAAATTACATAAATAGAAATAAATTTGGGTTATAATTATTCAATCAATAAAAGTATAAATGGCTATTCCTAATTATTAAAATAGAAGACAATTTTCAATCTTCCATTCTCTTGAGTAAATACTCAAATTTCTATATTTCTGTTGCTAACTATACTGGAAATGATACTGAAAGTAGCTTGCAGTATACTTAAGAAACTCAAAATTCACTTTGTGGTTGAGTTCACATTTAGTGGACAAATAATTACAAAGAAATACCCAGATTCTGCAATGCTAACTGGACCATGTGGTGGTTTGGTGATGTTGTAGGATAGCAGGTTGTGGCAAAACCAGCAGAGGGCAGCAGTAGCCTCAATGAGGAACTGGGGTAATTACCAGGATTCCAGGAACTATGGTGAGAAGTTAGAAGAGAGTTGTAACCAAAAAAGTAAGCTAATGAGGGGGTACTAAGAGAGAGAATTTTTGAATGAGGATGATATGAAACAGACTTGGAGTAGTGAGTACACAAAACTAAATAGATATACAATCTTAAGGTCAGGCATTCACAACAGAACCTGGTTAGAAGTTTAGAAATGCATGTGGGCCATCAAAACTATACACAGCAGAGACAACTGTCAAGGCTCCATAGATGGAGCTGCTCTTGACTGAGTTACTTTTTCCAAGATTGCAGGATCATGAGTTGGAGGAGATCTTAGAGAGCATCAAGTCCATTCAGATTATTTTACAGATAAGAAAAGTGAGGACAGTGAGACTCAAGCCTGAGTCTTCTGATTCCAAATCCATTGTTCTTTTCATTATGTCACATTGCCTCTAAAAATGATCAAAATTATATCACAAAAAATTGAGTCATAATCCAACACTGTTTGGCACATAATGGGTGCTTAGTAAATTATTACTGAATAAAATCATATTGAATCTAATTTTCCTGACAATGAAGCATTCTGGGAGAGTTCATAATAAGGAGAATAACTGCCGTGATAATTTAACTAAAGTTGATAAGATTGCTCCCCTGAATGAGAATATTCAGTGACTCCCTATTGTTCCAGTGGAAAACATTTTTTTTAAGTTAAATGGTCAACAGGTTCAAACCTTATCTTTGTGTATGACTTTGGAAAAGTCACTTAACTTCATTGGACCTCAATTTCAACATATATGAGATAAATTGCTTTTGAGATGCTGACAACTCAAGATCTCTAACCCTTCTGATTCTATGTAAACCATCCATGGGAATGCATGAGCTTAGACTTATGCATAATACTTACTCTGAAGTAAACTAGAAAGTATTTCTGCTGCCCTAGTTGTCACAGCATCCTATACCCTCCAGATTTCAGAACAGGCCCTATTAGGACCAAGGAGAGAGAGAGCTGGGCACTGGAGGACCAGATAAAAATTCCTCATTACCAATCTGGCACTTTCCCATAAGAGTGAAATTCATCCAACAAAGTGAAGAGGGAGTACTAAAGGATTGATGATCCAAAGGTTTTGAGAAAAGTTCTAATATATTCATTCAACAATTTGCACACCATGAGCTTGCTATTCCTCTTGAGTGTTAAAATTACAAAGTTAAACAGGTGAAATCGTCCCCAGTGACACAGTGACAGATCTCTCTCTCTCTCTCTCTCTCTCTCTCTCTCTCTCTCTCTCTCTCTCTCTCTTCTTCCTCCATATATATATGCCTCCATATATATATATATATATATATATATATATAATCATTATTCATAATTCCTTACCTTATGAATTTTTTTCCATTTTTGACACTGAATTTTAAACATAATATAAAATGATCAAAGATAATATGCATTTTTTCCTTCAAGGTCAATTTTCAGTGGTTTAGAAGATAGGGCTTCCTTGGTGATGGAGAGAGGGGAGAAGTGCTATCTATTTTCAACATCCCTTTTCTGAGAAAAGCAGCTGAGATGATGGTAATTCAGGAGAGTCTACCCAAAAGGTAGACTCTAACATGGTACAGTGAAACGAGCACAGTTTTAAAAAGATTTAAGCACTCTTTTCATGATTGTTATTCTTTGTTGTTGCAATCTATAATCAGAGACTTAAAGTTCAACTTGCAACTCTGCCATTTACTATCATATGACTTAAGGCAAATCACTAAATAACTTGGATTCTTAGGTTCCTCCTCTCAGCACTGAGCTGGCCATGAAAAGTCTTTGCTCCCTGGTTCTGTCTATATAGTCAACTAGTTATATCTATGTCCGATTTAAGTTCCTATAAGTAGCCCTTTTAGGTTAAGTTTAAGCAAGATGGTCATTGTCCCTTCCAACTCAAAAATTCTGTAATTTTGTGATGCTTTGCATTTCCAGTTTATTCTTTGCTGTGAACATTTATTGATAACATTTCAGAGAGAAAATTTTGCTAGAGAGAAGAGAAATCCTTAGAAGTGAGTAAATGTAATAGGGTTTGGGAGAAAAAGTTTAAAGGATGCCAAAAAGACCAGTTGGGATAATGATTATTATATTTGGCTCCTTCTGCTGGACACAAGCAGAACAAATCAAATACATCTTCTATAGGACAATCCTTCAGACACTTAAAAGCATCTTTAATGTCCTTTCTGAGTCTTCTTTTCTCAAGGTTAAACAACTTCATTTCTTTCAACTGATTCTCATATGACATTTTTATATCTTTTTTTGCTACTGTCATTTTTTCCACTGAAATCACTGTCCTTACAGTACAAGTTGTTTCACTTTGTTTAAGTTCATGTTTTCCCATACTTTTCCATGTTCTTCATGTTCATTGTTAATTAGAACACAATATTTTGTTACATTCTATTACCACCTGTGTGAAGTACAGCAGATCAGTAAATAGTTCTGGTTTTTATGTTCCTCATCTGACTACTGAATTGGCATGAGACATTCTAGCTTTCTTGTCCTATCTATATAGCCAACTCATACAGGGTCATCTACAGTCATCCTGACTACAATGTCTTTGGAGAAGAGAGTGAGACTGATAGCATTGCACAGCTCTGCCTCACTTAAATTCAATTCACTTGAAAGTCAAGACATCATTTTCTTGATATCATGGGTCTTTTTTGAGAACAAAGGATGAACGAAAATAGCTAACCAGTTGTGTGACTTTTCTTTGCTTATCCAATAACTGGCACCTAATTTGTTTCCAGTTCTTTCTTTAGAATCCTATCATATTGACTTATTCCTCCTCCCATTCACTGTTCTGTCAACTGTGACTTTGCACTAGCTCTCCCTCATGCCTGGAAGGCTCTCCCTCCTAATCACTGTCTATCTTAATCCACTTCATCACTTCCTTTAAGATTGAATCAAACACCATCTCCTCCAGAGATCTTTCTTCCCTGGTTGATAGTGCATCTGCACTATCATCTTCACCAAATTTTCTGTACCATGCCATAGAAACCTCTAGGCTTACTGCACTCTTGGACTACTCCTCACATAGGAAATACCCTTCAGTTCCACAGGTCTTCCTCTGAGTACTGGACTAGAACTTCCTTTTTTAAGGAAGATCAACTATGTCTTCATTTCTCCTCAGATTGCCCTGCTGACTCACCAAGACTTTCACTACTATAGCCCCCAGCAAATATTTTCAAATTCCACCCCCTTTATAGATACATTTTACGTGCTGTCTTTTCCCACATGTTATCCTTCTCCCCCAAGGAATTTATGTTCCGTGGAAGCCAGAAAGATCCTTTTTCTTGTAATTGTATTATAGTGCTTAGCATAGTACATAACACATAGTAAGCTCTTAAGAAATACTTGTTCACTTGATTTTTCCCATCCCCCCAGCTATTTACTAATGGCTTTGTCTCTAAAGTTATCTTCCATTTATTTTGTCTTTGTCATATATGATATAGCACAAATGTGATCTATGTCACATATAACATAATATTGTTTGTATCATATACATGCATGTGTTTCCACCACCATTAGATTATATGCAACCATCAGGAAAGAATTGGTTTTTCCCCATTGTATCCCCAATGCTAAGCATGATACCTTAACATAACAAAGGCTTACTAAATGTGTGTTGATTGAATTTTTCTATCATTAAGTTAGTTATTTTTCTTTTATTCCCTACTTCTTTGATAAACAACTCAATTTTCATTGTCTTTTTTTTAACTATATACCTCCAAGGGAAAAAAATGTCCATTGCTAACACTATGTACTGTGGATTACTTATAAACTCAGAGAAGTCCTATAACCCACTTTCTCATGCTATTATTTGGTAACCTAACCTGATCCCCCATAGCTCTTTTCTTTTCATCAACATCTTGGACTTTTCCTTGGGTAAGGAAAATAATTTTTAAAGCAGTCACATCCCATATGCTTATTTGCTAGAATCAGGACCCTATAGGATAGAGACTTGGTAATCAAAGACAGTCTTGACTACTGCTGGTAACATCTATTAATTTAGAAGGCTTCACTGGATCTTTATCTAATATTCCCTGTGCATTTATAATAGTCCTCAAGCATTTATTAAGTGCTTACTATATTCCACGCACTGAGCTGGATGCCAAATATTTAAAATAAAGCAAAAAACAATCTTTAAAGAAGAGAAAACTTCATAAATAACTAAGTACATAGAAGATATATACAGAGTAGATAGAAATTATGCTTATCCTTCATTCTCAATGAAGACCATCACATCAGGGAAGTCCTGTTTCAGGTGAGATTTGAACTAAGTCTTGCAGGAAACCACACAGACGAGGCAGAAGTCAGTTACCAGAGTATTCCAGGAATGGGAGACATCCAGCACAAAGATACAGATATGGAAGTAGGATTTGTAACTTGCTAAATTCCATAGGGTTATACATCTGTTTTGTATTTTACACATCTGTCTATCATTTTAGCCAAATCCATAAACCTATGGTCTGGTCAATAAAAACATTAGCTAGGTATTTTGAAGAAGTTTTTTTACAATGTCAAAGTTGTGACTTGGGACATACTGATACACAATGGATGGAGGCCAGATAACTGGATCAAGTGCTGTGCTTCAGACTGGATATGTCTTAGCAATGGGCTATTGTAAATGGGAAGATGGTCTCCTCTCCTCTCAACATGAATCTAAAAGGTGTGTGTGTGTGTGTGTGTGTGTGTGTGTGTGTGTGTGTGTGTGTGTGTGTGTTCAGCACATATACATATATATATATATATATATATACATATATATGAGTTGGGTTGAATGGAGTTCAGGGAGGGATATAGGAAGGCATTTTGTGGGACAATACATAATAATCTGGAGGAGAGAACACTGAATTTATAGTTAAATTGCGAAGCATTTGTAACATGCTTATTTAAACTATGCTAAGCTCTTGCTAGGGACCCAGATACAAAAGAGGCACAGTCCTTGACCTCAAGGAGTTTAAGATTTTAATTGTGGAACCTACTTATATTAGGGTAGAGATTGATTTATATTAGGGTAGGAAAGGATTTAAAGTAAGAACAAAGCAGATGATAATCTCTTATTTTTCCCTGCTTAACTCTAGCCAGAATTGTTGTTTTTCATTCTGGGCACTATATTAGAAGGGAAATTGATAATGTTAAAGAAAGCCCAGGAGAAAGTATCTAAGAATTTGAAGAGATCAGGAACTAAGGCATATAATCATTGAATTTTTCAATCAATTAAGTGTGTACCAGGTAGCTGTGTAACTTTAGGCAAGTCTCAATTCTGTTTGCCTCACTTTCCTCATTTGTAAAATGAACTGGAGAAGGAAATTACAAACCTTTCCAGTATCTTTGCCAAGAAAACCCCAAATGACATGATGAAGAGTCAACACAACTGAACAATAAAATTTAACAATAGGGCATCCCCTCGACCTTCTCTTCCAGAGAAATGATAGCATTGATTTGATTACAGTTCCAAGTAAAAATAGAAAGCTGTGGGAGGGAGCAGGTAAGAGGAGTCTGCAAATCAAGTGACTTAGCTCTTCCCAAGATTAATGGCTTGAGTGGCTATTTAATTCCAGATAGATCAAATCACCTTACTGAACCTCAATTTCCTCATTGGTCAAATGTGTATGTAAGATTAAATAATATATAAGATCCCTTACTGACAAAAATACAATGATCCTAGGATTCCTTAATGATTTGGAGAATCATGAGATGAGATAGTCCACACTGCATATGCAAATATCAAATGAGATAGTAGGTGGACACTTTCCCCTAAGATACAGACATGGACCCATTTGTGTTATGATACATTGAAAAAAGGTTTGGAAAAAAAATCATTTATTGAATTTCATCTGATACTCTAAGGAACCATGTCTTGATCTCACATCTTCCTTGAAGACTTCCCTGACCACTTTGGTTCATATTATCTGCTTCCTCCTCCTAATTCCCTTGACCCTTGCCTTACTGCCTAATTCCTGCATACCATTATTACTTAATTTTTCTTGTGTGCTATTTTCATTCCTATAATGAGATTACGAACTACTCAGTGACAGGGACTTTATGGTCCTCATAGTACCAACCAACAGGTGTGTAATAAATGTTTGCTAGAAGAATTAAATCATGTGATCCCTGCTAGGAAAGAAAACAATTTTGGGGACATGGCATGTCTGATTTCACAGTTCTAACAGTTTGTAGATATTTCTAATACTATCAGTTATGGTGCTGACTAGTTTTGAAATCAACCATTTAGAAATAGCCATAGATCATGGCACATTGTTCATAGCCTGCCCTTTCCCTGGTGGAATTCAAAATACCAGCTATAACCCTTGGAACTGTATGTTGCTACACCCTCTTCATCCAACGGAATACAAATGAAGGGGTAGTGGAAAAAAAGAGGGAGGGGACCTGGCTCACCATGATTGCTCCTCCCCGGCAAAGATCTTCTTTATCTTATATCTGAGAAGGAAAATTCAAAGACATGAAAGAAGTTCTCAGTTGTCCCATATGGACACATTCTCGCTTTGCTCTTCAAGCTTTTTTTAAACTTTTTTTTAATTTTAGGCAATGGGGTTAAGTGACTTGCCCAGGGTCACATAGCTAGACAATTATGTATCTGAGACAAGATTTGAACTCAGATCCTCCTGATTCCAGGGCTGCTGCTCTATCTATTATATCACCTAGCTGCCCCCTTCAAGCTTTTTTAATGACTGTGGTTGGTCAGAATCCAAAACAGTTAAATTCAGGTGAGATAGAAATCTGGCTACAGAGTCTGGTCATTATTATTCAAGATGGGAAAATCTCTTGACCAACCTTTCTTTTGGCTAATGGAAAAGATAGACACAAATCTTGCACAGATACATGAGTATTAACATACAGACACACAAAAGGAATACCTATATACATATAACTACATTAATTTATACCTGTTTCTACTGATACTACCTGTCAGTCTAGAATTCTAGACCCAACCCATACAGCTATGAAAAATAATAGAGACCTGGTTTATCCCAATATAAAATAATATATATCCTACTTAATGCCTATGTGCCCCTGGACAAATCACTAAAGCTCTCTATAACTCAGTTTCTTCATTGGTAAAATTAAGGAAGTGAATTGGAAGATAGCTAAGGTCACTTCAGCTCTAAACCTTATGATCTTCAAAGTCTTTTCTGAAAACCATATATTTTATACTGTCCTTGGATCATTTTAAATTTTTTTGTTTTGCTATTAAATATATGAATAGTTATTCAGGAAATAACATCATGTCTTTGCTATGCAGACAGAATCATCCAGATTACTTTGCCATCTAACCTTTGTTTTGCATTTTGGAGGAAGGGTAACTCTAAGTACATTTGTAAATACATATATCTGTTTTGTAGCAATCTTCCTGTACCTGCTTTAAACCCAAAGAACAACTTTTGTAAACCAGTGCTCAGGGACATTAGGTATGATCCTAGGATGTAGAGTGGCTTTATAGAATTCCCAGAATGGAATCACCATTTTGGAGAATTTGATGCCTTCCAAGTTCAAGGTTTAGATGTGTTCTCCTCCCCCTCAGAGTCTGTCTCCTCATGCTGGCCTGTCTCTTTCCTCAGTCTTGAAGGCAGCATTCACATTCAGCTTTTACAGATCACTCTCAGCCTATAGAGCTTAACAAAGAAAAGTCCTTTCAGGGAACCCAAGTGCTCACTTGAGACTTTCTCCTTGAGCAGAAATCTCCATTTCTCAAAGCTACTTCAGAGATCTAAACCTATTTTACAGAGGGACCCATATATAGGGTCATGATTGAAAGAAAGGCAGACAGTAAAGCAGTTAGTCAGCACAAGTCAATTGGACCTTCATGCAGATATTTGGGCAGATAGGGAGAATAGCAAGTGAGTATTAAGGAAAGCAGATAGATGTTATAAATCAACAATAGACTGACAAGGACAGGCAAAATAGACAGGCAACCAGGAAGCAGACAGGCAAGCGGATAAACTAGGAGACATGAGACAAACAGGTAGACAGGAAGCAGGTGGGTAGGCAGGAAGTCAGACCGGCAGGTAAATAGGAAATCAAACAGGCAAGACAAAAGGGAAATAGAGCAGATGGACAATAGGAAGAGGGGCAATGGAATGAGAAGTAAGGCTGATAAACAGGAAGTCAGGCAGGAGAGCAGATAGATGAAACAAATAGATCAGACAGACAGGTAAATGGGCAATTGAGCTGGAATCTGGACAGAAAGACAAGATGTCAGGCAAAACATCAGACATGTAGACAGGCTAGCAGTGAACTTGCAAGTGAGGCAAGTAGAAGATAGGCAAGATAGGAAGTCATGCAGACATGGAGGCAAGCAAAGGAGCAGGTAGACAATCACGTAGGGTAGATGGAGCCTTTTCCCACAAACCTGGTCCATGGTGCTCTTTCCTCCCAGCATCCTTGAAATGTTTGGGGGCCACAATCACATCTTATCTTTACTGGTGACTAGAAAAGAATGACTGCAGTTCATCTCTTGTCACTTATCATCTCTACTGATGGGAAATGTGTTGGGAGAAAAGGAAACAGCCTCATCAGTCATGGGCATCCAGGCTGTACGGTGACAGACTGCCAAAGTCAAGCCACAGAAAAGCGGGCTTTTCCATTTTCAGCCACTTTATTACCTCCTTGTGCTGACAGAGCCTCGGCAGCAAACACATGGCATGCGATTGGCAACATTAGCTGATATTGTATAAATAAAGATGGAGAAACTCCTCCAGAGTTTCCCACTTGCAGAGGGAAGAATTCTGCCTAAATGGGTCGTTTTGCCTTCTGTCCTTTGCTTTTGGCTCTCCCCCTCCGTCTCTCCCTCCTCCCCGCCTCCACCTCACTAACATGTTTGCAGTTTACACCCCATTTCACACAAACAACAGCTTTCTAGCACTTCCCTGCTCACATGGTACTGTTGAGCCTTGGCCGTGGTGCTAATAGGAGGATGGCACCAATTGCAGAGAAATGCTGCTACTGGGGGGGGGGGGGAACAGGATAATTTACTTCCAACAGCTTCTACCTCCTCCCAATCCATCTCCCTCCCCCACCCCCAACTCCTTTCTCAGGATATGATTAGCTGAAAGGTCATAGCTCATTTCAGGGAATTTATTAACTTGCCAATGGAGGAGACGTGGTGAAATCTATAATTTTTCCCCCTGGGTAAGCGTCAGATGAAAGAAGAGAAGGACAGGGGAAAGAGCAATAGGTTGTATCGAGGGTTCTTAGTTTGTCTGCAGGATGTGAGGTACCAGCTTCTACTTTGCTTAAGAGAAGCCATAATTTTAGTAATAGAAGAATTTTAGCAGTTCTCAATATGCCAGTGTTGTCCTCTGTACAATGGGAGAGAACCTCTCCTTTACAAATTTCCAGAGACTTAGTGAAAGTGGAAAAGCTTCGTTGATACTTTGAACTAATGGGGGAGGGAGGAAATACCATTCTGCCAGTCTAGCAAGGTCCCTCCAGAGATAACAATGAGGCTCTAGAAATATCATTGGAACTTCTAAAATCCTGCTCTAGGATTTGGGAAATTGGTTCTTGTCCTGAACCTGTCACTATGCACTTGCATGATCTTAGTTGAATAACTTTTAAAAAATTTCTCTGTAAAATGAGATTATACAAGATGATTTTTAAAGTGCTGTCCAGTATAACATCTATGAATTGTTAAACGATCTTTGAGCCATCTTTGTTAAAGAGTACTTATTTAATGAATTAGCCTTGGCAAGTGTCATTAGACTGAGAAATGAGGATGAACTGCTCACTGATGGGCCCCTTTGCTTGCCAGATCTTTGATTTCCTTTTAATATTAGCTTATATCCATATTGCTAAAACGTCTGTTCAGGTTTCCATAGCACTGGTTTTCCAAAAGGCGTGAATGACTGTATAGATAATATATCAATTTACCACTACTTCAGTTTACCTACCAATTTGTTATAAATCATGCTCACACATAATTTAAAGTAATCACTATAGATATGCTCATGTTGTTGCCTTCATCTGTTCCTCTCTCCGCTGAGCCAAACCCTGCCCATTCTTTAGGTATAATACCAGTTCAATTCTCAGATCCATTATGAAGCCTATGAATGGAATCCAGTTCCCCAGAGGACTGGGATATGACCCATCTGCTGGGGGTGGGGGGAAGGGCTAAGATGAAAACTCAAGAGATGAGTTCTCATATTCTGCAGCTTTATCAAAATTCTGTTAGGATCTTGAATTAAAGTGAAAAATCTCATGTATCAAACAATCATACTTTGCCCAGAAGAGCCAATTGCTTTACACTGTAGTTTAAGACAGAAATAGAAAAAGCAGAGCTATGTGAGCTTTACTTTCATCACAATTCTAAGTATCTCCAGGCTGTACACAGGTCTAGGGTCTCCCTAGATCTCAACCCAGTTCAATGCTCATAGTGGGTACCATTCAAAGCTACATTAACTCCTTGGGTCCCAAGTTCTTTTGAATGCACTAAATTTTAGTTGCTTCACAGACTACATACTATTAGAATGAATCTAGAATTTCTATTTATGTATTATATGGTCTTACAATCATAGAACCATAAAATTAAAATTATAGATTTTAAAAGTGGGAAAGGATCCTAGACATGTAGAAATGTGAGCATTTAAAAATTTAAAACATTAAAAAAAAGAAATTTCAAGAAACTTTTGAGTGGCTAGAGCACTGGACTAAGTATTATATTACTTTTGTTTGTTTTTGTTTGTAAGGCAATGGGGTTATGTGACTCTCCCAAGGTCATACAGCTAAGTAATTAATAAATGTCTGAGGCCAGATTTGAACTGAGGTCCTCCTGACTCCAGGGCTGGTGCTCTATCCACTGAGCCACCTAGTTTAAGTGAGTGAGTCACTTAACTGCTGTCAACTTCAGTTGCCATGTCTGGAAAATTAAGATGATAATAGACCTAACTCAAAGCCAAAGGAAATAAGTAAGTAGAGTGCTCTTTAAATCCCAAAACTCTATATAAATGCTAGGTATCAATATTATTATTCAATAAATTCATGATAAAAATGGTCCATTAAAAATGAGGCATAACCAATGGATGCATATGCAACACTGCTCTATTTAACATTTTAGGAGAAATTCAAAAGGGTTCCCTTACCCCAAGCACAGCACACTATCTGAATCTCCTGTAGAGAACTGATTAAAAGACATGGAAGACAGTAACACAGTTAAGGTAGGCTTGGGGGGATGGGGGGAGTAGGTAGTAAGCTCTGTCATTGAAGAGAGTATTTGAATCCATAACAATGAGCTCACTCATTCATGTGAGTATTTTGAGTCTGGAATTTTTAAACTGGAAGTAGAATTAGCCCTTCCAATTTTGTGTAGTCTGCCAATTCTATAAACAACTTTACTTAAGACATAGATTAAAAAATTTGTTAAACTACTTGGTCCCAAGTACAGATCCCTGGGTCTCTCCACGGACTCCTTCCAAGATGGCATTCATTGGACTTTTAGTGGCATCTCTTTAGACAATGCGATTTTTTTTTTAGGTTTTTGCAAGGCAAATGGGGTTAAATGGTTTGCCCAAGGCCACACAGCTAAGTAATTATTAAATGTCTGAGACCAGATTTGAACCCAGGTACTCCTGATTCCAAGGCTGGTGCTTTATCCACTATGCCACCTAGCGGCCCCTAGACAATGCTATTTAAACAGGTCTGAATCTAATAGTTGTATTATTATATGATTCAACAATAACTTAATCATTAACAATAATTTATCTAATTAATTTATAATCAATCTAATCATTAATAATTAAATAATTAATCAACTTGTCCTCATCTTTGTCTGTACTCTTGCAGCCCCCTTCTCTGAATGAGTTCCTCATTTGGGCAAGTATCCTAATCAGCCATGCTCATCTCTAACCCAGATCTGCTCCTGATTCTCTGGGCTTTTCTGACATCTTCTTTCCCATCTTCATTTTTTCCTCCATTTTCAGCTCCCTTTTATGTTGACTACCCCTTGCATTAGATTGTAATGAGAGCAAAAATTGTTTCTTTTTTTTTTTTGCTTAAACCTACACAAATCATCAGCATTTCTATTATTGCTAACAAGACACAGTAACAAGACAAAGAAAGAGAACTTCCATTTAAAGTAACTGCAGACAACATAAAATACTGGGGAGTCTACCTGCCAAGGCAAACTCAAAAACTGTATGAAAACAACTATAAAACACTTTTCACCCAATTAGAAGTAGATCTAAATAACTCTGCAATGAAATGATGCTGAGTGAGATGAGCAGAACCAAAAAAACACTGTATACTCTAACAAGCAACATGGGGGGTAATGATCAACCTTTGAAGGACTCACTCATTCCAGCAGTACAACAATCGGGCTGTCTGCAAAGGAGAGTGCCATCTATATCCAGATAAGGATATGTGAAGTTTGAACAAAGTTCAAGGACTATTCTCTTTAATTTAGGAAAAAAACAGATATCTTATTGTCCAATCTTGTTACCTCTTAGACTTCTTGTCTCTTCTTTAAGGATATGATTTCTCTCTCTTCACAGTCAATTTGGATCAAGGTACAACATGGAAACAAAGTAAAGACTGACAGATTGCTTTCCATGGGGGGTGGGGTGGGGGAGGGAAATAAGATGGGGGAAAATTGTAAAACTCAAATAATATCTTTAATAAAAATAAATTAAAAAAATAAATAAATAACTCTGAAAATGTCCATTGATCATGGGTAGGTTGAGCTAATATAACAAAAATGACAGTTCTATCTAAATTAAATTACTTATTCAGTGTCATACCAATAAAACTTCCAAAAAATTACTTCATTGAGCTAGAAAAAATAGTAACTAAATTCAAATGGAGGAACAAAAGGGCAAGAATATCAAGGGGATTAATGAAAAAATTCAAAGGTTATATATCAAAATCATACTAGAGCTAAAATTATTTTATTAAGCATCAGTCATCAAAACTATTTTAGAAGGGTAGATCAGTGGAATAGATTAGGTGCAAAAGAAACAGTAGCGAATGACTATAATAATCTATTGTTTGGGAAATCCAAAGAATCCAGTTTTGGGGATAAGAAATCACTCTTTGATATAAACTTCTAGGAAAATTGGAAGACAGTATGGCAGAAACTAGGCATAGACCAGCATCTCACAAGATGCCAAGATAAGGTTAAAATGGGTACAGGATTTAGACATAAAAGGTAATATCGTAAGGCAATTAAGAGAACAAGTAACAGTTTACCTTTCAGATCTATGGAAAGGGAAGCAGTTTATGAACAAAGAAGAGCTAGAGAATATTATAAAATGCGAAATGGATAATTTTAATAACATTAAATTGAAAAGATTTTGCACAAATAAAACCAATGCAGCCAAGATTAAAAGGAGGGCAGTAAATTGCGAAACAACTTTTACAGCTAGTGTTTCTATCAAAGGATTCATTTATAAACTATATAGAGAATTGAGTCAAATTTATAATAATACAAGTCATTCTTCAATTGAGAAATGGCCAAAGACTATGAAAAGGCAATTCTCAGATGAAAAAATTAAAGCTCTCCAAAGTCACATAAAAATGATCTAAATCATTATTGATTAGAGAAATGCAAATTAAAACAACTCTGAGGTTCTAATTCACAACTATTAGATTGACCAATATGACTAAAAAGGAAAATTATTTGTGTTGGAGGGGATGTGGGAGAACTGGAAGACTAGTCCAACTTTCTTATTTCGCAAGTGTGGAAACTGAGCCCTAGAGGGCATTAAATGATTTGCCTAGGGTCATAAATAGTAAATGGCAGAGCTGAAATTTGAAACCAGATTCTCTTATTTGGCTATTTTTTTAAAGTCAACTTTCTTGAAGTTGGGAGTACATCTGACTATGTCGTACATGCTCAAATAACATGGTTACTTTCTTTTGTAGTTCTTTTTCACTCAGTAACACAACCAATTCTTGCTTTGAAAAAAAATTATCAGAATTTACTCTTGTCAATTTCTTGTCTTGAAAAGAGGAGTAATAGTCACAGAAAGGCTCACTGATGTGCTTGCAGTCATAAAATGACATATTAAATAGCCCATGTTCCAGTCCAAATTCAGCCTGCTGGGAGACTTGAACAGGACACTATTTTTTCTGGGCCATTTCCTTTTAGTTCTGGTATTCCATGATTCTTCAATGTCGTGTAGACTAAATAATAATATAGGTTCAATTCTTCCTTTTGTGTGTAGGAAGATCCTAAAGACCCAACCTCTGGGAGGAAGTGGACTAGGGTCAGAGAAAGACAGATCAGATTATTGTACTCTCCTAATTATTTTATACATCTGGAGCTCTTTGGGGGCAAAGAAAAATGTTTTTTTGTAATGTTTGGTTAAAGGGAAGAAAGAAGAGAAGGTTTGGAAGAGAGGTGCAAACATAGAACTCACAGGCAGCATGTGACCAGCAACATTCCTAAGCATACCCAAGAAATCAAATTAAAATATAACCAAAATATTTAACAAACAAAATATAATAAAATATAGGCATTGCATTTTAAAACTAAATCAATATGTGGGATTTTAACGAATGGATTAGTGGCCCTCATCTCTATATGAGTTTGAACCACTTATTTTGGTGGACTCTCTTTGGGTACTAAAGACTACCAGTGCAATAGAGCCCTTATTTTGAAGAATCTGAAAATTTATCTTTGCTTTTTAAAAAAAGTTTATTGGGGTGGCTAGGTGGTGCAGTGGATAGAGCACCAGCCCTGAAGTCAGGAGTGCCTGAGTTCAAACCCGACCTCAGACACTTAATAATTACCTAGCTGTGTGGCCTTGGGCAAGCCACTTAACCCCATTTGCCTTGCAAAAAAACCTAAAATATTTTTTATTTATTTAAGGCAATAGGGTTTGAATGACTTACCCAAGTTCACACAGCTTGGCAATTATTAAGTTTCTAAGTCATATTTGAACTCAAGTCCTCCTGATTCCAGGATCGGCGCTCTATCCACTGTGCCACCTAGCTGCCCCCTACATTTCCTTCTTCATCTATTTAGCCTAAAGGAAGTCACTTACCCTCTCTGAGTTTCAACCTTTTCCTTTGTAAAAGGAGGGATTAGAGATGAAACCTTAAAGATCCTTTTCAATTTTAAAAGTATGATTGTACTATAATATAGGACTGTATACTCAGTACCAGTTGGTCATGCCAGGTAGGCTGTGAATCTTCCATAAGCCATCCCACCATAGATCTGGCTATAATTTCTCTGAAAAGTGGGGCTATTGATTGGGAAAGACTCATAGTTAGATTTGCCATTGCTGCTGGATACCGTCTGGTATTGCAGTTCCTCTCCCATAATAAGAAAGAGGGGAGAGAGAGAGAGAGAGAGAGAGAGAGAGAGAGAGAGAGAGAGAGAGAGAGACAGAGACATGTTACTGGACATGAAAATGGCAGTTGACATACTTCTAGGGATAATTTGAATATTTGTGATTTTTCCCATTACCATCTGACTTTGGAGTCTCATAATTTCATCCCCCCTCCTAGCTTTATTATACTTATGGCTTAGTAAAGAATGAGATTCTTTCTGTAGAGCACCAATAAGCACAAGGGGAAAGACAAAACTCCACAAACAAGCAACTAAACAACCTCAACCAGGCAGACTTCACACTAAACTCTTAGCCATCAACCCAGCTTAAGTTTCAACGTTCACCTCTTCACAGACAACTCTCAGCAAGAGGTTAATGCTTCCTTAAATTCCTCTTAAATCTTGGCTTTCCTAATGTACCAAATGAGAATTATGATGCCCAACCCCAAGTGCCCTTTTCACATCCTTCAAATCCAGTTTAAGTTCGACCTTCTCCAAGAAGCCTTCTCGCACTACCTAGACAGCAAGGAGCAGGTGTAATATGGGATAATGGAAGAAATGGTAGTTAGCAGCCTTAGGTACAAGTCTGAGCTCTGCTATGAGTTCTTTTTTTTTAAGAAAGATTTTATTTATTTTGAGTTTTACAATTTTTCCCCTAATCTTGCTTCCCTCACCCAATCCCCCACAGAAGGCAATCTGTTAATCTTTACATTGTTTCCATGGTATACATTGATCTAAGTTGAATGTGATGAGAGAGAAATTATATCCTTAAGGAAGAAAGATAAAGTGTAAGAGATTCTTCTATGAGTTCTTAAATAAGTCATTAAACCTTAGTTTGTGCTCAAACTTGGAGCTGTTATAAAGATCAAATAGGTTAATATATAAAAGGACCTAGTAACTCTAAAGTGCTGTATCATTGTAAATTACTGTTGTCACTCAGACTTGATGAATTTTCTCTTTTGTTAATTTGCTTAGTACATTAACTAGTATATAGTCATAAGCATCTTGTCTAGTTTGTTCATTATTTCTTACAAGTATAACTTACCTTTTCAACCGTATTAAATTGAGGGAACCATCTTGAGGGAAAGGATCCTTAATTTAGCCAAAAAATTTATTTAAAAATTATTTTCAATTAAATCTGTCTCTCTCATTGCCCCTTCCTTGTTCAGCAACAACCACAAAATGCAAAATAAAACCCTCATTACAGACATGCATAGTGCAGCAAAACAAATTCCCACACTGAACATACCCAAAAGAGTTTATCTTTCTGCCTTTTAAGTTAATCATCTTTTTGTAGGAGGTGAATAGGATGTTTTATCTTCAGTCTTCTGGACTAGTGTTTATCAGGATTTGAAGAGAGTTTTATAGTCTTTAAAATCAGTTAACACTTATTATGCGCCTACTTGTGGATAAAGCTACTGGGTTAGTACTGGGAAAGAAATAAAGTTTAGTTAAGATGTGTTTTCTGTCTTCACCAAATAGTTTGGTCATGTCTTCTGTACCTGCTATAGTGTCTAGACAAGAGTAGATCAGTCCCTGTGGATTTGTTTATGCTTTAGAACTATGATATCAAATGACATTCTGGCAGTTTCCATGGAACTGCTCTGCAAGCTTTATACTAGAATACTAGTATCCATAGATTATACTGTATACTAGAATAGTAGAACTGCTTCCCAACTACATACCTAATACAGCCTTTGGGGCTCAAGTTAGGGGCCAGAGGCCAATGATTCTGTTTCTTCATGCCCTACATACAGCACAGAGATGTTCTTCATTTCATGGGATACAATGTCTTTTGAATAGAAAAAAAGGGTCAGCAAACTTAGAAATCAAAGGGACTTGATATTAAGATATCAGCTCCTAAAGGACTCAGCTTCTTCCTAAAGACAGAGCTCAGTTCTCTTGAGAAACAGGATTAAAATCCATCCCCTTATGAAGCAACCTCCTTGTTTGTAACAAACTTCCCTTTCAAACTTTATATATATTTTTAGTTTTTCCAAATGTTTGTATGAAACCACAAGATTAGAGATTTTTAGAAGAGACCTTAGAGGTCATTAAGTCCAATCTTCTAATGACAAAATTGATGCTCAGAGTTGACAAATGATTTGTCCAGGGTCATATAGAATTTAAGTTCAGGTCTTTTAGGTGGCACAGTGGAAAGAACACTGGGCTTAGAAACAGGAAGACTCATCTTTATGAATTCCAATCCAACCTCAGATATTTACTGGCTATGTCACTGTGGAAAAGTCACTTGTTTGCCTCAATTTCTTCATCTGTGGAGTTGGAGAAAGAAATGACAAACTACACCAGTATCCAAGAAAACCCCAAATATGCCAAGAAAACCCCAAATGGAGACATAGATAGTTGGGCACAACTGAAACAACTCTACAACAATAATAAACAACTTCCTTCAAGTCCCAAAGAATTTTTCACTATACCAAGCTGCCTTAGTGTATATTCTCCTCGTAGAAGCTCCATGACTGTATCTTATGTAAATTTTGTATCTCATCACCAGGCTGGCACAGAGTTCTCTGTAAATAATATATGCTTAATAAATACTTGTTGAATGATGTCTTATAGCACTGGTTTCACTTCTCTTTGAGGTTTTCTTTTAACTCTAGTTTGTCCCTCTGGGAAGAAATTCATTCAACAAACATTAAGCACTTGCTCTTTGCCAAGCACTAAATTAGGGATATGAGGATACAATGACAAAAGGGAAAACATCTTTATTTTCAAGAAACTTACATTCTATTTGGAGTAAGTCTAGGTACAATGTACCCAGATGAGTAATTAATATATATATATATATATATATATATATATATACATGTATATATAATGTAAATATAAAATAATTTGGGGAATGATATAGTAAAGGGTACCAGCAATTGTGAATATCAAAATAACTTTTACTCCCAGTTGCTAAAGTTCCCTCTCCCCAGGTTACTTTCTACCTATCCTGTGGTTATCTGATATGTAATTATTTATTTGTATTATCTCCTTAATTAGAATATTAACATTCTAATTAATAGAAAGCTAATTATTTAGGAATTTCTTTGTATCCCTGATCTCTAGCAGCTTCTGGCATATGATGATGATGATAATAATGATAATGATAATGATGATGATGATGATGATGTTTGTCCTTCATTCTGAAGAAGACCATGTCATTAGGGAGGTGATGTCATGATAACCACATGAATTGAATTTGAGGGAGGGGGTGCTATGCTAAGGCACCAGCCTCATTTTCTCCTCTGGAGACATCTGAGTCTAGTAGGCAGATATGAATCATGATGGCTGGAGATGACCATGGGTGAGAGGCCCTGGATAAGAAGGGTAAGTGACTTGTCCACGGTCACACAGCTAATGTGTCAAGTGTCTGAGGCCACATTTTCTAGGGCTGGTGTTCTGTCCACAGCATCACTTAGCTGCTCCTGTATCTGACATAGGTATTTAATAAATAAGAAGAATTAGTATTTATATGGCATATTTAAATTTTTCAAAGTATTTTACATGTTTTATCTCATTTAATTCACCACACCTCTGTAAGGATGGTGCTGTTTTATAGATGAGGAAATTGAGCCTGACAGAGGTTAAATAATCTGCCCAGCAATATTCAGTTTAGAAAATGACTGAGTCAGATCTTTTAGACTGGTCCCGTATTCTTTTGGCTCCACCAGGCTGAATCCTGAAGGAAGGAAGGGATTCTAAGAGGCAGAGATGTTGGAAAGTTTCCTCATTTCCCAGTAAAACAGTACTGAGATAATGTTCATGTATCAAGGGAGGCAGGTTGAAGTTAAGGTAGAGGACAAATAAATAACCACACCAGGTTATTTGGAGGAAGTGGCTGGCTCAAAAACCAAAGCTCCTCCTACCTTGCTCCTCACCTGTTTATTTGAACTTCAGCTGTTCCTTTAGTGTAAAAGCTCTTCTTATGGTCCCAGAATGGGACAAGAATAACACAAAACTGAGGCAAGATGCTCCTTTTGGCAACCACATTTGTCTACTGCCACCCACAATGCACTTGAGGACAGCTCACATAAGTACACAGTAAAGCTTTAAATGTAGACTTGTAATAGAAACAGCAGAAAATGTCTGTCAAGAGATACACACAGTCTTGTCCTGGAGGAGAAAAAGGAACCAATAAAATACATGTTGGAAATAACAAACAAGATTAGAGGCAATATTTTAGCCTTGATGTCTTCTTCAGGTACTGAGTAGAATAGATCAAGGTTAGAATTTATTTCCACAGCCTAAAAAAGCCTCAGGGCCAAAATGTCACTGCTAATCCAATTTTCTATTTCTAATGTGTATGTCATTCAGCACGTTTTGATTCTGTAGCCTGCAAACTGTCACTATGTTTTTTAATCCTATAAGAATTGAACCATGTGGCCAGTCTTACCCACTACACAGGGAGAATGAATCAGATGTTGTGTCTCTGCATCATTCCAAAAGCCTTGTCACTTATGTGTCTGGGAATATCAACATCCTTGGACTCTCTCAGACTGGTGAGTTAGTTCTTCCCTATTCATGACATCTCCTGAGCCTATGTATCTTTGCACAGTTGGTCCTCATGCCTGGAAAGTACACTCTCTTCTGTACTTCACAGACATTCTAGCCTACTTCAAAGCATAACTCAGTTACTAAATCCCACAGAAAGTGTTTCTTGAGTCTCCCAGTTGCTAGTATTCTCTTCCTCTTGAAATTACTTTAACTTTCTACAGAGACGCAACATGGTAGAGTGGCTATTGACCTTACCTCAATATCAGGAAGAATGACTTGGTCTTCACTCTGACAAACTCTGACTGGGTGATCCTGGATTTCACTTAATCTCAGAGAAGCAAAGACACACTCTCTTTAACACAAAGTTCCAGAAGAGTTGCAGTTCTGCAGTGATAGAGGGAATTTCCCTAACCAGGAGTTCCCTAAATCTAGGACTAAATTCAGCAGAGAGGTAATTGTTAAGTTTTCATTATGAGCATTCATACCTCAGAAATCAGCAAATGCCAGAAAAAGGGCTTAATTTTTGTTCTTTCTGTTGTTGATTTGATTTCTAGACTTAAGAAAGTGATGGGAAAATGTTAATAACAGATTAAATTAAAAAGCATAACACGTACTTTTTTCCCAGAGTTTGGTTATTAAACATTCACTATCCTTCCTTGCCTATACCAATGAAATAATAAGTCAAGGTTTTTGTTTTTAAAGTCTTTATATTTACTTATCTGCTTATGTGTTGTATCCTTTCGTAAAGCAAAGGTTCCTTGAGAGCAGGCATGATTTCTGTTTTATTTGTGTCTCAGCTTCTAGCACAGTCCCCAATTTAATGTAAATATTAATTCATTGAATTGAACAAAATGGGCACCAGAATATGATTCAGGAGGCCTAGGTTCTAATCCTGCTTAATCATTACTCTGCTGTGGTATCATGATCTTCCCTTACCCTGTTTATGTCTTGGTTTCTTGCTTTGTATAAATACAGGGTTGGATTTGAAGACCTCTAAGATCTCATCCATCTCCAACAATCTCTGAATCTTCTCATTCCGAGATAAAATGATACTAATCCTTAAACCTTTATGGTTTTTACATAGCTATTCAATTTCCCAGCAAGTTCATGAAAAGTTCTTATAAACCTCTCCATGATATAATTCAATATCAAAGAATTTCAAGAAGACATATAATAATAATAACCAAAGAGAACAGTGTACTTGGAATCAGAAAAACCTAGGTTCAAATTCACTGGGTAATTCACTTTACCAGCAATTTGAGGTTCAGTTTCCACTTCTAAAAAATGGGAATAACAATAGCATTGTTATATAGATTAAATGAGATAATGTATGAAAAGTACTTTGCAAATCTTAAATCATTATATCAATATCATCATCATGGTCTTGTTGTCATCATGATTATGTGATGAAATGACTTTCCTGTGACATTTTATTTCTTCTCAAGCCTCTGGAGGCCAATCTATATTGATCAGGTAAGCATAGCTGCAAAACACATGGATGTTTATATCAGGATGTGGTCTGTTTTGTTGACATCCAATAGATCCAGCCACAGACAATCTATCTTAATCTGTAAAACACCCAAAAAGCTAGACATTCATCTGTCTGCAATAAGTCACTCAGACTTCTATCAGACTCAGACGGATTGGCTAAATGACCTTTTACAAAGCTTTCTGACCCTAGGTGCCATGATTTTAATGTATCAAATATGTCACCTCTTCCAAGGCAGGAGTTCAAAGAGTATCAATTAAATATTCCCTTATGGGGACTCCAATATGCCAGAACTGCTCTAGAGAAAGCATAGCACAGGTTGATTTTGTACCAATAATCTATGGCCTAGAGCTGTGGATGATCCTGAAGTTACAAGCTTGGACAGAAAAGGGATTTTCTCCTGTTCACTTGCCATGATGGTATAACTGATTGTGGGAATTTGGTTTTCACATGCTTGGCTGTTTCCTAAATGTCACTCTCACAACTGGCATGCAGAGGGTGTCAACTGCCAGAATCCATGTTCCAAAAGCATCCACTCTGTAGGGCTTAATTTTTTCTGCCAAAGGTCTCCTATTTAAGAAAGCTCTCTTGGCTGCATCAGTCCCACATTATCTTGGGAGTAGGACAATAAGAGTAGTGATACAAGTGGTATTTGCTTCAGAGTACCATGGAGAGTGGGGAGGGGGAAAAATCTAATTTAGTTACTTTAATAGATCAGAAATGAGAAAGGTAAGTGTAGTAAGCAGCAATTTGTCCATTTCAATAAGGAGAGGGACTCTAGTAAGGGGAAATGTATAAAGAAGGGAAAAATCAAAGAATGTATTATTTGTTGTTCAGTCATTTCAGGTTTGTCTGACTCTTCATGAACCATTTTGGAATTTTCTTGGCAAAGGTAATGAAAGTTGCTATTTCAGTCTGTAGCTCATTTATAGATAAGAAAATTGAGGTAAACAGGATTAAGTGACTTGTCCAGGGTCATACAACTAACTAGTAAATATCTGAGACCGGGTGTGAACTCAGGTCCTCCTAATTTCATTTCACCACCAACTTTCCCCAAAGAATGTAGACATCTCTAAAATAGGAATGTCTTCATTTTCATCATAGGGCAGTTAGGTAGTGTAGTGAAGGGAGTGCTGAGACTAAAACCTGGAAGATCTGATTTCAAATTTAGCCTCAAGCATTCATTAGCTATGTATGACCTTAGAATATTCACTTAATCTCTGTTTGTCACAGGTTTTTCATCAGTAAACTCAGGGTTGTTGTGAGACTCAAGTGAAATAATAATTGTAAAATGTGCCTGGCACATAGAAAGCGCTTGTTTCTTTCAATGGTGGAGAGTAATCTGAACAGAGACTACAAGTTACAGAGATAAAAGCAACAGTATAGATGCCCAGCAGTTGTGTTGCCAATTTGGTCAATATAACTTCTAGAAATAAGTTTTTAAGGGGCAAACAATGGTGGGGAAGACAAGATTTTTGAAACTAATGAGTATAAAAAAGGTATCAACTATTTTCATGTTTGTTTATTTATAATTTAACTGCAGGTTTAAACTGGGTGGCATGAATAGGCTGTAATTGGTATCATTATAAGGAATATCAACATCAATAAGATCATAGATTCATTGATTAATAGATTGAAAAAGACTTTAGGATAGAACTGGAATTCCAGGACTGAGCTGGGATTTTAGAACTTGGAATATTGTCACCAGAAGGGTTTTTGTAATACGGAATATTCAATCTTAGAAGTGGGTGGACTTTAGACTGTAGAATATTTAATAGTTTTCTGTCCCACCTTTTCTTTTCACAGCAAGGGTGAGCAACTAACTCAAAGTCACCCAGTTAGTCAGTGATCAGTTGAGGAAAGAAGCCAGATCTCATGATCTCAGTTTATTCTTCTTTATATTGCTCAAGTCTAGTTTTCCTCCTCCACTCACATAATGTGTCTCTATTGATGGAAAAAAGACAGGCTTTATTTAAAAATGTAAAGAAAAATAAATGACTCATCCTGTGTATTATTGCATGGTGTTGCTGGTCATACATTATTGATAGAATGAGTTGATATATTTGAATGAGTCTCCATATTCAAAAACACATCTCAGTTAATAACACAGAGACAGCTTGGCCTAAAGGAAAGAATTCTCAGAATAAAGAGACCTCTTTTCTAAAACTTCCTCTGCAACGTTTTTTGTTTTGTAGCCTTGGGTAAGTCACTCCACTTCCTAGAAAGGACTCATGTGCAAGATGGGGGCCATGCAGAATTGCCAAAAATAAAGTAGTTTATATAGGAATTTTTGAAAAAAGGGAGAATCAAGCTCACATCCAATAAGAATAACTGACATGTATATAGTAATTTATGGTTACAATATGCTCTGCCTGCATGATCTAATTTGATCCCTTCAACAGTTCTATTTAGGAAATTGGTGCAGATATTATTCCCTTATGACATATGGGGAAATTGAAGTTAGTAGAGATGATTTACCCCATTTCACATAACTAGAAATGATAAAGCTTTAATAAGACCAGTTTTGGGATTCAGGCTTCTTTCTCTATGGATAGGTATGTAAAAATCCTTCAACAAGCATTTTTAATTGATCTAACACTCAATAATCAAAAAATGAGAATTTATTAAAAACCTAAAATGCATCAATCCCTGTGCTAGTTTCTGGAGATACAAAGATAAGTGTGAAAAGTCCCTACACTCAAGAAGCATATATTCTACAGGAGAAAGTCACAGACATATATGAAAATATATACAAATGAAAGCAAGGTAATTTTCATAAAACACTAGCAAACACAGGCAAACACTAGCAGCTAGAGGGATCAGGAAAGATCTCTGGTTAAGAACTGAATTTTGAAGGAAACATGGGATTCTAAGAGTCAGAGGGAATATATTTATGAAAGATGGTCTTTTATATGTGGAGACTTGGAGAAAGCCAATTTTATTGGTTCAAATGTATGAAGGAAAATCTGTTCCTGAAAACAGGAAGACCCAAGTTTAAATCCGGCTTCAGAAATGTGACATTGGGGAAATAACTTAATCCTGATTGCCTCACATTCAGTGTTGTCTCCAATGGTCCTGATTCAGATCTGGGCCCTAGATCCAGAAAGCTCTGGAGTAGAAAGTGAGGCCGATGACTTAACATAGCACTGTGGCTTGTCCTGGCATCATCTCCCTGATGTCATGATCTTCTTTGAGAATGAAGGATCATCATCATCATCATCATCATTATCATCATCATCATCATCATATCTTCGCTACAAAACCCTCACTCAAATCCAATTCATGTGCATGGCATGTCATTACTTCTCTGATATCACAGTCTTCTTCAAGAATGAAGGACAAACATTATTATTTTCATGAAGGAGAATAATGTGAATAAGACTACAAGGATGGATTGGAGCCAAATTGTAAAGGAATGTAAATGATAAACAGGAGTTTGTATTTGATGCTAAAGATATTAAGAATTTTTTGAGGAAGGGAGTGACATCTGTGCTTTAGGAAAATCACTTTAAGCCAGAGTGGTGGCATATACCTAAAATTCTTGCTTCTAGATAGCCTGAGGCTAGCAAAACTGTTGAGTTCAGGAATATTGAATTCCATTGAGCCAAATTAATCTAGTATCCACATTAAGTTTGGCACCAATGTGCTAATCCCCCAGAAATAGGAGGTCATCAGAATGCCTAAAATGGAGAGAATAAACCTAGGTCAGAAAATAGAACCCATGAAAGTTGCTGTGCCATTTGAAGAAGGACTAGACTCTGTTCTTCTACTCTAGAAGAGATAGGGAGACCCAGTCTTAACCAAATAAACAAATAAACAAATTTAAAATCCGAGAGACCAGTTAAGAGATTTCCATGTTCCCAGTCCTGTGTCAGATGCAGTGATGGATATAAAAAGACAATATACAATATAATCTTTAATACACATATAATATAAATTTTATAATTTATGTAATAATATATTTTTAAAATATATTTAATATGCTTTCTATATTATTCAAATTATATAAAATCATGGCTTTATGTCATCAAAAAAGAATATATCTAAGACATGATCTCTACTTTTATAAAACTTAGATAAGAAGTACTGTATGTTATACATAATAAAATGCGCTAAGCCACAGGCATAAAATTAAATAATGAAGTGATAGTATGTCTTATTTTTCCTAGATTATACTTGATCATTTGCCAAGGGGAAGAAGAAATCTAGATTTGGTCATGACTCCTGCACTCAATTTAAGCAGAGATTGTGACATATTAGGGGAGCATACTCACAAAGGAAAATATTCTGTGGGTTTGTTATCTCTAGAGATAACAAAAACAGAAGACAGACATTAATCAGAGTGCTAGATTGCTACTCAGGAGTGATGTAGTGGGATCAGTTATTAGGGACCAACAATACTTGCAATCTTTAATATTGTCCTAAGAGAGAGGAAACTTCTCAGAAGGTGTTGCCAAAGAATGAAACCTTTGCTGATTTTGAGGCACAGTTTGATCAAAGCAGTTCTCTTTGATAGTCTCTATGGGTAAGACCTTGGACAGTTCTGCACCAAGGATTGATATCCAAGTCCCTTTATCAGAGGAATAATTACACCACAAGGGAAATACACCAGCAGGTATAATGAAAAAGCCACTTGGACAATCCCAATTCCATTCCCTGATCTCAGGGACATTGTCCCCTGCAACCAAATCCTATCTGTCTCCCATTCCATCTATCCTCCAAGACTACATGAATAATATCCTTAGGACCAGTCTTATAAATACTAGAAATGTAAACCATGTTTCTCCTTGGTTTACTTGTTTGCTGCAGGCAAACCTATCATATTAGTACTCTCCTCCAAGAGCTACAAACAGCAACAGTTTCTGGTTACATCATTTAAGTGTCCAGGTTCTAGTCCTTAACTTTCTAGGAGAAAATTTTCTCAGTTTTGTCACCTCACCTGTAAGTTATCAGATTCTTAAAAATTAATTCTTAAAAATTAAATAACACCAACCATTGTCACCAACATTTGTTTAATAAATGAGAATGCCAACTTCTTAATTTATAATAATAGATATATAACCTGTAGGATTGCTGGAAGCAAATTGTTTTTTGTTTGCTTTGTTTTTGTTTTGCACCTTATGAGCAGGTTTCACTCAAAAGATCAAATTGCAGCTCAGAAGCATGTTCAATAAGCTCAGAATAAGAAGAATGGGAATTTGATGTTCTTTCCATCAAACTGCAATAACTTGATGAATTGTTTCTCCCCCTCTACTCTGGAGTGACAGCTTGGTGCAGTGGAAGCAAATAAGGTATGAGACTCAAATACAACTTCATTTACTAATGGCCACCACCATCCTTTGATCATTGGACCTTGGTTTGAGGGCTCTGCTACTTACTTTCCTATTTTTGACCCTGACTAAGTCAAGTCAACAACACACTATAAGCCAGGTATTGTGTCAAGTACTGATCCAATGAATGGGAATAAATATTCTGCTCCCAAGAGGTTTACAGTCTAATGTGGGACACCTTGCTAATGACTATATACAAATAAGATACCTAAAAAATAAATTGGAGCTAAACACGGAGAAAGAATTCTTGCAGGAGCTGAGGATTTAGTTGCAACCTAAAGGAAGTTAGAGAAGTCAGGAGATAGAGATTAGAAGAAAGAGAGTCCAAGTCATAGAGAACAGTTAGTGAAAAGGAACAGAAATTGAGTGTCTTCTTGAAGAAAAGGAAAAGATCAAAGCAAGTGGATCACAGGGTATGTGGGATAGCATAAGACTGGAATGAAAGGAGGGGACCAGGCTGTACAGGGCTATGAATGCCAAAGGACTTTACATTTGATCCTTGAAGTTATAGGAGTCATTGGCATTTATTGAATAGAGGAGTAATGTGATCAATTCAGACCTAGTAGTAAGATTGGTTTGGGGAAAGAGCTGAAGCAAAAAAAAGTCATCTAATGTCTTTGATACTCAGTTTACTCATTTGAAAAACTGGGAGATTGGATCAAAATACCTCCCCAGTCCCTATCAGCTCTAAATCTAGAACCCACACTGATTCTTTCTATACCTAGTTATACTTTTTGGAATTAGAGCAGCCTCAGATACGTTATTTACTCTTTTGTTTTGCTTTTCCTACATGTGGGCTGAACTTCAATCATCTGAGATGACAGCCCTGATTTGGATTTATTTTAATACTTCTAGGATCTGTGCCTTCATTCTGTGAAATCTTTCTCTAACACAGATCTCAACCCTTCTTTTCTTTAGTGGATTATCTTCAGGAAATGTTACAATAGTAATTCAAAAACAAGTCAATTACCTAGTATCCAGCATTTTCAAAATTTTCTCTATATTTGCTAGACTGATCCTTACATGATAAATGCACAGTATTTTGTCAAGCCTATGTTTGAGCTTTCCTGTTTGATAGAACCTTCTAAAACTTGTGGTCTTCAGGAATAATTAAATTCAATGCAACAAACATTGATTAAGCCCCTAGTGTTATTTCAGGCAGGGCACTTAGGTGGCACAGTGAATAGCCTATGTTCAAACCTGGCCTCAGACATTTATTAGCTGTGTGACTCTGTACTGTAAAATGAGCTGGTGAAGGATATGGCAAACCATTTTAGTAGTTATGCCAAATGGGGTAACAAAGGTTTGGACATGATTGAAATAACTGAACAACAATAATATTTCAGGCACTATGCTAGATACTAAGAAAATAAAAACAAAAATTAAGACCTTGAGTAGGTTTACATTCTACTGGAAGAAAAGGTCACATATTATAGTAAGGAAATAAAAAATAAATACTAAGTGTTTTCAAGGCAACTACATAGAAAACTGAATCTGGAATCAGGAAAGCTGAGTTTAAATCCTACCACAGAAATTTATTAGTTGTGTGATGCTGGACAAGTCAGTCTGTCTGCCTCAGTTTCCTCACTTATAAAACATACCTCCAAGGGTTTTTGTGAGAATAAAATGAGATATTATTTGTAAAAGTACTTGCTTTCAAAGTGCTAAATAAATATTAGATATTATTAATTATTATTATTACTATTATTAAGAAAGAAAAGAATGAATATTTGTTAGATCTGTGAGAAGTCAGGAAAGGAATCACGTAGAAGGTTTCATTTGAGCCTGGTCTTGAATAGGTTTATGGATTACAAGAGATGAAAATGATGAGGGAGGACATAATGTTTGAGAAACCAAGTTCATTGTCATACCACAATAAAGCACTGTCACAGAACTTAAGTAAAGGACCTCAGACATCACATCAGAGCATCATAAAATCATGATAAACTCATAGAGCTGTGGCCATCTAAACTAATCTTATCATTATGCAAGTGAGAAAACTGAGGCCAAAATTTAAGTGACATGCCCCAGGTCACACAGAAAGTAAGCATCAGATAATTAATTAGTTATCTGATTCTTTTCTCCTTGATGATATGGAAAAAAAAAGTTTTAATAGTTTCATCAACAACACATATACCAAACAATCTATGGCTCATGTGAAGATGCCCTGTGGCCCTTAACTCTAATTCTGGGGGTTCTCTCCCCAACCTCAATCCTCCTTTTGTCTCACATTCATCTCTTCACTGACTACAGTCATTACATCATCTCTTGAGCCACATTTACTCCCATTCCCCCCTTTTAATAATGGAGTGAAAAGTTCAAAATAGCTCTGGTTCATGGATTCATTCCCCTACCTCCAATAAGCTTCTAATTAAAGAATTAAGACTAGAAACTCTCATGCAGGGCTTCTACATTAGGGCATTGCAAGATTGTCTGCCTTCTTGGCAGCTCCCTCCCTCCTCCCTATGCCTAAGCAAATGATGCCTGCTGCCATGGAGCAAAGGGGAAATTCAAAGCTGATTATACTTATGAAGGGAAAACCTTTAGGAAAAGACACTCTGCTACCTTGGCTGGGGACCACCTCTTACCTCCAACCCAGCAACGCCAAGGGCAATGTGTATATTACAGGACCAATGACTGAACAGGCTACCAATTAGTGAAAAACAACAGTCACTAATGACAGTTACTAATGACATTCACTGATTATTCCTGGTGATTTGCTAAATGTGTCTTAGAACTTGCCCACATACAGTCCCTGTTATAGACAAAAGCCAAAGAGGATTAATGCTACCCAAAGCAGGCTCTAGTAAATTGTCAGAATCAGAGAATTTTAGCATCTTAGAATTCTGGAACTCTTCAAGTCACACACATTCATCCAGTCTCTTTTTGAACAATTCCTGTCATAGGATTACTTAATTTGCCACATTTTGGAAAAGCTCATATTTTAGAAAAATTTTTCCTTCTGTAATTTTTCAATCTGGTCCTGGAATACAAGAATTCATGGTTCATCATTTTCCCAAACTTCTATAAGATAAATATCAGCTTATTTAAAGACAATCACTTCAGAGATATGTTAATACATGCCACAATTGACTTCTGGATGAGAGAACCCAATACAATTTCAATCATTAATGACCACCAACAGCCTATGACCTATTAACTTGTTTTTCAAAGAGTTAAAAAAAAAGGGTTGAAAGCATGTTAGTGTTAATATTGTGGGTAGGATAGAGAGCTCTTCTCAAAATCAAAAGTAATGGTAAAAGTCCTATCCATGGCATATAACTGACTAAGTGGGCAAGTCATTTAACTTCTGAAGTTCCTGAGATCTAGACCCACTTTGGTAAAAGGTATTTATCACTAGAAGCTCCCTGTATCAATGAAATCAGTAGTTCAGTTAAAACTTCTTTTAAAAACAGGTTAATTTGTGGGTTGTTAATTTCTTATAACCTCCCTCTCACTGTCTTTTCTTTATTTCTGCTACACTGATCATGGGGACTTAGCCTGGTGAGGGATCAAGAAAAATGATGATCAGAAGTGATTAGAGGCACAGATGCAGGACAGAATTATGGACAAGGAATACTATAAAGGACAGAGACTCAAAGGTGGCATGAAGGCAACTTCTTTCTACCCACCCTTCTCTGCAATGGGTTAACCATGGAAGAATCAGTCAGAATACCCTGCCAGTAACAGAGCCTAACCATGGAAGAAACAATCTTCAAGAGTTATAGTTCACATAGAGAGTGTAGTTTCCTATCCATATCAACCTATCCCATGTGTTTAGAAGCTCAATATATAGCTATTCCCTCCCTAGCAGCTGTGAGTTTCACTTAGACCAAGAAAACATTTCAAATAACCAGAGTAGATTTCTTCATCATTCAGGGAGGAAAATGGTACTGGAAGAGAGTTAAGTACTCTCCCATAAATACCACTTATGTGCTAAGAAATTTGAAATTTTATTGCCACCATTATATTTTAATTGTTCAAAAATTCCTGCTTTCCCTAATGTGAAAAATCCCTCTACCAATGTAAATCCCATTTGCCCTCCATCTTGGGAGATAGTCTTTGAGAGTTATTGTTGTCAAAGTTATTATCCCATAGATTACCTAATGGTAATTTAATGTTCTCCAATTTAGTTAAATTGACTCTTGGTCTATAATCCATCTCTATGTTATGATCAAAGACTTTTCAACTTAGGAGGACCTTCTAGATTTTGTGTTCATCAATCCTTTGAGAATCCAGCATCATCTCCCTACCCCATTGAGGTATCACATAAGAGTAGGAGTGTGCTGGAAATATTCATGATTACTACAAGGCTTCATTGGAATAGCCTTGGACAGTAAATCTCCCATGGTGGAATGTTAGGTAAAATGACAGAATAATGTTATATTAATTAGATAAATCAGGAAACATGTTAAAATATTTTTCCTCTTAGGAGTTTTCTTATGTACCATGCAACATACAATAAACATACACACACACACACACACACACACATACACACATTCTAAAATGTCCTAGGAAGAGAGTTTGAGAAGAAACTACCAAATAGGCTGGATGACTGTCCATCACTGGCCCTCTAAATTTCTTTTGTTTGAAAGAAGGAAGAAAAGAGATATTACCATCTGAATCCAGAGCAGTAACTAGAAATTCTTTTGCCTAGGGAAAAATCAATTGACCAGTAGGGGTAAAAGGCAAGGCTATTCCAATACAGACATTCTGACTACAAATACAATCATACAAGAAAGGTGTGACTCTCCAAAAGTATTGCACCTGGGTACCATATGTGAAGTAGGAGGAAAGGTTCTGGAGATGGTACATGAGCAGTTATGTCATAGAGCAGTGCTGGTGACAAGAGTATTAAGAGATGAGAAAGTCAGCATGAGAGGAAAGAGTAAACACCACTAAATGTTGACACCATAGGACAATGCCCTCAGTTGGTTCATACTAATAATGACTGCCTGCAACAGAGCTCTATCAGAGACAAAGCTTTTCAGATACTAATTTTAAAGCCCACAGATGCTTGCAACTGAGTGCTGTAAACTAACACTGCATCACACCATTATTCTTTACTGCCTTGAACCCAACAATTCTGAATTACTAACTACATGACTGAGCAAGTTATAACTTCTCTGAGACTTCATTGTCTCTTTTGAAAAATGAGAAAGCTGGATCTCTGAGGTCTCCCCTGGCTATCCTGTCACATTTGATACTTTTTTTTGGTTTCTTGTGTTGTCTTGATCATCATCCTTTTGCTTGGTTCCTTTCCACATGACTCTTTTAAAATCAATGTGAGCCCACTTGATGCAAAGCTGGTTATTTTGTTATAGGAAAACTTCCCTTGTTCTATAATATAATGAATAGAATAAAAGAATTGTCTGAGTTAAACTCTTATTTCTAACACTTATTGACTATTAGTAAGTTATTTAACCCCTTTAACATGTTTCCTCTTCTGTAAAATGTAAATAATAATAATATCTACCTCATAGGAGATTTCATTCTACTGGAAAGATAAAATATTCACAAGTAAGTAAAATATATGATTCCTATCCCCAGATATTTGAAAGATTTCAGTGGAAGAAAGAGCAGACTTAGAGATGCTAGAAAAAATATTATAGGCACAATGGGGGAAAGTTATATAAAGACAGATTCTGCATGAATAGAAGAACAAATATCCTAGCAATCAGAACTCTTCTAGGTTGGGATAGTGGACTTTATGAAGTAGTGAGTACCCTGTCATTAGAGGTGTGCAACTAAAAACAGCTGTTAGGAAGGGATAACATGGGTCAGGGAAGTCATATTGGATGACCTTTGAAGCTTCCTCTAGTCCTGGGAATTTGATTCCATGCTCTATTTCCTGAAGGAAGACTCCTTTTTTCCCCAGATTATATTCCTTCTTATTCTTAGAGGAAAGCATTAGAGGAGTGACCTGAAATTGCATCTCTGCAAAATGACTACATATGCAAGATAGTCAAAGACCAAACATTTGCTAAATGGCTTCTTCTATGAGCTCGGCAAAGCTTGGGTACCTACTCATTCTTTTCTGTTAGAAGTCCCCCACCACCACCACACTAGGCAGTGTTGGCAAACCAGTTACTACTATGACAGAGGAAGAGAGTTTACGGATTTCTGGGCATTTTTGACTGTCAATGAGAGGCAAATTTTCTGCATGGTTAGCTCCAGGCTCTTACCAGCCTGTTCCTTCTTCTGCCAGGCAACTTAATTAGTGACCTGACTACATGCAAAACAAATCAGCTTGTTGATTAGTTCTACATGTCAGGGGCCTGAAAATTCCCAAATTTGGAGATAAGTAGGCTCTTCTCAGAAAGTCCTCTGGAGAGTGAATCCCCCAAGAATGCCTTGGCTACAAAGGGAGCTTTTCTCTGCTTCATTAGGCACTTTCAAGTACTAAGTCCACCTTATAAGGCAAGAGCTCCTGGTTGACCATTTACTGTTCTTTTCCTAAATTCTCTAGGCCTTGGTGGGGAGGTCCCAGAATATCCCTAAAAAATAACCTAGACCCAGAGAAAGAAACATGTGAGGTCTAAACATATAGCTTTAAATGGTGAATGGAGTAGGGTTACAAACCCCAAAAGTCACAGATCTGGGCATCATCCCCTGCCTCCCTTCCTCCATTTAATCACTGGCATCCCATGATGATGGGAAAAGATTTTTATCTCACCAAGTAGATTATAGAGATTGTCTCCATCTAATCCTTGTAGGTCTGTCACTGATGCTGCAAAGAACAGTACTTGGGTGGGGTACACTCACTGGTCCCATGCTGTGCTTTACAAAGGTTATACAGAGAGACAAAGAAAAGGACTAGGCCTGAGTTTGTGATGAATCCCTTGGAAGACATTGTCTTTGGGTGGAGAGAGCCAGGTGTCGTCCCTGAAGGGAAACAGTGCAGAATCACTTGCCCTTTTGGTTTCATGTAGACAGGCAGCCTGGGCCCAGGGCTGTGTGAACAGACTTAAAACATTCTTTTGGTTTTAATCTCCATCTAAATCACGTTGAAAGAAAAAAATTGGATAAGGTTTATTTTTGATAAAAGACTTATTCTTTTATTGAAAAATGGAAAATAAAACTATTTTTAGTCTCCCCCCCTAAAATGGCACAGACTTGACAGGGGTTGACTGGTGGCATTTGTAAAATTGTCAAAGTGAATGATGAGGATCAAGCACATGCAGTGGTGGTGATCAAATAGACATGCGATTGTGATAAATGTAAAACCAACTATGATGGAATCTTTGAGTGAGAAGAGAACTTGAAGATTGTATTAACCAACCCCCTTCATTTTCCAGATGAAGAAAAAGCAAAAGCTCCAAGTAGTGCTGGAAAAGAAGCTATATCTCTCAATTCAATTCCAGAGAGCTTTCTTCTGGATCCCACAATGTCTTTTAAGAAAGGGGCAATTTGTCTTTTGGGTATAGAAGATTCTGGACAGCTAGATGACACAATGGATAGAGTTCTGGAGTCAGGAAGGCTCATCTTCATGTGTACAAATCTGGCTCAGGCATTTATTAGTTGTACTACCCTGGGCAAAGCATTTAACTTGTTTGCCTCAGTTTCCTCATCTGTAAAATGATCTGGAGAAGGAAATGGCAAACCGCTCCACTAATAATAATGTTTGTCCTTCATTCATGAAGAAGACCACAACATTAAGGAGATGATGCCATGACAAGTATGTGAATTGGATTTGAGTGAAGGGGTATTGTGCTAAGTCACCAGTCTCACTTTCTCCTCCAGAGCCATCTGAGTTCAATAGCCAGATAAGACTCAGAACAACTGGAAATGGCCCTGGCTGCAAAGCAATCAGGGTTAAGTGACTTGCCCAAAGTCACACAGCTAGTTAGTGTTGTGTCTGAGGATAGATTTGAACTCCTGTCCTCTTGACTCTAAGGCCAATGCTCTATCCACTGTGCCACCTAGCTACCCAAACCATTCCACTATCTCTGCTAAGAAAACCCCACACCAACAAGTGAGTAACATCAGCCCACTTCAAAGGGAGTAGAGTCTGTGTTTGTTGGACTGCTCTGTAAGAAACAGATACAAGCAACATCTGCTGATAGAATTCAGTGGATAGAATTTTAACTAGGAATTCTAGTTTCTCATTCCAATGAAGTTGAAGGGATCAGAAATTTTTAACAATATTTTATTTCTTTTTCAATATACAATAGTAATTTCTACCTATCATTTTTGTAAGATTTTGAATTTTACAATTTTCCCCCACCTCTCTTGCCTCCCCCCAGCTCCCCACAGAAAGTGGTCTGATAATCTTTACATTGTTTTCATGCTATACACTGATCAAAATCGAATGTGTTGAGAGAAAAAAATATATCCTTGAGGAAAAAAATAAAATATTAGAGATAGCAAATTTATTAGTATATGAGACACTTTTTTTAAAAAGTTGAAGGTAGTAGTCTTTGGTCTTTGTTTTAACTGTGCAATTCTTCCTCTGTATACAAATGGTGTTCTCCATCACAGATACCCTAAAATTATCCTGATGGAATTGGATGGAATGAGCAAGTCCATTAAGGTTGATCATCACCCCCTTTGTTGCTATAGGGTATACAATGTTCCAGTTCTGCTCACCTCAGTCCACATCAGCTTATCCAAGTCTTTACAGGCATCTATGAAATTCTATCCCTCCTGGTTTTTAATAGAATAATGGTGTTACATAATATACAAATACCATAATTTGTTCAACCATTCCCCAACTGATGGACATTCACTCAATTTCCAGTTCTTTGTTACCTCAAACAGAGAGCTTCTATGAAAATTTTTATACATGTTTTTACCCTTTTTTATGACCTCTTCATAGTATAGATCCAGTAGTGGTATTGTTGGATCAAAGGGTATGCACATTTTTATTGCCCTTTGAGCGTAATTCCAAATTGCTTTCCAGAAAGGTTGGACCAGTTCATAGTTTCACCAACAATGCATTAGTATCCCAGACTTCCCATATCCTTTCCAACATTGTTCATTGTCCTTTCTGGTCATATTGGCCTATCTGAGATGTATGAGGTATACCTCAGAGATGTTTGCATTTCTCTAATCAGTAATGATTTGGAGCAATTTTTCATATGAATATGGATAGCTTTGATTAATTCATCTGTAAATTGTCTTTGAATATCATTTGACTATTTGTCAATTGAGGAATGGTTTATGTTTTTATAAATTTGACTTAGTTCTCTATATAGTTTAGAAATGACTCCTTAGTCAGAAATAATAATTGTAAAAAATTGTTTTCCAATTTACTACATTTCTTTTGATCTTGGTTACAGTGGTTTTGTTTGTGCAAAAACTTTAATGTAATCAAAATTATCTTATTTGTTTTTAATGATGTTCTCCATCTCTTCTTTGGTCATCAACTGCTTCCCTTTCCATAGAACTGATAGGCAAACTATTCCTTGATCTCCTGGTTTGCTTATAAATATTGTCTTTTATGTCTAAATCCTGCACCAATCCAAGTTTCTGCCACACTAACTTCCAATTTTCCTAACAGTTTTTATCAAAGAGAGAGTTCCTATCTCAGAAGTTGGGCTCTTTGGGCTTAGCAAACATAACATTACTATATAATTCTTTCCTGCTGTCTCTTTTGTACTTAGTCTATTCCACTAATCCACTGATCCACTACTCTATTTCTTATCTAGTACCAGACAGTTTTGATGACTTATGCATTATAATATAATTTTAGATTAGGTAAGGCTAAGCCACCTTCTTTGTTTCCATTAAATCCCTCGATATTCTTGACTTTTTGTTTCTCCATATGAATTTAGTTACAATTTTTTTCTAACTCATTAAAGTAGTTTTTTGGAAGTTTGATTGGTAAAGTACTAAATAAGTAGTTTAAATTAGGGAGAATTGCCATTTTTTTATTATATTAGTTCAGCCTATCCATGAACAGCTGATATTTTCCCAGTTATTTAAATCTAATTTTATTTGTGTGAGAAGTGTTTTATAGTTGTTTTCATAGAGTTTCTGAGTCTGCCTGGGCAGGTAGACTCCCAAGTATTTTATATTGTCTGAAGGTACTTTAAATAGGATTTCTCTTTCTAGTTCTTGCTGTTGTATCTTTATATTATAAATGCTGAGGATTTTTGTGGGTTTATTTTATATCCTGCGACTTTGCTAAAGTTGCTAATTGTTTCTAGTAATTTTTAGATGATTTTCTTAGGATTCCCTAGGTATACTATTATGTCATCTGCAAAGAGTGAGAGATTTACTGAGATTTTATTTAAGATTTTTGCATCCATATTCATTAAGGAGCCTGGTCTATAATTTTCTTTCTCAGTTTTGATTCTTTCTGGTTTAGGTATCAACACCATATTGGTATCATAGAAGAGGTTAGACAGAGTTCCTTCTTCACCTGTTTTCCCAAAGAATTTCTATAGAATTGGAACCAATTGTTCCTTAAATGTTTGATAGAATTCACTTGGCCCTGGAGATTTTTTTCCTTAGGGAGTTCAATGATGGCTTGTTGAAATTTTCTGAGAAAAGGGTATTTAGATATTTAATTTCCTCTTCATTTAACCTGAGCAATTTACATTTTTGTAAATATTCATTCATTTCACTTTAATTATCAAATTTATCAGCATACAGTTGGGCAAAACAATTCCTAATTATTACTTTAATTTCCTCCTTATACTGGTGGTGAGTTCACTTTTTTCATTTATGATAGTAATAATTTGGTTTTCTTCTTTCTTTTTTTAAATCAAGTCAAGCAAAGGTTTATCAATTGTATTGGTTTTTTTTTCATAAAACCAACTCTTGGTTTTATTTATTCAATAGTTTTTGGGATTTCAATTTTATTAATTTCTTAATTTTTAGAATTTCTTATTTAGTATTTAATTGGAGATTTTAATGTGTTCTTTCTCAAATTATTTTTAGTTGCCTGCTTAGTTCATTGATTTCCTTTTTCTCTATTTTATTCATGGAAGCACTAAAAGATATAATAAATACCCTGATAATTGCCTTGGCTCTATCCCATAAGTTTTGTTATGTTGTCTCATTATTGTTATTATCTAGGATGAAATTGTTAATTCTATCTATGATTTTTTGTTTGATCCACTCATTCTTTAAATAAAGTTATTTTGTTTCCAATCAGTTTTAGGTGTATCTCTCTATGGCCCATTATTGCATGTGATTTTTATTGCATCGTGTTCTGAGAAGCAAGTATTCACTATTTCTGCCTTTCTGCATTTGATTATAAGGTTTTTATGCCTAGTGCATGGCCATTTTTTTTTTTTTGCGTAAGTGCCATGTTCTGCAGAAAAAAGTTTATTCCTTTCTATCGACATTCAGTTTTCTTCAAAAGTCTGTCATGTCTAGGTTTTCTAACATTCTGTTTACCTCCTTAACATCCTTCTTGTTTATTTCATGGTTACATTTATCTAGATCTGAGAGAGGGAGGTTGAGATCTCCCACCAGTAGTGTTTATCTGTCTATGTCTTCCTGTAGTTCATTCACCATCTCCTCTAAGAATTTGGATGCTATACCACTTGGTGCCTACATATTTAGTATTGAAATTGCTTCATTGTCTATAGTGCCTTTTAGTAGGATATAGTTTCCTTCCTTATCTCTTTTAATGAGGTCTAGTTTTTTCAGCTGCTTTGACTGAGATAAGTATTGCTACCCCTGCATTTTTCACTTTGGTTGAAACAAAATATATTCTGCTCCAACCTTTTACCTTTATACTATATGCATCTCTCTGATTCAAATGAGTTTCTTGTAAGTAGTATATTGTAGGATTTTGATTTTTTAATCTACTCTTCTATTTGCTTCCATTTTATGGAGAGTTCATCCCATTCACATTCAAAGTTATAATTACTAACTCTTTATTGCCCTCCATGCTATCTTCCCTCTCTGTATTTCCCCCTTTTTTACCTTATCTATACTCCCCAATATTTTGCTTCTGAATACCATCTCCTTCAGCGTGTTTGCCCCCTTATATACAACCCCTGTTTCCCTTTCTTTCCCCTTTCCCTTTGTCCCTTCTTTCTTCCCTTCCCTCTGTTAGTCCCTTTTTTCCTCTCCCCTCCCCCTTTCCTTTTTTAATACTTGAGAGGAAAGATAAGTGTGTATATGTTAACCCTTCTTTGAGCTAATTTGAGGAGAGTAAAATTCACGCCATTCTCACCTCCTCCCCACTTCCCCTCTATTACAATGGGCCCTTTGTACTTCTTTAAGTAATGTGATTTACCCCATTCAATCTCCTCCATCCTCCCATCTCTTTACTGTTCCCCTTTTTAAGGAGACATTGTTCTTAAATCATTTAATCAGAGTCACAGACAAATCATGAATGTCCATTACTTCTGTCTAAGTATAATCTCCCTAATAGAGTTACAATTCTAAAAAATTATGAGAATCTTTCTCCCAGGTAGGGATATAGCCAGTTTCATCTTATTGGATAACAGTTTTTTCTTTTCCCTTTTTTATCTTTTCATGTGTCTCTTGAGTTACCTGTTTGAAGTCCAAATTTTCTATTTAGTTCTGCTCTTTTCATCAGGAAAAGTTGGAAGTCTCCTATTTTGTTAAATGTCCATCTTTTCTTCTGGAAGAGAAGGCTCACTTTTGTTGGATAGTGAATTCTTGGCTGTATTCCAAGCTTCCTTGCTCTTCAGAGTATCTCATTCTAGGCTTTTTGATCCTTTAATGTTGATTCAGCTGGGTCCTGTATAATCCTTACTGTAGCTCCATGGTATTTTATTTGTTTCTTTCTGTCTGCTTGCAGGATTTTCTCTTTTATCTGATAGTTCTGAAATTTGGCCACAATATTCCTTTCAATAATTATTTTGCTCTCTGGTTCCATGATATCAGGGCAATTTTCCATCACTAAATCCTGAAATATCAAATCAAGACTTTCCTTATCCTCAATGTTTTCAGGAAGCCAATGATTCTTAAATTGTCTCTCCTGGATCCATTCTCTAAGACTGATATTTTGCTGATGAAGTATTTTGCATTTTCTTCTAGTTTTTCAATTTTTGGTTTTGCTTAATAGATTCTTGCTGTTTCATGAAGTTGTTAGTTTCCACAGATTCCAACTTTTTTTTAGAGAAGAATTTTCTTCATTTACTTTTGCAATTCTTTGTTCAATTGGTCAATTTGATTTTTTAAGGAGTTTTCTGTTTTTCCAATTGTATTTTTTTTTAGTTTTTGTAAGGCAATGGGGTTAGGTGGCTTGCCCAAGGCCACACAGCTAAGTAATTATTAAGTGTCTGAGGCCAGATTTGTATTCAGGTACTCCTGACTCCAGGGCTGGTGCTCTATCCACTGCACCTCCTAGCTGTTCCTCCCATTTTATTTTCCAAGGATTTGTTTTCTTGTTTAAGGGTGTCAATTTTCTCTTGTGTTTCTTTTCCCAGATTTTCCAATTGATTTTTAAACTCCTTCCTTATCTCTTCTAAGAAGTCTTTCTGGACTGGAGACCAATTCATACTCTCCTCAGAAGTTCTAGCCCTTTCTGAGTTAGAATCTTTGTCTTTGAGGTAGCTTTTGATGCCCCTGCCTTTCTGCTGGTTTTTCTTCTTTTACCTAGGATCTTGTGTTGGGGAGGGGCTGGTTCACAGACCTTTGGAGTTGAAATCCTTAGAGGCTTAGCTCAATGGTCTTAGTAACTCCAAGTGGACTGGCCAGTAGGGGCTTTCTCTGGAGTGTCTTTCATCTTGATTTGTGGCCTGCTCCCTAGACCTGTGGGAGTGGGGTCTCATTGAGACCCTCATCAGGGTCTCAATTATCTTTGAATAATGTGTGTTGGGCCTTCAGGTTATATAGTTAATCTCATTATTCACTCAGTACTGAGAGAGATCTGCTGCCCACACCTGAACTTGGGGGGGGGGTGGTTATTACTGTGTATGTTCTGGGAAGAGTCACTTTTTCCCACAGGGATTGGGGGGCAGGACTCAACTAGAAACAGGGAGAATCTGCTGAAAATATGGGGCTCACAGCTCTGGTGTTCCAGACCAAGTGAGCTAACAGTATCGATATCTAGCTGCCATGCTGGAGCTCTCCTGCCTGCTGTTCTGGAACTCCCCTTTTAGCCCTACTGGAGTTCTTCCACTTACCACTCACACAGCCAATGTGGCTGTTCTCAGGTTAGTCCATGGGTCTTACCCTAGCACTGGCTTTCTGCTCTCTGCCCCCAGCTCACCCACTATCCCTGTGACTGACCTTGTTGGTAAATGTTCTTCTCCTTGGGTCTTTTTCTGGGTATTGTAGATCTAAATTCACTTAAGAGGCTTGATTCATATTAGTTCTGAGGGAAAGATGAGAGACCTTAGCACAGTACCTGGCTTCTCTCTGCCATCTTGGCCAGAAGTCTGGGATCTGAAATTTTCTTTTGAGCAATTATTTCTCATACTAATGTTCATCCTGTAGCAAACATTTTTAGTTGTTTCAGTCATATCTAACTCTTCATAGCTCCCTTTTGTGGTTTTCTTGGTAAAGATGCTGGAGTAGTTTGCCATTTCCTTCTCCAAGGCATTTTACAGATGAAGAAACTGAGACAAATAATTTTAAGTGACTTACTCAGATCACAAAGCTAGTAAGGCCAGATTTGAACTGAAGATGAGTCTTCCTGGTTCCAGATCCAGTCATCTATCCATTGTGGCACATAGTTGCCCTACAAACATAAAGCTGTGCTATCCTTCTCATGATACTTAAATATGGTAGGAAAGAAACTCTCTTGTCTGAGATATTATAGGGGATACCTGTTCATGTAGGAGTTCTAGTCAATCACCTCTACAGTGTGTTCTGAATCCAAAATGCAATAATTACATCATTGCATGAGGAAAATTACCAGCCTATGTTTCTCCCAATCTACTGAAACTTTGGATGAGATCATCTGGAATCTGTCTACAACCTTTATGCTTGACTTTAGATGCTGCTGCTGTTGATGGTATCATGCTCTCCTCTTATGGCTGCTTACCTCAACCAGAAGAACACAATGTTACTAAGATCAAGGTTATCTGTTCAATTCCCATATAGAACAGTTAACTTAGCTTTGATAAATTTTTATTCTTAACAATAACTATTGATTGATTCCTTAATCTGGATATGGTTTTAGCCCATCTCTTTGACCACAGATTGCTCTCTAGCTCTATGCACTGACCCCTCATCCTAGCCTTGAACTATTCCACAAACATTGGTCACATACTGACCTTTCTCCCTGTCTAGAGTCTTACTTTTGTCCCAATTGTCTTGCTAACAGTATTGTCTTCTCCATTAGACTGTGAACTCTTTGACACCAGGGATTGTTTTTTGCCTTTTTTGTTAACTCAGTGCATGTTCAAAATAAGTACTTAATAAATGTTTGCCTGATTTACTGGCAACAAAATAAACCTTTATCCCAGCTGCAGATGCCCCCATCCCTGATCATGAATTACAACCCTAAACTCTGATCATATTCTGCTGCCTGATGCCAATGTGACTTGTTTAAAAAACATGAGTCAGCGGATTTTCATTAGTATGAGTCTATTTTCTTCAATAGTAGGAATCCTAGCCTTCTTCATATCTTCTTCTTCCATGCAATATCAATCAGTCAATAAAGATTGAATTAGACACTGCCAAAAACCAGAAATTCAAAGAGAAACAAAAAATACCTTTTCTGCCCTCAAGGAATTGTATATACAGAGATAGATACACAGTAGATGGAAAGTAACATCAGCAAATTTATCAAGTACTCTGAAGACTTTCTACTTCTTAGAGTTCCTAGGGATGCCTTTGACCCAGATTCACCATTTGTTTTCACCTCCTTTTCCAAACATATATCCTCAATAATATCTTTCATACTATTTGATGTACATGTTGCTTTTGATAATATTGGGTAGCAGTCTGGATTTGAAATCTGAAGACCTGGGTTCTAATTTTGTTCTACCCTTCATGCCTGTGTGACATTGAGCAAATCACTTTAACTCTGTGACCTCCAGTTTCCTGAACTGAAAAGTAAGGAAATTAAAAAGTGAATTTTAGATAATCTCTAACTTTTTCAGTCCTAAGATATGCTCTTCTATGCTTTACCCAAGATTTTCCCATTGACTTTTGGGACATTTGCAATTTTAAATTCTTACAAGGTCATGGTCACTGTGTTTCTGTGCTTCACAGTCATATAACATCGCCAGAAAAACATTAATATTAAACAGATATGTTATTGAGATATTTATCAGATTGGAATCATTAAGGGTTTCACTCAGCATCTTAAGCATGACCATTTTCTATTCATTTGAATCCAACTCATATCCCTTTTATATTGATTGTACCAGATATACATATATATATATGTATGTATGTGGAGAGAGGAATATTTTATATAACATGTAATAAATATATGTTATATGTGTATACAAAAGATCAGAATAGGAGACATATGCTCTCTTTACAAATATCACTATAATGTGTGTATTAAGCTTCAGCACATTTCAAGGTCTCCTCAATGAGATTCATGATTATTCTAAAAAGATGAGCCAAAAATACAAACAGGAAAAAAATGGATACCTATTGTCCAGATGAATGGTATGTAGTTAGATGACTAATCCAATGAGTTAGTATATCAGGGTACAACTCTGGAACAGGCACTATAGAAAGACAATGAATTGGACATAGGATTCAATAGAAGACTAGACTAGATTGCATTTGGAAAGTTTCACAGTGTTTTCAATGATATTCAAACAGCTCTACAATGCAAAACCTCAAATTTTCAACACAAATATTATTTCTTTGATGCTGTATGGTTTTGAATCTTTGAACACACACAAATGCTAAAAAATAATCCAAACTTTAAGGAGACTCAGATGACTAAGGTAAGATGCATGGTGGATATATGCAGAATATAACATATTTCCAAGAATGATCTATAGGAATGAAATGACATAAGATATAATATAGAAGAAATCTATGATAAGAAAAGGTCTATCAGGTATATCAAAATTAATAGTCAAAATTCTTTTACCACTATTAACATGGAAAGAGGCATCAGAAAAGTCCTCTCAAATGTTGGAAAGATCTAATTCAGAAGGATCAGTGGAATACCAAGGACAAGAATTATCCAGAATAATATACATGAAGGGGATGAATTGTTCACTATTGGAAGAAGTACCTAATGCAGCATAAGTGTCAGTGTTAAAGCTCACCTTTGCAATTAAATGATGACCAGTAAAAGTCATAGGTTAAGGAAGATAAACCCAGACAATATTTATTTTCCTGATCAATTCCTCGATTGATGTCACATGAAAAAGTTCTGTAGGTTTTAGTTAACCATAAGCTCAATATGAATCAAAAGTATGACCTTATCACCAAAAAAAGCTATATAATCTTGAGTTACATTAATAGTGTCATAGTCTCTAAAAGAGGGAAGCTAATGCTCCATTATATGTTTCTTAGGGAGATCACATCTGAAGGAATTTTGAGTTCTAGCTTGGGGTGTCACATTTTTTGTTCCTTAAATTTTTGGTAGAATTCATTTGTGAATCAATCCATCAGGCCCTGAAGATTTTTTTAAGGTTTTTTTTTTGCAAGGCAAATGGGGTTAAGTGGCTTGCCCAAGGCCACACAGCTAGATAATTATTAAGTGTCTGAGACCGGATTTGAACCCAGGTACTCCTGACTCCAGGGCCATTGCTTTGTCCACTGAGCCACTTAGCCGCCCCCGTGAAGATTTTTCCTTAGGGAGTTCAATGATGGCTTGTTGAATTTCTTTTTCTGAGGTAGGGTTGTTTAGGTATTTAATCTACTCTTCATTTAATCTGGGCAATTTATATTTTTGTAAATGTTCATCCATTTCACTTAGATTTTCAAATTTATTGGCATAGAGTTGGGCAAAATAATTCAAAATAACTATTTTAATTTCCTCCTCATTGGTGGTGAGTTCACCTTTTTCATTTATGATACTAGCAATTTGGTTTTTTTCCCTTTTTTAATCAAATTGATCAGAGGTTTATCAACTTTATTGGTTTTTTCATAAAACCAACTTGTTTATTAATTTAATATTTTTTGCTTTCAATTTTATTAATTTCTCCTTTAATTTTTAGAATTTCTAATTTGCTATTTAATTGGGGATTTTTAATTTGTTCTTTTTTCTAATTTTTTAGTTGTATATTTAGTTCATTGATTTCCTCTTTCTCTAATTTATTCATGTAAGCATTTAAAGATATAATCTATCCCCTGACAGCTACTCTGAATGAATCGCATAGGTTTTGGTATGTTGTTTCATTATGTCATTATCTAGAATAAAATAATTGTTGATTGTTGTTTGATCTACTCATTCCTTAAAATGAGATTATTCAGTTTCCAATTGGTTCTAGGTCTATATCTCTCTGACCCAATATTGCATATGCCTTATTGCATTGTGATCTGAGAAAGATGTATTCACTATTTCTGCCTTTCTGCAGTTGATCATTAGGGCTTTATGACCTAGCACATGATCAATTTTTGTATAAGTGCCATGTACTGCAGAGAAAAAGGTATATTCCTTTGTATCCCCATTCAATTTCCTCCATAAGTATATCATATCTAGTTTTTCTAACAATCTATTTACCTCCTTAACTTCTTTCTTGTTGATTTTATGATTCGATTTATCTAGATATGAGAGCGGGAGGTTGATGTCTCCTACTAGTAGAGTTTTGCTGTCTATATCTTCCTGTAGTTCTTTCAGCTTCTTCTCTACAAATTTGGATGCTATCCCACTGGGTGCATATATATTCAGTATTGAAATCACTCTATTGTCTATGGTACCTTTTAGAAGGATATAGTTTCCTTCCTTATCTCTCTTAATGCTATCTGTTTTTGCAGCTGCTTTGTCTGAAATAAAGATTGCTACCCCTGCTTTTTTCACTTCAGCTGAAGCAAAATATATTTTGATCCAACCTTTTACCTTTACTCTATATGTATCTCTCTGCTTCAAATGAGTTTCTTGTAAGCAGCATATTGTAGGATTCTGTTTTTTAATCCACTCTGCTATTTGATTACATTTTAAGGGAGAGTTCATCCCATTCACATTCAAAGTTATAATTACTAACTCTTTATTGTCCTCCATGCTATCTTCCCTCTGTTTGTATTTTTCCCCTTTCCCCCCTTTAACCATATTCCCTATTATTTTGTTTCTGAATACTGCCACCTTTAGTATGTTTGCCCTCCTATATCCACCTCCTCCTCTTTCTTTCCCCTTTTCCCTTTTCCCTTTCCCCTTCTCTTTCTTCTTTTAGTTTCCCCTTCTCCCCCCCATTTCTCTGCTCCTCCCCCTTTCCCCTTTAAATACTTGAAGGGTTAGATTTTTTTTAAGTTAACTTTAAGCCAAGTCTGATGAGAAGAAGATTCAGGTGTTTCTCATCCCCTCCCTTCTTCCCTTCTATTACAATAGGTATTTTGTACTTCATAATATAATGAGATTTACCCCATTCAGTCAGTCCCCTCCCTCCTCCTGTCTCCTTCATGTCCCCCTTTTAAGGAGGAGGTGTATTTAAATCATTCTATCTCAGTCATAAAGAATTCTGAGTATCCATCACTTCTAGCTAAGTAATTCTATCTAATAGAGTTACAATTCTTGAGAGTTATTAGAGTCGTTCTCCCAAGTAGGGTTATAACCAGTTTCATCCCATTGGATAGCAATCTCATGGATAAGTCATGAGTGTCCATAACTTCTGGTGAGGTATATTGTCTCTGTTAGAGTAACAATTCTCAAGAGTTAAGATAATCTTTTCCCATGCTGGGATATAGCCAGTTTCAACTTATTGGATAGCAGGTTTTGTTCTTTACCCCCCTTTTTTATTTTACCTTTTCATGTGTCTCTTGAACCTCCTGTTTGATGTTCAAATTTTCTATTTAGCTCTGGTCTTTTCATCAGGAATTTTTGGAATTCTTCCATTCCATTAAATGTACATTTTTCCCCTGAAAAAGAAGGCTCAGTTTTGGAGGACAGTGGATTCTTGCTGCATCCCAAGCTCCCTTGCTCTTTGGAATATCTCATTCCAGGCCCTTTGATTCCTTAATATTGATGTAGCCAAGTCCTGTGTAATCCTTATTGTGGCTCCTTAAATTGTTTTTTTCTGGCTGCTTGTAGGATTTTCTCTTTTATCTGATAGTTATGGAATTTGGCTACAACATTCCTTGCTGTTTTATTTTTAGGATCTCTTTCTGGAGGGGATCGATGTATTCTTTCAATAACTACTTTTACCTCTGGTTCCATGATATCAGGGCAATTTTACCTCACTAGATCCTGTAATATTAAGTCTAGCCTTTTTTTCTCTTCAATGTTTTCAGAAAGTCCAATAATTCCCAGGTTGCCCCTCCTCAATCTATTCTCGAAGTCAGTGGTTTTGCTGATGAGGTATTTTACATTTCCTTCTATTTTTTCTATTTTTTGGTTTTTGTTTAACAGGCTCTTGCTGTCTCGTGAAGTTATTAGTTTCCACAGACTTCATTCTTTTTTTTTTTTTGGAAAGGAGTTTTCTTCATTTACCTTTTGCAACTCCTTTTCCAATTGGTCAGTTCTATTTCTGATCAATTGAGGTTTTGAGAGAATTATTTTCTTTTTGCATTTGATCAATTGAGGATCTGATAAAATTATTCTCAATTTTTATTTGTTCAATTGAGGATCTGAGAGAATTATTCTCATTTTGTATTTGTCCAATTGTATTTTCCAATGATTTGTTTTCTTGTTGCAAGGTGTTAATCTTCCATTGGGTTTTTTTCCTAGACTTTCCAATTGATTTTTAAGCTCCTTCCTTATTTCTTCAAGGAAGTCTTTTTGTGCTGGAGACCAGATCATATTCTCCTCAGAGGTTCTAGGTCTTTCTGAATTAGGGTTTTTCCTTCCAAGAATTTTTCTATGGATCCACCTTTTTGCTGACCTTTCTTCATTTACTAAGACCTTGAGTTGGGGAGGTTCACAGAGGTTTGGTGTTGGGATCCCTAGAGCCTTTACTTACTGAGTGCAATACCTCCAGTCAGCCAGTAGGAGGTGCTGGTTGCTTTCTCTGGAGTGTCTGTAACCTTGATTGAGGCCTTCTCTCTCAGCCTGGAGGGAGTGATTGAAGCTGTTAAATACTTTTGTCTTCAATCAATGGTGGGTTCTACCCTGGGGTGAGGCCATCCCTCTCCCTATAGTCAGCTGGGCTGGATCTTCTGTTCATATACCTGTGCCTAGGGCAGAAGGTCTGCAATTGTGTTTGTTCTGGGAAGAGGCCTCAGCCGCAACAATTGAGGCATGGACTCAGAGTTCCTCAGACCAGAGGAGCCCAGGGATGATGTCTACAGCTCTCCTGCACTGGAACTCTCCCCGCCCCACCCAGCCCTGTCAGTAAACTCCAGCACCAATGCCTCTGCTCCCTAGTTGACCCACTGATTAAGCAGGTCTGGTTTTTGGGCCCTCAGGCTCCCATGGCTCCAACCCCACCACTAATCAGGCTGATTCGAAGCTGATCCACACTCTGCTCCTGGATTCACCCTGGACCGGAAAACAAATCCTGAGATAAATGTTCTTTCTCCTGGCTTTTCTTTCTAGGTTTTGTGGATTGTATTTCTGTTAAGAGATTTGTTTCATATCATAGATGGGGAAAGATCAGGAGATTTTAGAACTATGCCTGTCTTCTCTCTGCCATCTTGGCCCCCTCTAGGTGTCACATTTTTATAGTATATTGACAAGCTAGAAGATATCCAGAAGACTTCCATATGGTAAACAGATTCAAAAACAAAAGTAAAAATTAAAGAAACTGGAGAAGTTTAGTTTGGAGAAAAGAACACTTGGTGAGGGGAAATGGGTGCAGATTTGGATTGAATATAAGGAAAATAAACTTCCAAATTGTGATATATGTCCCAAAGTGAAATGGATTTCCTTAGGAATTCATGAATTCTCCCATAATCAGAAGTCTTCATACACATGCTGGATGAACACTTATCTAGGCTGAGGTAGAAGAAACTTAGGGTCATGTAACATGAATTTGATGATTATTACTTAATGTTCTGAGATTCTGTTTTTCCACAATTCCAAGAACTTTAAATATTTAGTCTAGAGAAGTCTAAAGGATAGTATTTAAAAAACAATCAAATGAAGGAAGAGGTTGATCAATGTAAATTTTGTAGACATAAGACAGAACCATATCCACTGGGTGGTTATTACATAGAGAAAGATTTACAGGGAGCCAGATTTCAGCTTGTTATAAAGAAAAAAACTTTCTCAAAATTAAAAGAGTTAGAAACACGTCATGGGATAATGATGTTCACATCTACGAAAATTCAAAAGTAAAAGTTAGATTACTTTTCAGTGATACTGTATAAAGAATTCTTGATCAAGGATGGGCTCATCAGTAATTCAATGAGCATTAAGTCTTATGTTCCATATACTATGCTAGGTATTAGAGATACAAAAAATCCATCTCTGTCATCTCTTCCATCTCTGCCAAAGCTCAAGAAACTTACCTTCTATTGAGGAAAACTATATGCTCAAGTAAATACTAAATATATATATATATATATATATATATATATATATATATATATGTATGAGCATATATATGTCCATATATATGTATATATATATATATATATATATATATATATACACACATAGATTAGATAGATGAAAGAAAGGAAGGAAGGAAGGAAGGAAGGAAGGAAGGAAGGAAGGAAGGAAGGAAGGAAGGAAGGAAGGAAGGAAGGAAGGACGGACAAAAATAAATGATCTAGGGCTTGGGAATGTTCCCTGTTCTGTTGTTCATGAATCTCTATCTATTCTATTAAATATCATTTAACCAGCTTACATTTCTCCAACATGAATTAACCAATTAACATCAAATTTACAGAGAAGGTAGAGCAAAGGTAGAGAGGTACAATACTTCACTGCCCTGATCAGGAGATTCATTTGCTACTCTGAATACTCACTTGATCCCTGAACAGAGTTGAATCAAATAATATCTTTGCTACTAAACATCCCTACAATTCCAACCCTATTGGCCCTCAGAAGTCTCTTCCTCCCTTTACAAGATATTCATCAAATCCTCTTCTGAATCTGGCAAAGCTCAAGGATAATATTTTTTCATGATAGGGTTAGGTTACTATTTTTAACAATGGCTAGCATTTACATACACTTGTAGATTGGCATCAGTATCTCCTTGGATTTTTACTGTAACCCTGAGGTAGATGCCATTATTATACCAATTTTACAAATAAGAAAAGTAAGAATTAAAGAGGTTAATATGTTTATTTGCCTAGACTCATAGAGCTAGTAAGAGTCTGAGACAAATAAACTTAGATTTTTTTCTGACTTCAAGGCCAGACTTCTATTCACTACGTTATCTAACTGTCTTTTCATCACTAATTGCCTAGAATTCCCAGGTCCATGAATATTTGGCTCAATGAGAAGACTATGTATAAGGAATTGAAGTTAAAAAAAGGCTTTGAGACTTTATGTTTCTTTGTTCCTAAAATGTTCAGAAAAAGGCAAATCCTAAAAGTAATTTAAACCTGCTGCAGCTTTTAAAGAAGATTGCATCTAGCCCACTAGAAAGGACGCATCAATGGGTTCTTAAAGTCTAGAACATACATTTATTCTATAAAAGGTAGCTAATAGCTTTTAGCAACTGCTGTTGAGTATGATAGAAATATGATAAAAGAAGAAGGCAATATTTCATTCCTTGGCATCATGGTAATAATACAAATGGTGACAAACTTATAATCTCCTCATGGCCAAAGTTAGATATTCCTCTTCAGGGTGATTTTTTTCTTCAAGGAAATGAAAATTCTCTTTTTACCTCTACACATTTCAAGAATGTGTGTTTTTAACTCTAAGGATTTTCCACTTAACACATACTGGTGACATTTGCAGGCCCACATTTCTAGAACTGCCTTACATTAACCCTGGCTAACATCATGCTACATTTCTTTCTCACCTCATAGAGATTCCAGAGTTGCTAAAAAGAGAAGGAAAGGCAGAGAAGAAAAAAAGAAAAAGAAACAAATTGTAGATATGTCATAAGGGGGAAAATGTGTTAGCATCTTCAGAATTCTCAGTTAAGATGACAAACTTCTTCAACTCTTGTTTGTGCCTATAAAATCTGCAACTACTATGGATATCCATTGGGTTCAGAAGGGAGCCTGGTATAGTGGGGAACACAGGGCTAGAAGTCAGACAATCTGAGTTCTAGTCCCACATTCATCATTTATTTGGCTCATGACCTTGGAAAGTCTACTGAACTTCTCAGAGACACAGTTTCACCCACTTGCAATATGGGTAGACTAACAACTGCCCTGGGTTACCTCAAGAGGGTGAAAGAGCAAATGAGTCAACGAACTAAAAAAGTTATATAGTCTGTGAAGTACCTTATGAAAGAGAAGTATTATTAATATTCCAGCATCCCAGATTTGTTTTCCACTCTTCTTAAACCTTGATAGGTTCATCTTCAAGTGGTTTTACCAACAGTAGAAATCTTGACTAAATTCTTCATTGGTTTCCCTCTGGTTAAAAATCACAGAGAAACACCCCCCCCCCAACACACACACACACACACACACACACACACACACACACACACACACACAGACACACACACTTAGACTTTGGGATCTAATGTAACAATAAAGAGCATTGATTGTGGGGTCAGATGATTTGTGTTCAAATTTCACCTTTAAGGTACTTGAGTGATTTTGGGTGCATCATTTAACGCTCTGAGTCTCAATTTTCTGAACTGCCAAATAGGAGAGTTTGGACTTTGAAGTACCTTCTAAGTTCTGGACCAATGATCACTTGATTCTACATAAGAACATTCAAATTGAGAATCTCCACCCAGGCCATACCATCATGTTTGGAGTTCAAAACTCTTCACCCAGGATTCTTGATGGTCCATTATTCAGATAGAGGCATTATGTGACACTATCATGAAGTTTTTCTTCCAGGCTAAAGACCCAAAATAGACAGGGAAAATTTGAGGGAGTTGAAGTCATTTCTGGGAAAACATATGGCAGCCAAATGGTTCTCTTATCATCCTAAATCTCCTACTCAATAAATCCCATTATTTCACTGTTACCTCCAGGATCAAATAGAAAATCTTTCATTTGGCATGTAAAGTCCTTCACAGGCCTGACTCCAATCTATCTTTCTAATCATCTGACAATTTATTCCCCTCTACAGATTCTGGAGGACAGTTAGGAGACTCAGTGTATAGAATACTGGGTTTGGAATCAGAAAGTCTCATCTTCATGAGTCCAAATCTAGCCTCAGAGACTTACTAGCTGTGTGATCCTGGGCAAGTTTATCTCAGTTTCTTCTTTCATTAAATGAGCAGGACAAAGAAATGGCAAATCACTCCAGTATTTTTGCCAAGAAAACCCCATTTAGGGTTACAAAAAGTTGTACCCAACTAAAGTGACTTAACAACAACAAAACAGATCTATATTGACCTTCTTGTAGTTCTTCAAAGATAAAAACAATCTCCTAACATATCTTTCAGTGGATGTGTCCTATGTATGGGATATTTTCTCCTCTCATGCTTTGACTATAGGCCTCTTTTGCTTCTGCCAAGACTCAAATCAAATTCAATTGTCTTCAGGAAGCCTTTCAATAGTCTTCTCCACTGCTAATACCTTTCCTTCAAAATTGCCTTCAACTTACTTTGCATATATCTTGTTTGCACATAGGTTTTTGCATATAGTTTCCTTCATTAGTCAAGAACTGTACATTTGCTATTTTTGGAATCCCTAGCATTCAGCACATTCTTCCTGATACACAGAACCCTGTGAAATAATGAGGGTTATCATGCTGAAAAAGACAGCCAGAGGGATGAGTGACTTCTTCCCACCTTCCTATCATATAATGTTGAGTAGATCATGAAAATTGGGAAAGCATTCATATTTAATGTCTATTTAAGTTTTATTTCAGAGTACTTCTTAATCTTTTTGTATTTCATGTACTCCTTTGGAGTTCAAAAATATGTCTGATTGAAGAAAATGGCAACTTTCAGTTAGTAATTGTGAAACAAAGATTTAATTTTTTCCATCCAAGTTCACAGACCCCCTTAAATCTATCCATAGACCTCTTGGAACTCCATGTACCATAGGTTAAGAACTCCTGATTTAGATGATCAATAAAGCAATAAACATTTATTAAAATGTCTGTAATGTACAGATTTTCACAATTTTTGAAGTTGTAAACCAAAAACTTTAAAATGTGAAATAGACCCATCCATTCTGCTTGAATATACCCCATCTCATTAAATACTCCATATTTTAAATTAAATTGCACATTTATTTTTTGGAATTCAACCTGTTAGGAATCCAATTGGCCATTGATAATAAAATTCCCTGAGTGGACAAAATAATTGAACCCTCTTCAGAGTAGATAGTTGCAGTCTCACTAATACAAAGTTCAAGGGACAGCTAGGTGGTGCAGTGGATAAAGCACCAGCCCTGGAGTCAGGAGGACCTGTGTTCATATTTGGCCTCAGACACTTAATAATTGCCTAGCTGTCTGTGACCTTGGGCAAGTCACTTAACCCCATTGCCTAAATAAAAAAAATAAAACAAATACAAGTTCAACAAGTTAGGCAAGATTGTAGTTTTTTCTAAAGTTTTAGAAAATTTTATCTGAATTTCTACTCGGACTGAATTTCACTAATTTTCAAATGAAATTTATCATTTGCTTCAATAATTTAAAAAGCATGAGCTTAACCTTACTGCTTCTGAAGAAGAGAAAAAGAGATAGAGGATGTAAGAGAGAGTATGCATATGCCTATGCATTGAAAGGGTAAAATTTCTGGTTGATATTCTCTTAAGTAAGAGTATGCCCCAGAATGGGTTTGGAAGAGAAACTTTTAATTATCATGGGGCAGAACAGAGTGGGAATCATATAAATGATAGCACTTCAATATCTCTTCTCAATTGAATTAAACTTATTTCTTCATGATCAGAATTCCAAAGTTATTACCTACTTGCCAGAATGCTGAAAAGCTAAGAGAAGTCAGAGAAGTCTGGCCATTGGACTTAAAAGCTGAAATCGTGTCACTCATTAAATGCCAAAGGCAAAAATTTTAGCTTTGAGAGTGAGCAAAATTCAAACCCTTCATCTATTAGAAGCTAGTGCCAAGAATATTGGTCTAAAATATTCTTCTTCCCCTAAGCCCTCAAAACACTTAGACTTAAAATCTCAAAGCTGAGAGGTTCCTTAAGGTCCATCAATTCCAACCCCACTCCACTTTTAAGATGAGAACTAAGAAGTAAGTATTATGGTCAAGGTCATATAGCAAACCAATGAATATCAAAGAGAAACTCAGAACCTGTCTGGTCACCTAGACATTGCCCTTTCTAGAAACTCTTGCAACTGAATTTGCATCAACTGGAAAGATGAACTAACTGAAATTCATCTTCAATATCACCTTGGGCATTTGCTTGGACTAGTCATCTGATGTTTAAATGTAATTGTTAAAATGTAGTGGCAACATATAATCTGTAGTCAAAATACTAGGGCTAATTTCTTTTACATAATAATAATAGTATTATTATTTATATAGAACCTTAAAGCTTGCAAAGCATTTTGTCCTGGATAATAAAAAGAATCCACTGAAGTAGGTATTCTTATTACTCATTTACAAATTGTGCAGCTGAGGCTAGAAGGGGTTAAGCAACTTTTCCAGGGTGAGTCAGAGAGCTAGAACATTTCTTTTTTTAATATTAATTTGTTTTATTTTTATTTTTATTTTATTTTTTGTTACATTTGAAGTTCTGATAGCTTGCTTCCTCTTACCCTTGACACCCTGAAGTAGAGAAGGCTACCACTTGAAATAGATTTATCAATATATGTAAACTCATACTATATATCTTCTATTTATCAGTTCTTTTTCTGGATATGGGTAGTATCTTCCTGCATAGGTCCTTTATAAATGATTTGAGTATTTATGGTACTCAGAATAACTTGGTTGTTCACAATTATCCTTAAAATGGTATTGATGTCCTTGTATACAACATTCTCTTGATTCTGTTCCTTTCAAGCATGGTAAATACTTCCTTCCTGCCTTCAAATCCACAGCTCTTTCCACTATACCATCTAGCTGCATCTGCCTCTGTGTCTGCCTCTGCCTCTGCCTCTGCCTCTGCCTCTGCCTCTCTGCCTCAAGAAATAGGAATTATAGAGGCCAAACAAGTAAAATAATAGCTTCTGGATAGTTATTCTAATTATGAAATATACATAGGATAATAACTCACATTTGTGTTCTAATTTCAAGTTTTCCTACTTCTAGGTTTTCAACACACTTTACTCTCAATATCCCTGTAAGATAGCCAACACATGTTATTGTCACCATTTTACAAATGAAAAAACTGAGGCTCAGAAATAATATCCATTGTAACATGTCTTGGGAATGAGATTTGAACCAAGATGTCTTAATTGCAGGCTTGTTCAGTCATTTCAGTCAAGTCCAACTCTTCATGACCCAGTTGGAAGTTTTCTTTACCTTCCATTCTGTCCCACTCTGCTTTTTCTGGAAATTTATAAGCAGTAGTAACAAAAACTTATTTTGTCTTCTAGCTGCCCAGGTCTTCTTGTATGAAATCAGAAGAGGGAAAAAAAAGGAAGTAGAAGGACTCATTCAATATCTCCTAGCCATCCTATTGGGTCCTTTCAATTTCCAGTCCTTCCACTTCCTAGTCTGATATGGTTTGATCTCTTAGCCATTTAATGAGATGGACAAAAAAGAGGTATTTCTCCCCCTTGATCTGATTTTTCCAGTTGTATTCCACAACTACAGCAAGGCCTCTGCTAATATAAAATTCCTATGAATAGCCCTGATTCTCATCTTAATGATATCAAACAATGAACAAGTATTTATTATATATCTTAGATGCTTAGAATACAAATTGTTTTTCAGTCATTTTTCAGTCATATCCAACTCTTCATGACCCTCATTTGTGGCTATTTTGACAAAATTACTGGGTTATTTTGCCATTTCCTTCTCCAGTTGATTTTATGGATGAGGAAACTGAAGCAAACAGGATTAAGGGACTTGTCCAGGGTGACACAACTAGCAAATATACTGAAGGCCAGATTTGAACTCAAATCTTTCTGACTCCAGGACCAGCACTTTACCAACTGTACAACCTAGCTGCCCTATTATGCTAAAGAAAAGATTGTGTGTGACTCATAGTAAAATGTGTTTCATCTTTACTTTAAGCTAAGGAAATTGATTGAGATGAAAGCAGGAATCCTATATGATTGCTCTATGAGCTATGCCCTGCATAGAATAGATGCTCAATAAATATTTTTGAAAGAATATTCAATGGCTTTATATCAAGTATTCTTATGCATCATTAGGTTTGATATTGATTTCAATTCAATACTAGAAGATTATTGGATTCTGACTGGATGCTACATCTTCCATGAAATCTCCCTAATCATCTCAGTTGAAAATTATTGCTTTTTTTTATAATTTATAAGAGGACTTTACCTGGGTCTCACCTTTGCCACCATCACATTCTATGTTATATTATAGTTATCTATTTTCAGAACACATTGCTTTCACCATCACCTCTATCTTCAGTTGATTATAAGCACCTTGTGGGAAGAGATTCTGCTATTTTTGGTCTCCCCTTATCACCTCCCCTCCAATAGTATTTTGTCCTCCTTGCCTTTAAGAAAATTAGTCATCTTTTTCACTTAATGGGGAGAGAGCTGATAAGATTACTTCACCAAAGCAATCTGGAAAATCCACACAAATTTTTTTAACCCTTCCTTTATACCAGAGAGAAGGCATGATAAGATAAAATATGTTGATATTATACAATACTACAGATATATTTTATGTATTTATGAATTTGTTTTTCTTTTTTTGCAAGGCAAATGGGGTTAAATGGCTTGCCCAAGGCCACACAGCTAGGCAATTATTAAGTGTCTGAGACCGGATTTGAACCCAGGTACTCCTGACTCCAGAGCCAGTGCTTTATCCACTGCGCCACCTAGCCGCCCCTATTTATGAATTTCTAAACTCTTTTCTGTGTCATCTACTGATGTTCCTGTGTCATCTGTGACTTCCACAAAATTCTCCCAAATTCATGTTTAATTTGAAACCATGTATATATTGAAGCTACAAAGTTGTGATATGGAAGGGATAACTATATTCTTATTTAGACAAGATACACACAATACATTTAAATAACAATAAAAGATAGTGTATGAATTGAATGCACATAAGAGTAGTACAGACAGTAAGTGCTATTAGATATCAGGAGGGAGTTATCACTGTAAGCTAGAAGAGTCAAGCTTCACCACAGAAGTGGGAATTACACTGAGCTTTGAAGGACATAAAAACTTTGCAAAAGAGAAGAATGTTTGAAGCAAAGAGGAACACCATGATCAAAGATAGTAAAATAAATGTTTCAGAGCTGATTGCTAAGGGACTCTCAAATTTTTGGTGAAGATGAAGGTCCAGACTTGTGTGAGGGGGGGTGTAGAATGGTGATGGATAAGAGCTTCACTTTTCATCGACTTTTCCTTTGAGGACACATCTTTCAAGTCTTCCTGGTTTATAATTTTAAGAGAGAAGGTGGAAGAAGTCAATCCTACTTTATGTTCTAAAGGAAAAGAATATGGGAAGGCTTGAGAGGAGTTGGCATCCTCCATAATGTGCCTATCTCCAGTTTTCTAATCTAGAAGCTTCAGAAGGTATTCTTGGGCAAGATTAAGGATAATCTATCCTGGGTGAGCTGAGTTATCTTTTCCCCAATAAAATAGCTTCTTCACACTCTTTTGTCTTGTATGTATTCTCTATGTGTACTTTCCCTAATTTCTGTTTTACAATGATTGGGATTAATGAGTGCCTTTGATATTTGCTTGTGTGGGAAAGAGGAGAAACTTTGGATATGAAACTTGGTATTCCTGTTATCCCCTACAGATAACAAAGTAATCAAAAGTTAAACAAATTGGGGCAGCTAGGTGGCGCAGTGGATACAGCACTGGCCCTGGAGTCAGGAGTACCTGGGTTCAAATTTGACCTCAGACACTTAATAATTACCTAGCTGTGTGGCCTTGGGCAAGCCACTTAACTCCATTGCCTTGCAAAAAAATAAAACCCTAATAAAAAAAGTTAAACAAATTGAACCTGATTATATCCCCTATAAATGTAAGCATTTATCTTATACATTTAAAAGAGAACAAATGAATACACTTTTCCTCTGGTACTCCTCTCTGTAAAGAGAGCAGAGTGGTCTCTGTCCCCAACTTCCTGCTTCCTCTCCTGGCAGGAATAAAAGTCTCCCTTGGAGAAAAGTGAGGGGGGTAGAAGAGGCTAGGGAATGTCTATTCTGGCTCCCTTCAACCCACACAAAGACAAAGCCCTTCACACAGATGGACTTCATTATACATGTAGGGTTTTCTTTATCTATATAAATATACTGACTATAGAGACAGTGAGATCAGCCTGGTTGAAGTGGTTTAAAGAATAAACTAACAAAAAGTGAATGAAAAATGAATGAGTGAGTGAATAAGCATTTATAATTAAGTACTTATATTCAAAGCACTGTGCTAAATACTGGGGCTACAAATAGAAAAGCAGGAAGCAGATCTCAAGAAGTTCACATTTTAATATAAAGAGACCACATATAAAGGAGAATTCAACATGTGAATACATGAAGAACATGTGTAGGATAGTAGCAAGAGATGAATTTAGATAAATTGAGGGGGATCTGAATGAGGTGGTGAGCTTGACTGAGAGGCAAAATTGCTTGGGCTTTTTCCCTATAGGGAATGGGGAATGACTGAAAGGTTTTTTTGGAAACAGGTAATGACATGATGAAAGATTAATCTGGCAGCTGAGATGGATCTGAGAGACATTCTGAAGGTAAAAACCTTTAAGACTTAATATAAGGAATGGGGAGGAATGAGTCAAAAATGACACCAAGGTTTCAACCTGAGAGAATGATGGCACCATTGTCTGAGTATTGGGTTGTGGAATCAGGTTGTTTTGAAATGGGACAGAGAAATGATTAATTGATTTGGTGGTATCAGTACAATATCTAGGTGAAAAATATCTATAAGGAAACTGGAAATACAGCTTTGGCACTCAGAAGAAAGCTCAAGGCTAGTATTAGATATTTAGGAATCAGTCACACAAAGGTTAAGATTTGTAACTAAGGAAATGAATGATCTCATCAAGAAGCATATGAGCGAGTGTAGATTAAGGGCTCTTGACCTGGTTTTCTTGTTTAATATTTTGATGACTGTATGTCATTGTAATAGGTTTGCTTTGTATTCTCATGTATTTTATCTTACACATTTAAAAGCATTTTTTCTGCAAAAAGTTCTGCAGATTTCACCCAATTGCCAAAAGGGTCCATGACCAAAGAGATTAAGAAATCCAGTAATAGAGGGAGAAGAAAACCATGTCAGGGACTTAACTTCTAGCAGTCAAACTGGAGCAGTATGGTTCAGTGGAAGGAGTATTGAATTTGGACACAGAGGACTTAGGTTCAAATCTGAAGCTTATGTATTACCTGTTTGACCTTTGGCAAACCACTTAGCCCCTCTGGGCCTTAGTTCCCTCCTCTATAAAATAAAAAATTTGTGCTAGATGGTTACTGTAATCTTTTCTAAGTCTAAGTCTATGATTCTAAGCTTCATGTTTAGGAAACAATATCTTAAACTATTCTTAGATGGTGAAGAGATCACTAGGACACCAGGAAAGAGGACAGAATCAATATAGATCCATGATGCCATGGTATTATTGTCGGGGGTGGGAAGATAGTGAAAGTATCAGGAAGGTAACTGGAACAATAAACCTACTTCTTCTGCCTTCTGCTTTTGGCAATCCATGGCCTCCATGTACAGCTCTGACCCTACTCTCTGGAGAGAAATAATAGAATTGGAGAAAGCCTGAAGATGGGCATGGGATGGCATTATATGAGAAAAGATTACAAAGATAACAATATTTTACATCTGGATAGTGCTTTATAGTTTATAAAAACAGCACTTTCACAACCATTATCTCATTGATCTTTATACAGAAGTTTAATCTGGAGGAGCAGAAAGCATAATCAGTCTATGATAGCTGCCCTCAAGTCCCTTCACATGAAGGGTTACTTCGGAAGAGACAGTTTAGACTTCTTTACTTCAGCCACAGAATAAAAAGTTAGAATGATTAAAGGAAAGTTACTTAGAGGAAGATTTCAACCCAGTATAATGAATCTTTCCAACAATTGTCCAAAAGTGACAGGGAAGTCTTGGGAAAGAATGAATGAATAAATAATGGATGGATGGTTGGATGGATGGATGGATGGATGGATGGATAGATGGTTGGGAGGCTGGGTGGATGGATGAACAAATAGATTTTTTTAAAACATTCATTAAACATTTGCTATGATAATGCAAAAGTCATCTATCTAAGCCCAGAACCTCAAAGACCTAGTCTAGGTGTTCATAGGAGGTGGCTGAGGATTGCTGAAACAAGGTGTTTGATTTGGAAGTGACCCAGAAAAGATATGGAGGGCTGATTCTGAGGAAGATAATGAATTCTCTTTTGTCAGAGGCTAGATGATTTTTCAAGATATTATAAAGAATTTCATCCCAAAGGATTCCTGACCTCTCTTAAGTGTCTGTTTTAAACTGAATCTCAGTTTCCACATCTCTAAAATAGGACTAATAATTATTCACAGATTTCTGCTGAGCAAAATGCTTTATAAAGATATATATGAGAGCTATTTTAGTATTATTTATATTGAGTTTCTAGTATTCTGACTCCCGACAGTACTCTTTTCACCATCCCATGCTGACTCTAATGCAATAGACACAGAGAGAATGAAAAAAAAAATCTGATTGTTTTAAAATTCATCATGATGAAAAATTGCTTCTCCCTCTTTGCAGAAGTGGAAGCCCATGGATGTGGAATATTATATATTTCACTCTTTTATTGAGACATTCATTCTTTTTGTTGATCTGTTTTTTCCCTTCTCTTTTATTCTTTGTTATGTGGTAGGATTCACTGGGCAGTGAAGGAGAGAGGACTATATTCATTAGTGAAAGAGATATGAAAACAAAACATATTAATCATTTATTTTATATCACTATGAGAGAGATGGAGAAGGGGACTACATATTTGCTTTTCAAACTTTGAAGCCAGGATAAATATTCACATTGTATCTTAAGTAGAGTAATTTCTGAATAAGGGGGGAAAGCAATCATTCCCTCATACCATAGGTACTTACTTAATAAATATTATTCTCAAGGGGGTAGACCAGTCTTGGGTGAAAATAGATGGTATTAAGTTAGAAGATAAAATTATGAGTGGAAGATAAATAATGGGATCCATCTCTCAGTACCTCTGTTAGAAGAAGGGTACTAGGCTAAATGAAATATAGTTCTGATGTACAGTGGCACATTTAATGAAACTCATTCCTGTCTCCAGTCTCTCCCCATCCTTCACCCAGCTGTCAAGCTGATGTTTCTAAAGCAGAGTTCTGTCTATACCACTCTGCTGCTCAAGAAGCTTCTGGGACTCCCTCTTTACTCTAGAATAAAATACAATCAATCAATGAATCAATTTATTAAGTATCTACTATGTCACAGGCACTGTGCTAAGTGTGGCGATATAAAAAGAGGCAAAAGATAACTCCTTACCCTCAAGGACCTCACAATCTAATGGAAGCGACAGCATACAAATAAATATATACAAAACAAACTATATACAAGATAAATAGGAAATAAACACCAGAATTAAGAAAAGATGGAGAAATCCCCAGGTGGGATTTAAAAGAAGCTAGGGAAATTGGTACGTGGAGCTTCCATTCAATCATTCCTTTCTTTTTATTATTATATAATTATTTTATTTGTTTTCCAATTACATACAATGGTGGTTTCTACCAATTTTTTTTTTGCAAGGCAATGGAGTTAAGTGACTTGCCCAAGGCCACACAGCTCGGTAATTATTAAGTGTCTGAGGCTGGATTTGAACTCAGGTACTCCTGACTCCAGGGCTGGTGCTCTATCCACTGCACCACCTAGCCAACCACTACCAATTATTTTTTTTCAAAGTTTTGAGTTTTACAATTTTTCTCCCTTCCCTCCCCCTTCCCCCAAACAGAAGGCAATCTTATATAGGCTTTAAATTTTTAACCATGATAAGTATAAATTGAAATTGAATGTGTTGTGAGAGAAGAATCAGATTCAAATGGAATAAATAAAACATTAGAGAAAGCAAAATATATATACATAAGACAACTTTTAAAAACTAAAGATAATAAACTTTGGTTTTCATTTGAACTCCACAGTTCCACTATTGTTTATTAGAAACCAGGAGGAATGGGAATTCAGGGAAACCTGGAAGGATTTGCATGAACTGATGCTGAATGAGATGAGCAGAACCAGAAAAATATTGTACACCCTAACAGCAACATGGGGGTGATGATCAACCTTGATGGACTTGCTCATTTCATCAGTTCAACAATCAGGGACAATTTTGGGCTACCTGCAATGAATACCATCTGTATCCAGAGAAAGAATTGTGGAGTTTGAACAAAGACCAAAGACTATTACTGTCAATTTAGAAAAAAAAATCTGTTATCTTATTATGTAATTTTGCTATCTCTTATACTTCATTTTTCTTCCTTAAGGATATGATTTCTCTCTCATCACATTCAATTTAGATCACTGTATACCATGGAAACAATGTAAAGACTAACAGACTACCTTCTGTGGGGGCACAAGGGAAGCAAGAATAGGGGGAAAATTGTAAAACTCAAAATAAATAAAATCTTCCTTTTAAAAAAAATAAACTCCACAGTTCCTTCTCTAGATACAGATGGTATTCTCCATCACAGATTCTCTAAAATTATCCCTGATTATTGCACTGATGGGGTGAGTAAGTCCATCATGGTTGATCATCAGCCCATGTTGTTGTTAGTATGTATCATGTTCTTCTGGTTCTGATCATCTTACTTAATATCAATTCATGCAAGTCTTTTCAGGTTTTTCTGAAATCCTGTCCCTTATGGTTTCTTATGGTGTTCCATCACATACATATACCACAATTTGTTCAGTCATTCCCCAATTGATGGGCATCCTCTCAATTTCCAATTCTTTGCCACTACAGAGTTCCTATGAAAATTTTTGTACATGTGGAATTTCTACCCTTTTTCAAGATCTCTTCAGGATACAAACCCAAGAGTGGTATTGCTTATCAAAGTGTATGCACATTTTTATTGCTTTTGGGGCATAATTCCAAATTGCTCTCCAGAAAGTGTAGATCAGTTTGCAACCCCACCAACAATGCATCACTGTCCCACACTTCCCACATCCTCTCCAACATTTATCATTATCAATTTTTGGTCATATTGCCAATCTGAGAGGTGTGAGGTGGTACCTCAGAGATGTCAAGTATTCCTTTCTAGGAATATTGAGCATAAGCCTCCTTATAGAACCCTGCCTTCCAACCAGCTGACCTATTAAGAGTCCCCATCCACCATATTCCAATGTGTGCCATCATTCATCTAAATTGGTTGTTCTCTATGCCTACAATAGACTCCCTCCTGACTTTCAGCTTGGAGAAGAAGACTGAGCTTTCCTCAAAGTTTAGATTAAGGACAATGTCTAACAGATCCTCTCATTTTTATATTCCCCCATTATCTTTTATTTATTTTTATGTATTTCACATTTTCTTCTCTGTTTGCTTTTCTCCCATAAAATGTGAACTACTTTATGGCATGGAGTGGGGTTTTTTTTCCTTTGTATCCCCAATGGTTAATACATTACCTGGCTCATAGTAGGTGCTTAAAATATTCACTAGGAAGCAGTCCAATTTTGAATGAAAATAAATTGTATTGAATATTTTAGGGAAAACATTATGAATGATAGATAAGGGGGCACATCTCAGAGTAAGAAATGATGCCAAATGGAATAAGATTCTGATCTACTCTGATGATTTTTATGTTCTTAAATTACCTAAACTAATCCATGCTGAAATGTTAATGACTAAAAATAGCTAAACTGTTTATTCCTCCAAAAGTATTTTCTAACAGGATAATGTGTGTCCTCAAAAGAATGAATCTCTAAATGTGGAATTTCAGGCATAGTAGCAGGCTGTTGAGGAGGTGTTTTAGGACTGGTTAACCTTTGCCAATTAGTCAGTCAGTGTTTATTAACTACCTATTATGTAGGTGACAAGTGTGAAAATAGAAAGAAAAGTAAAGACAACTTCTTTCAAGGTGCTCAGTCTAATGGGGGAGGTAATAAACAAACCACTCTGAGCTGACAAGCTATATACAGGATAAGTTGGAAATAATAAACAGAAGGAAGGAGCTAATATTGAGGGGGATTAGTAGGGGTTTCCAATAGAATGTGGGGTTTTGGTCGAGGCTTGGAGGGTGCCAAAGAAATGAGAAAGCATGGGTTTGGGTCATTAGGGATAGCCAGGGGAAAGACCAAGAATTAAAAGATGGAGTTTCTTGTTCAAGCAACAGCAAAGAAGAATGGATCATTCTACCTTCCATCACTTCTTCTACTCCCCAAAGACTGGAGTCAATTTTCTAGATAGCCTTGGGGGTCTGTGCACTTTTTCTCCATCATAATAAATTATCAAAAGCAACACCTTCTCATGTCAAGAATCTCCAAACATCAAGACTTTCTTCATGCCTAAGGGAGACATATTCAGTTACAGATTTTCCAGGACACCATTACCAGAGATGAGGCAATCCCAATGGGATTTAGGAAAGAATAAGAGTACAGACAGCAAATAAGTAAGGTTTAAATAAAGCAAAAAACTCCAGAGGGCAGCAAATTCAGTTGACTAGGCAATGATGAGACAGGGAGAGTGAATGGAGACCTTACTATGTCTGATAGCATGGCAAACAATAAATTCTGTGCAGACAGATCACTTCTTGATTGCGTCAAGGAGCCATACAAAGTTCCAAATGTATGTGGCTGTATTAAATTTGGACTAGAAATACCCTTCCTTTTCATCTGCTCATCACTGGTACAAGTCAGCCCCAAGTCCCTCCTGTCTCAATACAGTGAAAGTTTCTGGGCTTCCACTTTCCATGATCCTTCAGTAACTTCTTCCACCTGGGAAAAAATGTCTTTCTCTTTAAACCTCCTTGCTGATAAGGGACAACAGTGGAAAAATTCAAGAGATCTGATGACAATGAACTTATATTAAAATCCCAGTTCTGTCTTTATGACTCTGAGCAAAACATCTAACCTAACCAGAACTCAGTTTTTGCATCTGTAAAATGAGGAGGGTTGTAGTAGATGATCTCTAAAATTCCTTCTAGCTCTAAAGTTTTGGTCCTATATACTTCTTTGAATTTGTTTCCTTATCTGTAAAACAGAGATAACAAAATCAACACAGCATATGTTGGAGAGGTAACTTCAGAGAGAGGAAGATCTGGGTCTAGGTCATCCTGGTCAAGTCACTTAATTTCTGTTCCTCTAGGCAGCCCTCTGAGATTATAACTTGCAAAGCAAGTGTACTGATAAAAATATCTACTTGTGAGTTTCCCATGACAATAGGATCATAGATCTAGTCCAAAAGCAAAAAACAAAGTTTTTCTCATGGAATTGTTATGAAAAAAATGCTTGAAAATACTCAAAGGTAGGTTATTATTAGATAAAGTAGTGCAAAACAAGAAACAGCAGCATTATCAGAGTAATATGACATCAAGTTACTGTTCTATTATGCGTCTCCACACCTGGATGTAGATTGCCCTCAGGGTGAGAGAAACCTTAAGATGTCTCCTTCCTGGAATTAGGAAGTCACAGTGAATCTAAAGGGCAATGTGAGCCTCATATGTCTGTTTTAAAGGAAGCTCCACCTGCAACCTGTCATTGCAATGATGAATCTGCTTCCATTTATGACCCTGGTTTTCTTTGCAACCAATTATGCTAAAACATTTCCGTATTAATACATGTTCGTTTATTTATGAGACAGGCCTTTACTGGATGGTGCACTAGCCTCTCAACCTTGTGGTTCTCTGGTCAATCCCCATATTAATCAATGGCAGGAACACGGCATGATATTCTGCTATTTCTATCTAAATCAGGAACCAAAAGCCTGGCCTGACTTTCTCCATCCACTGAGAATCCTGGAGGCCAGTGGGACAAGAGGCCTTCTCTTTCTTCCTTCATTATATTGGGTGTCCCTGACTCTTTAGAATGCTCTGCCATTACCCTTGGCCAAGCTATGTTCCTGCCATTCCATAAAACATGACTAAATCCTCACCTTTTTTAAGAATGCCTTCCAAGATGAATGTCTGCTGACAACTGTTCTGGTCCTGGTGTACCTCAGGTCAGTCCAATGGTTCAGGTTCAGAATTGGAATGTCACAAAACACTCATAGGCTGTATAACACTCCCCAAATAATTTACTCAATGATAAAAAGGAGACTCAATAAGGATATAGTACTGATTTAAGTTTTTGCAGCTCCTCTCCATCTCCCCATCAATTATGGGAACAGAAAAGAACATTGACTCATCAGGCAATAGGGATCCTGAAGAGCATTCCTCATGGGCGAGGACACTCTAAGCAACTCAGAAGTCATTTTTCCCACTCAATCAAGTTTCCAAGGTAATTTACTTACCCCTTTATGGAGAAAGTAGTCCAACCTTCATGAAACAAATGTTACTTCTACCACAAAACCTTTCCCCTCATTTAAGGTTCAGCTCAAAGACCACATCCTCCAAGAATTCTTCATAGATTCTCTCAGATTGTTCTCATTTGATCATAGGTTCACTGTATTGTAGGTCATAGTTTTAGAGTTGTAAAGGATTTTTAAACTCATCTGGTCCAATTTCTTTATTTCATAGATAAGAAAACTGAGGCTCAAAGAGCTATGTAATGACAGAACTAGAATTCAAACTCAGATTCTTTGACTTCCAGCTCTCTTTCCACTGTACTCTGTCAGAATGTCTGAGTCTCACCCTTTGTACTCCTTATACACTCATAATTTTAATTTGTTTCATATTCATCTTTGTCTTAACTCTCTTTTCTTCCCCACCACTGTCAAGTAACTTGAGAGAAGGAACTATGTCTCATTTATCTGTAGTGAGGTGATACAGTGGATGGAACATGGCACATGGATTCACCAAAATCTGAGTTCAAATCCAACCTCAGATGCTTACCAGTGTGTGAACCTGGGCAAGTCACCCAATCCTCTTTCAGTTTCCTCATCTGTAAAATAGGAATAATAATAGTACTATCCTGCCAGGAATCAAATGAGATAATATTTATATGTACTTTGTAAACCTTAAAGTATTATATAGATGCTAGTTATTATTATCAATTTTTATAGCAGTCAGCTTAGTACATTTCACTTAATACAATGGTTCTTGAGTTTATTGACTATAATAGGTGAAAGGAGAGATGGAATGGATGGACACATGGATTACTCAATGGACTGATAGATGAATAGATGGACAAATAAATATATAACCTCATCTCATAAGGTGACCTCTGCATATAAAAAAGGAACTTATTTTAGCTCTAGTGTTGAGGAATAATATTCATTATAATGGTAGTATAATGGAAAAGATACAGGAAATCAAGACACCTAGGTTAGGGCTCTAATTTAACTAAGAGAATGTAAGTTCCTTGAGGATAGACTCTATGTCTTATTTATCTTTGCATATCATATGGGGCCTAGATGGGAATTTTACAAATGTTTGTTGAATTGATTTCTACTTACAAGCTGTGAAAGTCACCACAGCTTTCATAGCCTCAATTTACTCTTCTGATAAATAAGGATAATAATGCTTGTACCATGTACCTTGCTGATCTTTCATGTTGAATGTATTCTATAAATATTGAAATATGATTTTTAAAGGTTATATATCACTATTATAGCAAATTTTTGCTATATGTGGAGCTAGTTTTGAGGGTGTATATCTATCTATCTATCTATCTATATATTACTCTTCACTACATTAGATATATCACTTCTTTGCTGGCAAAGTGGATAGAATATTGGATTTGGAGTCAGTAAAATTTGAGTTCAAATCTACACTCTAAATTTCTTCTTCTGCAAAATTGGAATATCAATAGCAAAAACAGCTCAGAAGTATTGTGAATATCACAAATGAAAATATTTATAATGTACTTTGCAAACCTTAAATCAATAAATGTCTATATGTCTATGTATATATATATATGCTATTTTAGCTATTTTTACTATAATGTACTGTATTTTCAATATAATATCAAATTTCAATTAGACATTCCTAAATGGTGCCTCTCTGCATTTTTCAATGACTATCTAAGGGCCTAAGAAAGAGTCTTGTCTATGGGGACAGTTGTCCTGACTGACATGGAGCTAACAGTTTTGTAGGATAAGACATAAATAGAAAAAAAATAAAAACATTAAGTTAAAGTTACAAAGAGGCAATTTAGGTTTTATATAAAAAATAACTTTATATCAATTAGTATCCAAAAGTAGAATAGGCTACAGAGAGGTAGTAGATGTCCTTTGATGGAGATATACAAACAAAGCATATCACTTAACCTTGATAGACTTGCATCCAGGATCATCTCCAGTAGTCCTGATTCATGTCTAGCCACTAGTAGGCTCTGAAGGAAAAAGTGAGGCTGGTGACTTAGCACAACACCCCACCCCCCAAATCCAATTCATGTGCTTTTCATGGCATTACCTACCTGATGTCATGATCTTCTTTGCAAATGAAGGACAAACATTATTATTATTATTATTATTATTATTATTATTATTATTATTATTATTATTACAAGCAAAGAAATTATGATCAGTTATGCCATAAAGGGATCATATATTTGATGAGTTATCTTGCAGAGGGAATTCTTCACTTACAAGTTGTATTGAATAGGCTTTGAGCTCCATTCCAACTCAAAGATGATGTGAGTTACTTACAAATGCAACATTACATGAGCTAATCAAAATGTTCCTATTATTATCTAAAGGAATCAGGGAAGGCTTCCTGGAAAAAAAGTAGCATTAGAGTCCAGCTTTTAAGGACTTCTGTACCTGTTTCTCCATCCATACATAAGGTTTAGTTATTTAGCATAAACATAAAAAATATGTGACCCAATCATGTATGGGAACCATAATGAAGCCGGGTAGAGAAGAAGAGGTTACCACCATATTTGTTAGAGGGCCCAGCTCTAAAAGCAACAACATGAGTATCCTCCAGGGTCTGAGTGTAATGTGTTATCTTTTGTTTTAGTAATAAAATGTAATCTTCTAGAGAACAGAAACTCCCTGCATCAACACCAGTGGAAGAACATTTGCCTGTGTTTTCACTCACCTCTTCCATTTCTCCAGAAACTTATCAAAAAGAGCTCTTGGTACAGAAGTGCAATGAGCACTACCTCTGGAGTCAGAAGATTTGGGTTCAGATGTTTATTATATGCATGACCTTGGGCAAGTCACCTAACCTCCATGCCTAGTCCTTACAGTTTTCATCTATAAAAGGAGGGAGTTGGACTACATGATCTCTTATGCTTCCTTTAACTGCAGAAACAAGAAGATTAAATTAAAGATTATATCATGGAAAACTAAAATTAAACATTATATCACAGTACTTGTTTATAAAAAGGAGATCCCTTCACTCAATGAAATTAAAATTCCATGGTCTTGAACCATTTTAGATATTCTGGGAGAAACATTAGGATGAAGTATTAGAAATCAACAGACTCCTACAATCTAGAGGGCTATTAGATCCACCTCTCCCTCAGTGAATTTGACAATTCCTCCTCAGAGGCTACTCATGAAACTCCTGCAATTTATATGAGAAAGTTAGAAACAAGAAAAAAATGTACTTGTATATGGAAGCACATCAAAGCTAATGTATGCATGACAATGTAATTATCATGCATACGTTTTAGTTAAAAACCAGAGAAAATGTTAATCTCCAAGTAAGAGAGAAAGATGCATGGAGAAAAAAAAATGAAATCCATTTATTCCAAATCTGAAATGCAATTAGCTGATAATAACCACCATGGTGATTACTAGCAAAACTGAAATGAAGGCCACTTATTTTGGATGCAAGGAGCCTCCCAAGCTGCTAATGGCTCCCTCAGCAGCAGGACCAACATATGCCAAACATCTGCAGTCCAAATATCCTTTTTAAGTTGAGTGTGTATGTGAATAAATATACAGCTGCTTTCTACTAGGCAGGTTAAGTAGGTTTATAAGAGATATTTTTGCTCTAGGAAATGAAAAACTACTCATCACACTGATGTTCACAGGCTAGGTGGAAGAATACTCATAATGATCCAGGAGGCCAAGAGCTAGGAGAAAAGAGTGACCATTCTGTTAATAGATAATAAATAATAAATTTTTGATTGATTGAATAACTCATTTTATATAGAATGTAGACTTACAAAGCCATACACATACAAGATACAATTTGATATTCACAATAATCCCTTAAATTCAATAAATTTTATTCATATAAAATTTCATTTATTTTGTATAAAGCAAGGTATAATTATTTGCTATGAAATAGTATCTTCATTTTATAGGTGAAAAAACTAAGATTCAGAAATATTTAGTAATTTGCCAGAGGTCATATAGGTAGCAGAAACAGGACTTAACCCATATCTTTTGAGTTCAGTCCCTTCAGTAAACTCTTATGCTTTCAAGATGTTAGGGGAGGGAGGAGGAAGTACAGCTAGGTGGCACAGTAGATGGAGTACCACTCCTGAAATCAGAAAGACTTGAGTTTAAATCTGACCTCAGATTCTTGCTAGTTATATGGCCCTGAACAAATCACTTTAACCCTGATTGCCTCCAAAATGTGAGGAAGAAGAAAGAGAAGGAAGTAGCATCTTCTCATTATGACATCCCTTTACTTTTTTTCTTGCCTTCTATAGTTTTGTCTGCTTCCTTGCTCTCTATGGAATCATTTATGCTCACCTCTGCCTGTTGCTTCTCTTGACCACAGGTCTCAGGTTTCCTTTGGATCCAGTGATGTTTGGCCCATTGCTTAAATGGGTCCAAACAGGTAAGTCTCTAAATTGTTCCCACCATTTCCTTGAGGATTCTATAGTTGGTACTAGAGTTTCTCAGGTGCATATCATTCTGCATTTGCCTCATGTAAAGACTTTTGTTCAAATTCTAGTTTTTTTACCCTTCTGTAAATACCAAAGTAAATATTACCAGGATCAAGAAGCCAAGGTACCTATCTGCAGAGGCAAGAAGGCAGAAGCAGCCCTCATGGGAACCAATCTCTTTTCAAGGCTAAGATTGGCAGTAAAGAGCAAGGAGACACAGAACTTATTGGTTGGGAGTTTTATAAGCTGTCTTATTATATGCAATTTGTAAAGAAACTTGTCCTGAAAGGACAGAGAATAGGAGAGTTGGGTACCATGGGTACCATGGAAAGAGCACTTGCCTTCAAAGGACTTGCAAACACTATCTCTGATGGTGCGACCTTAGGCAAATCATTTAACTTCCCTGGACCTCAAGTTTCTCACATAAAAAATGGGAGGGGTGGGTTAGATGACCTCTGAAGTTCTTTTTTAGCTCAAAACTCTGATCTCTTTGCAGTCACCATTGTAGTCTGGAGGGATGTGAAATTCCTAGAGGCTTAACTTGCATTTTATATATTTCTGCGGAAATCTTGGATGTTAGGTTATTGAAAACTGCTTGATATCGTGGGTCTAGAGAAGATGAAAGCAATTCAGGAATGAATACATAAATAATCTTACATCCTTAGCAGAACCTCCTGAGCTCTTCCCTGTGTCAAAGACTGTGAATTAATCAATTAGTGAAAAAGCACTTTACCATAGTAAGTAGCAAACACCCTACTAAGTGCTAGAGGGTACAAAGAGAGATGGTTCCTGTTATCAAAGAAATAAAGGGAAGAAAACACCTAAAATAAGGTTCAACTACAGGATGGAAGCAAAAGCCTACATGTCCTCAGGTGACAGTAGTAGAGTAGATGACTTCAGGAGGCAATTGTAGAGTTGATGACTTCAGGAGGCAATAGTAGAGTAGATGACCTCAGGAGGCAATGGTAGAATATATGAAAAGGTCCAGAGGTGGTCCTGGATGACATCAGATCAATGAAGTCTGGATGATATAGAGATAGGATAAATAGTAAACTGAATTTGTCCTATCCTGGACAAATGGTGAGGCCTTCTTAATAGAAAGAATAGAGTTGGTGACTCCCATTTCATACAAACCATCTGAGCAGTCAAGGAATCTGGATGGGTTCTGGTCACCCCAAGACTCTGGGAGGAAATAAAGGGCCCCCCAGTTCTGTAAAGGAAGGAAGAGTGGTTTGTTATATGTAATTTATTCAGATGTTTAACCTTAGGGTGGGAAGAAAAGAGCAGATTGCCTCTCCTTCCTACAAATCTCTATGGGTTCCTCCAGGGTTTCAAACTACACCCTGTATGGAATACAGGTTTGGATCATAGGTTTAGAGCTAAAAAGTACTATAAATACTATCTAGTACAACTCATTTATTTTACAGATAAGGAAACTGAGGTTCAGAAATCTCATGGTCATACAGATAATACATATCAAGTGGCAGAATATGAATCTAGATCTTCCTAATTCCAAATCTAGCAATCTTTCCACTACACCACAGTGCTAACCCCAACTTCAAGGATAAATAGATCAGAAACAACCACTTCAATTTATCTTCTTTTGTTTCATCATTCAGATGCTAAGCAAGCAGGCCAATGAAATATATTCCATCTCTATCTGAATCTACTGATGACATAGCTCAGAAGTAATACTGATGCTAGGGATGACAGCAAAAGACATTAACTTCCTTATGCAGGATCTGGGTAGAAATCAGGCCAGTCCTAAACATCAAATTGCCTAGTTTTACCTAATAGTGAGGCTTCCAAAGTCCTTGTAATGAATTCTAAATAAAAAAGGCTTAAAAGGTTACAGTGTCCATACTACATATATTAAGCAATAAATAGTATTTAATGGGATGTAATTCTGCTGTAATTGACCTGCTATTACAGGAAGAGAATGTACATCTACCCAGGCAGACAATTCAGCCCGCAGGCAGCCTTGGTGCCAGAAAAACCCAAACCTATATATCATGTGGGGTTCTGTCTACCTATTCCCTCTAGGTTTCTAATAAAGTCACCCAAGAGATGTGCTCCAAGAGTCATGTTTCAAGATGCACTCTGCATCTGGCAGCCCTTTCAACTTCAAGACTCTGCTTCTATAAAGAGATGTCAGAGGTCATTTTGTCCAGTCCATTCCTGAGGCTTAAATCCTAAAGCATGACTGTTAGATAACATTGAAAGAAGATTGTAGACCTATGTCTTTAGAATAGGTTCTGAACAAATCAAAGCTTCCAGGGAACAGGAAGAGATCGCCTAAGCCCAGCACTAACTTCTATTCAAGTCCATTTATTAAATCCCTAGCATATTCCTGGCATCATACTAAGTGGTCCAAGAAGAAATGCTTGTCAACTCTTTTCTAAACACTCTTCAGTCTTACTTCCAATATCATCACTTAGCTGAAACTCAAATGATCTGCTAACTGCTAAATTTAATGATCTTTTTTCAGTCTTCATCCTTCTTGATCACCTTCCACTCCTGGATGCACTCTCCTCTCTATTCAATAAATTCAAGTGACTCCCCAACCTTTTCAGGATCAAATTTTAAAAATTCTCTTTTTGTCATTTAAAGTTCTTTACAACCTGACCCCTTACTATTTTGCCAGGTTGAAAAATATAGCCCTGATCTTTGTCTTTCCAGTCCAGTGGAGGAGAGGGGAGGAATAAGTCAAGGACACACAGCACCAAAATAAAAGTTAGAATATGATCAAGGGTATGCCAAAAAGAATCATGAGATTTGAGGAGGTAACTCCTAGATAGGAGGAACCAGGAAAGTTGCATAGAGGAGGGGTTACTAAACTTAAGAGAAAGATTTGAGTGGTAGAAAGGGTGGTGGAATTCTGTTCCGGGAACAGGAAACAAAACTGTGCCCTTGCATAGAAGGGGAAAGGAGGGGGGAAAGGAAGTAATCTAATGTGTCTAGAAAGCAGAGACCATCAAGAAGTATGCTGCAAAATACCACTATGGAAGGAGTTGAATTCCAGGATAAGGATGGTATATATTATCTGGTAAGCAAGAGAAAACCCTAAACAGGGAAGTGTCTTGATCAAACCAGGGCAGTAACTAGATTATTGTGGTAGCTGTGTGAAAGATAATATTGGAGGCAAGCAGACTAGTGAGACACAAATAAGAAGACAAGGAAAGAACTTATGCCTGAAAGTCAAAGATCAGTTGAAAGATATTGATAACTATCAGGGAAATTTGGAGACCTATAAAAAGTTCTGAGAGCTACCCCTTTAGTCTAACCTGTGGGTGCATGACTCTTCAGTCTTTAAACCCAATCAGAAGTGTTGAAATATGAAAGAAAAAGATGACAAATCTCAGATGTTTAACAACAAATATTTTCTTCCAGCTATTGATATTAGATAATAATAGCCTTAATAGCCCAATTTCAAATAGTCCTGTTCCCAAGCTGCAGGGAAGAGAGGTTCTGGTCCCAGGTTTAGTTCTCAGTTTGTATTCTTTTATGGTATAAAGTAAAAAATGTTATATTTGGATATTTATCCTTTAAGGATAAATTATGGAAGGGTCCTTCTAGTTAGCCATGAAGACTCATTAAATTGTCTGCTATGCTAGAACTCTGGAAATTTGCTAAAGGATCAATACATACTCCTCAGGGTTCTCCCATCCTGCTGGCCATGATGTATAAAGTTCTATGAGCTCTGGAAGACTGATGGAAGGAATGAGGGACCTTTCCCCATACCAGGCCTAGGAAAGCCTGTGATTGGAACATATCTATCTCCTTTGTATTTTATTTCCTTTGAAATAGCATCTTGTAAGATCTAGATTATCTTTAAATTTTAAAAAATATCTTATTACATAATTCTGCTATATCTCATACTATATGTTTCTTCCTTAAGGATATGATTTCTTTCTCATCACATTCAACTTAGATTGATCCATACTATGGGAAGGACATAAAGACTGACAAACTGCCTTCTATGGGGGTTGGGGGGAGGGAAGCAAGATTGGGGGGGAAATTGTAAAAATCAAAATAAATAAAACCTTTCTAAAATTAAAAAAAAAAGATCTAGAAAGGCAACATCTAGCATCTTCCCTATTCCTGGATACTCAAGTAATGGGGCACTGGCTAAGGGAGAGTTGCCAGCAACAACAATGATGCTGGTAGAATTCTCAACAGATCATAATTAGAGAAACCACCTAAAAGAAAAAGAGCACAGTTAGCATTGATTAGGGCATATCTGTAGAAGTGAAAGATAAAATTGCAAATCAGTAGTCTTGCTACAAATGCCCCATTAAAGTTTGTGTATTGATGTCTTAATCAAATGAAATCCTTCTATGCTTCTTTATTATTTACTGTTCTCTTTCTAGGTAGTAATAAAAATCTGATTCATTTTTCTACTGTGGTTACTGTTTTACTTCCTCCTGCTCTCCTCCCCAAAACCCCTGCCCTATGGAAGAGCCCCCATAGGTTAGAGCCAAAAATAGAATTGTTCCTCTGAAATCTGAGGTTAGGGTGCATTTAAGTCCTGGGAACCAATTTTCCCTACTGAGGAAATAGGTAACCCCAGAGCAAGCAATGATCCCAGGGTAAAATATGAGGGCTGATAAAGAACAGAGATTGGCAAAGTCCACCAGCATTGGTGCCTCGGTGTAACAGTGCCTGGTTAACCTTTGTGCTAAAATTAGAATCAGGAAATTTAATCTAAAATTCTAGATCATAAGTCAATAAATAATTTGGACTTCCTTTTCCTCATTAGCAAAAAAATGTTAATTATACTTGGTCTTCCCAGGGTTAGGGAAAAGAGTTATATTTTTTAAACACTACATAAAGTGAATTTCTAATGCTACTAATAAAAATAAGATGATTAAAAAGTTACCCAACTCTTAGACACCCCTTTGCTAACTCTGAACCCTGGCTGCCTCTCCAAAGGCTTTATCAACACTCCCCAGTGATTGATTTGGAAAAGAAACTACAACAATTCACTGGACTATTCTTTGGAAGATGAGAAAAACAGGTACTAGGGATGGAAAATGGGTACAAAGAAAAGTAGATATTTTTACAAAACACAAAACTAATTATCCTCTGGAAAAGGGAAATACCCCCCCACCACATTTTCTTTCTTTATGATTATAAACTTACAAACACCAACAAACATGAACTTTTCCATATACAAAGAATAGAAAAAGATTATATATGGAACTGTAAATCTCTTATGTATAGTTTTTTCTTTTTCTTATTATATTATGTATTATTAATATATTCATCATGACTTATTGCAATGAATATATTAATATTAATAATAAATATTATTATATTCAATTTATTTAACACAGTAGTACAACACTGCATAAGGGAATTCCTAAAAGCTTATTCACCCTGAAGCTTCTCTCCATTTTGTACCTCAAGACATATCTGCCAACTTCCTGGTAAGCTTCTGTTTTACCCATTTCCCCCAAACTCTTTGGATTCACTAGTTTAAGAAAATTGCTAAAAGTATGTTTCATTTAAAAGATAGGGGGCAATTGCTACCCAGTGGCCTAGGAAAGACAATCTACCTCACCTGGGGTGAGGCACCCTAGAGCTGCCACCCAGGTAGGATGCAGGGTTGGATAATTTTCCAGGGCCAAGTAGTGATGAGAAGGGAATGGAATGTAGTTGACTTAGTGGGGTAACCTCTTCACTTGGGATAATGTCCTTTCATTCAGAAATGAAATCTAATTTCCTAACATCAGTTTTAAATTCAATTAAACAAACAATATTAAGCAATTAACTACTATGTATCAGGCACTGAATATGTGCAGAGAATAAATAGACAAAAAATTCCTTCCTTCAAGCAACTTATATTCTATAGATGGAATATGTGAACAAATAGTAAATATTGAATAAATACAATGTTATTTTGGCAGGAAAAAGGGGAAGTCATTAATAACTGGGAAAAGGGACACTGGATCAGGATAGGCTTCTTAACTAAGGAGGTGATGCTGGGGCCGCTTGGTGGCACAGTGGATAAAGCACCAGCCCTGGAGTCAGGCGTACCTGGGTTCAAATCCAGTCTCAGACACTTAATAGCTGTGTGGCCTTGGGCAAGCCACTTAACCCCATTTGCCTTGCAAAAGCCTAAAAAAAGGGAAGTGATGCTTGAGTTAAGCTTTGAATGGAGGGGAGGATTCCAAAAAGCAGAAATGTGGAGGAAGAGTTTTCCAGACCTGGGGACAACCCATGGAAAATTGGAATATCATATATGGGAAGAGTAATTAGACCATCTTGGTTATAATGTATAGAGTCTAAGAGGGAGTAATATGAAATCCTTTAGCAAGATGAGATAAAGCAAAATTGTAAAAGATTTAAATGCTAAAATTAATTCTGAAAATTATGGAAATGGGAACCATTAAAGCTTTAGCAGTAGAATCTTCATTCAATCAATAAATAATAATTAAGTGCTTTTTAAGAGTCAAGCACTGTTCTTAGAATGGGGATATAAACAAAAAAAAGAAAAGCAAGAACAAATGAAAAAATAAAGAAAAGCAAAAAACAAACAAAAATAGTCCTTATCTTAAACAAATTCACTTTCTAATGAGGGAAATATGTAAATAAATTGGTACATAAATGCTATATGTAGAATAGATGAAGATAATCTGAAAGTATCTGAATGGATGGATCTGAAAGGAAAATGTCTTCACATTAGCAATTGAAGAGAAACTAAGAAAGACATCTTATAAAAGGTGGAATTTGAGGTGAATCTTGAAGAAAACCAAGGGAGCTAGGAGATGACAGTGATGAGGAGGGGAGAGCACTACAGGCACGGAACCAACCAAGGCAAAGGTAGGGAGATGAGAGATGGAACATCCTATTTGGGGAATAGAAAATAAGCTATAGTTAGATGAGTTTTAAGAAAATCAATTTGGTAACTATGTGAATGATGGGTTGTGGAGGAGAGAGAGTGGGGGAGAGAGATCAAATAGAAGGTCCTTGCTTCTATACTACAGGTTATGAGGGCCAGGGTTAGGATGGCTATTATGTGAAGAGAGAGAAGGAAACAGATTAAAGAGATGTTGTAGAATACATGTGGTTATCAGTCTCTCTCTCTCTCTCTCTCTCTCTCTCTCTCTCTCTCCCAAAATTATACATTAAAACTGTCAATTCTCCCTTATTCCTTTACCAATCTTGTTTAATATTAATCTCAACACATCCTCTAGCTCCTCCCATTCTTATTCAGACTTCCCTAATCTTGCCTCCCAATTTCATTCCCATGTCAGTTTCTATGACCCCCAAACCCATTATTACTCTCCTCCTGAGGGAACAAGGGCTAAAAACAACCACTGATATTTACTATGATGAGGAGATAAAGGAAAATCAAGTGTTTTCCCCCAAATAAGTTGTCAATTTGGAAGGGAAACAAATACTTAATGGCATTGGGGGAAATCAAATGGGATCACTGAGTCTTGGATCTTAATGATTTAATTAACCCTTCTCCCTTTTTAAAGTTTGAAATAGAGCTGAAGGTGAGAAGTCAGGGACAGGACAAAGGATGTGAATCCCAGAATATTTCTGCAGAGGAAAACCCAGAACCAAGAGAAGGAGCCCCAATCTTTCTGGGGGAAAAAAAGAGAAAAAAATTTTGCCCATGTTTAGGATGCATATTGAAGTTCCTGCTCAAAGCTGACCTCCAAGCCCTTGGATCAAGGCTTCTTCCAGGTCTAATTTTCTGGGACAAAGCATAGTTTCTGGAAGCTGCAAGTTATCTCCTCTTTTAAACCTATCTCATTTTTCTTCTCTGATGACTGAAGCACCTGAGACAGAAACCCTTTTAAAACAAGATACTTTCCAATTTGCTCATCTGAAGCTCCCAGGCAGTGGTGAAACCCCATTCTTCTAAACTGCAAGCTGTTTTCAAAGGAAAAGCTCTCTTCATATTAACTCCCAAGGTACAGGTAGGCAAAGAGAGATGCAGGAACAGATACCAAGAAAGAATTTGAAGCAGAAAAGCAGAGACAAAAATAAGGCAAGGGAAAATCAAATATTGAATGACACTTTGTTTCAAGGTCCAAATCAAACTATTGCCCTTCTCTACATATACACAAAAACAGCATGAGTATGTACCATCTGGTTATTAGATTTCCCCAGAACATCCATTGCCTCCCATTGACCCATTGGCTTAATGAGGACAGGCAACCAACAAATATGCTGAACCCAAGAAAAAGCAAAAGAGAGATCCATGCCAGGGCAGATATAGTCAGTATCTGCTCTGGTAATAGCAATCTAGTTTCCTCTGTGTTCAGCGCCTTTGAGACAACATAAGTTTGGTTGGTGCTCCTGGTATGGTTTGGGCTTTGAAGTCTTGTATTGGTGTCAGTGCCTCAGACACTTACTAGTTGTATGAACTTGGGCAAGTAACTTAACCCTATTTGCCTTTACAGCATCATCTATAAAATGAGTAGGAGAAGAAAATGGCAAATCATTCTAGTATCTTTGCCAAGAAAAATCCCTAAAGGGTCACAAAGAGTCAGACACAACTGAAAAACAATTTAACAATAACAACAATATGGGAGCAATAAGTAAGCCAGTTTATTTGGTTTGGAACCTTTGCATTATCAATTAGAGAGTTTATGTCTTGGAGAGAAGAAAAGTCTATGGCCATGGAAAAGTCATGAGGGCCTGAGAATGGTATGAGTGGATCTAGAAAAAGCTGGTTATACTTTTTTTGCTTCATGTGTTCTCCTCACTCACTCCTTAATCCTTTGCAAACTGGCTTCTGGGATGGCCATTTAATCTAAATTGTCAGCTAGGTGACAACTAAATAGTGCAAAAGGTAGAGCACTGAACTGGAGTGAGCATGACCTGAGTTCAAATTCAGCCTTAGAAAATTACTGTCTGTATGACCCTTGAAAAATCAATTAAACTTTGCCTCATATGTAAATTAAGGTTAGCAATAGTACCTCTCTCCCAGAGGTTTTCTGAAAAAATGAGAAAATCATTTGTAAAGTGTTTTATTAACATTAAAATAATATGTCATTATTATTAATACATTTCAGATTTTCTAATAATTTCTCAATTGCCAAATAATAGATTTTTCATCCTTCTTAACCTCTCTGGTGCTTTTGACATTGTTCACCACTCATTCTCCTCTCTAGGATTTTGTGACCTTACTGTCATCTGTCTTTCATCCTACTTTCTTAATATTTCTCACTCTTGGGGAAGCTAGGTGGATTAGAGCACTGACCTTGGAATCAGGATTTCCTGAATTCAAATCCGGTTTCAGACACTTAATAATAATTACATAGCCTTGGGCAAGTCACTTAACCCCATTACCTTGAAAAAAATATTTCTCACTCTCCTTTGCTAACTAATTATCCATATCATATCACCTTTATCATCTCTCTTTACATCCTCTCTCTTGGTGACCTCATCAGCTCCCATGTGTTCAGTTATCACCTAGATGCAGATGACCTTTATTATCTTTGCTCAATCATTTCAGTCCATGTCTGACTCTCTATGACCCCATTTGGGTTTTTTCTTGGTAAAAGTGTTGGAGTCGGGGCAGCTAGGTGACACAGTGGATAGAGCACCGGCCCTCGAGTCAGGAGGACCTGAATTCAAATCTGACCTCAGACACTTAATAATTACCTAGCTGTGTGGCCTTGGGCAAGTCACTTATTAAATATTTTTTTAAAAAAGTACTGGAGTGGTTTGCCATTTCCTTCTCTATCTCATTTACAGATGAAGAAACTGAGATAAACAGTTAATTGATATTTCTAGTGTCACATGGCTAATAAGTGTATGAGCCAGATTTGAACTCAGGAAAATTCTAAGCCAGCACTCTATTCACTGCACCACCTAGCTGTAGGTGACCTACAGGCTTATAAATTCAAAAACCTTAATTTCTTTCTCAAGTCCTTTACCACAAATTGTCTATTGGATATTTCAAACTCTATGTCCCAGAGTCATCTTAAATTCAACACATCCCAAAACAGAAATCATTATCTTTCTCCTCAGATCCATACCTTTCCCAGACTTCTCTATTTTGATCAAAGGTATGACAATTCTTGCCTTTTCTAGATTCTTAACCTCAGGTTTACTCTCAATTCCTTAGTCTCCCTTATCCCCACATATCCAATCATTTGCCACATCTTTCCATCTCTACTTTCTCTTGTCTGATGCCATTTTCATAACCATAGATCCCTAGTTCTGGTATTCATCTTCTTGGAGAATCTTCAATCTCCTAGAAGATTGTCCGAATCCTAAATGGGCTTCCTACCTCATGTCTTTCTTGTTCCAACCTATCCTCCACACAGTTGCTGAAATGATTGTCCATGGTTCTTTATTGTCTCTAGAAACAAATATAAACTGTTTTTTGGCATTTAAAATCTTTTAACAGCCTGACATCTTCCTATATTTCCTGTATTTCCAGTGTCATTTTATGTGCACACATACATATATATATATATGTATATATATATATATATATATATATATATATATATATATATATATATATTAGTTTTTTGTAAGGCAAATGGAGTTAAGTGGCTTGCCCAAGGCCACACAGCTAGGTAATTATTAAGTGTCTGAGACTGGATTTGAACCCAGGTACTCCTGACTCCAGGGCCGGTGCTTTATCCACTACGCCACCTAGCCACCCCAGTGTCATTATATATAATATTCTTCTTCCTACATTCTGTGGTCCAGCTGAACTGACCTTTCTATTATTCATGTAGAGAATTCTATCCTATCTTTTTTGTCTTCCTGACTGAAGGATGGAATCCCTTGTCTCCTTACCAACTTCTCTGTCTTCAAGACTCATATTCTACTTAGTCTTTCCTTGCCCTTCTCATTTCCACTGCCCATTTTCACTAATACCCTTGCATTCGTATTTATTTGGCATTTATTCTACATGTATATACACATCTAAGTGCTGTTGCTCACACATACTGTAAACTCTTTGAGATTAGAGATTGTTTAATTTTTTCTAGTTCTAGCCTTAGATCTTGGAACCTAGGAGATGCTTAATCAATGATTTTTTGGATATTTGGATCCAATCAATTGATTGGATGGGGAAAAGATAAGAGGAGAGATTTTGTGTAAGTAAAATCAGCATGACTTAGAAACAGCCTGTTCATATAGTAGGGGTCCAGTGTTTTGAGAATGAGGCACCAGATTTAGAAGCTGTGACGTGTTATATTTCTAAGCAGTCCTTCCCCCACTGTGTTCACCCCCAAGTCCAGAATGATGTTTCTTAGTTAAGAGGAGGAATCAGAATTAGATGTATCAGAGTTAAAAGGATGTTTGGAGGATTACAGCTTAACAATACAATTCAACAAATGCCTATTTTTTCCTACTATCTGGAAGAGACTATCCTAGAATCTGCTGCAGGGAGGGACAGAGATGTTTGGAGCATGGAACAGAGACATAAAGGAAATAGCCCTCAAAAACCTTGCATTCTACTGGAGGGGAGGGAGAAGGGAATAAGCATTAATTAAGCTACTACTCTGCATCAAACTCTTTGCCAAGGCAAAGTACCAAGACACTTCTCAAATATTTCATTTGATCCTCACAACAATCCTGAGAGATATGTATTATTATTATTCACATTTTACAGATGAAGAAACTGAATCAGATAGAGATTAAGTGACACATAGTTAACCTATGTGTCAAATAGTTTATATCCAAAGCTGAATTTGAATTCAGATCTCCCCTACTCCCTGCTCAGCTCTCTATCCACTGAGCCACCTAGCTATCTCCAGAAGATGCAATGTGTTCATTGTTAATTAGAAAGTATTTATAAATGCATGGAAATGTCCTTTTCCTTCTTTTCTCATTTTGTATTTAAGTTAAAATTGAATAAAAGTTTAAGTTTAAAATGAAGAAGAGAGAGCAACAGCAAGAGTAAGAGCGAAAGCGAGAGTGAAAGGGGGGCGGTGCAATATAAGGAAAGGCAATGTAATTTAGGTGGGAAAATAGATGTCACCTGAGAAGATTACGAAAAATTTCACTTTGGAAGTGTCATCTGAACTGACCACTGAAAAGAACTAGGAATTCTAAGACATAGGAGAGATATTCCAAGTTTGGGGATCAAGCAAAGTCAAGGAAGCAGGAAATTAAATGATATAACTAGTAGACCAAAATGACTGAAACAAAAAGTACGTGAGATTGATTATGTGAAATGATTAGAAGGTGGTTAGAGCAAGGTTGTGGCTAACTTTAAATGTCAGGGATCAGCTTAGACTGGAGGGTGTCTCGTTGAGGGGATCAAGATGGGGAGTTAAGAGATGTGTAGAGAATGATATTGTTCAATCAATCAAAAATATCAGATAAGTACTTGCTGAGGAGTCAAGAGACAAATTTCTATGTTCAACTCAGTTATACTTTGTGTAACTGAATAAGAAAATGACTTTGCTGAACATCAGTTTTCCTTTGGGGTTAATACCTTATATTTCTGACCTTATAGAATTATTGTGAGGAGATAATGAGGTAAAAGGGTTTCAAAACATTGAAATACCTTGCCAGAAATAAAATGCTGTGAAATATATATATATGGACATGTGTGAATAATTGTTTACACATATGGTTATTCAACCATTTCCATCAAGTCCTAACTCCTGTGACATCATTTGGAGTTTTATTGGTAAAGATACTGGTGGCGCTTGCCATTTCCTTCTCCAGTTTATTTTTACAGATGAGAAGTTGAAGTAAACAGGGTCAATGACTTTCCTAGGTTCACATGGCTAGTAAGTGTCCAAGGCTGGATTTGAATTAGTGAAGTCCTGATTCTAAGTTCATCATACCACCTAGCTGTCAATACATATATGCATGCATGCATGCATATATGTACATGTATATATCTTCACATTTATATGTGTCCGTGTTTCATCTTACATTATATACTTATGCATATATGTGTATATTAGACATATAATTTAACAAGCAGATGATGCTTCTAGTCTTCAATTTACAGTCCAAGAAAGTTGCTGACCTGTCCAGGGTCATAGTATACAAGGGAAGCAGAGCTTGACCCATGTCTTCCAAATTCCATGACTGGCTTGCTATTCATTGGTTTATTCTATTTATCAATTTATTGTTTATATAATTGTTTGTCATATATTTTATTTTGTTCATATTGAAAGTAAACTGATATTATCACCTATTAATGTATATGACAGAAATAGGTTACCTTAACAAGAAACCCATTTGACACAGTTTCTGCGAAAAGGAAGCAGTTATTTTTATTGACTTTTAAAGACTGTTTAACAAACAAGTTCATAAATATTCTCCTTTGCATCTTAAAGAACCCTTACAGCAATATTGAACTCCACAATATGGAGGAGGAGGGAAATAGAGTAGAAACTTGGAGATTCCTACCTAATGCTCCCTGATAAGGAAAAAAGATTGTCCCACTTTTGCCTGTAAAATTTAGTTTTAGTTCAAGTTAGGATTGAGGAAAGAAAGAAAATTCGGATAGGGAATGGAGTTGTAGGTCCAAGAAATGGACAAATTCAGGAAGTAGGCAGGGTCAGACCATGGACTGATCAAGGGAAGGAAGCAACTTTAAAAGATAATCAGTCTTATTAAAAATTTGGTTCAATGGGTATAGCCATTCTGGAAAATAATTTGAAACTATGCCCCAAAGGCTAGAAATTTATGCATATCTTGTGACCCAATAGTACTACTAGTAAGGAGATCAAAGGAAAAATGTAGGAAAATGATCCATATGTACAAAAAATATTTATAGCAGTTTTCTTTGTGTTGACAAAGAATTGAAAATCAAAAGAATGGTTGAACAAGTTGTGGTATATGATTGTGTTGACATACTACTGTGCAATAAGAAATGATGAGCAGGATAATTTGAGAAGAACTTGGGAAGATCTTTATGAATTGATTACAGTGAAGTGAACAGAACCAATAGATGATTGTGCACTGTAACAGCAATATTGTAAAAATGGTTAATTATGAAAGACAATTAGCCAAGTCAGTTCCAAAGAATCCATGATGAAAAATTCAAGGAGAGAAATGGTGAACTCTGAATGCAAATTGAAGTAAATTATTAAATTTTTCTTTATGTTTCTTGCTTTTTGTTTCATTTTGTTTGCAACGTGACTAATGTGGAAATGTTTTGCATGACTTTACATGCATAATTGATATCATTTTGCTTATCTTCTCAATGGATAGGGAAAGGCAAGAGATTTAGAACTCAAAAACAAATAGTGAATGTTAAAATAAATAAATAAAAGAAAAAAACAAAAAAAACAAATTTGGTTCATGTAATTCATATCTGCCTAAGGAATACTCCTAGAAAATAATTTGGAAACAAACTTTTTTGACCTTCCTTATTCATTATCACAAACTGGGTTAGTATACCTGACTTCAGAGAAGCACTGAATGCAAATTAAATCATACCTACTTCCAGATTTGTTTCTTGTTGTTGTTTTTTACTAGCTAATAGGAGGAGAAAATCTGAAAATAAAGTGGAAAACATCTCCCTCTGAGTGGAAAAACAAGTCAGTGAAGGTTTGATATTCTCATTGGAAGGCTGCCTGAGGTAGTTTTTTCTTTCTCTTTTTCTTCTGCAATATGTGGAGAAAGAAGGCAAGAGCACAAAGTACCAGGAGGTTGAAAAGGCAGACTGAGGTTTTTTTCTTGGCCAGATGAATAGACCACCTAAGGCTGAGACAGAAAATACAGCCCCATCTCCCTCCCAGAAGTTCGCCCTGGCTCTGCTTAGGAATGAGAAATGACAGGTGATGGTGAGGGGCAAGTACTGGAAAAGGACTTGCCCGATAAGTTAATTCAGATACTCTGCAGAAAGGACCAGCATCAACCTTATAGTTAATAAAAGGTAGGGAAGAAGTGTTCCATAATACCTGAGGGGGAAGTGTAGATACAGGAGTCCTGTCAGTGGGATATAATATGAAAACACTAGTAATGGAAATAGGACTCTATTGTCTACCAGTTGTGTTTGGCTAAGTCACTTAACTTCCCAAACCCTCAATTTTCTTACCTGTAAAAACAGGAATAAAGATCTTTGTCCTGCCTGCCTTACCAAATTAACCAATCAGCGTTGATTGCCAGTCCCAGAACCATCCCACTTCACATATAAATTGTGAGCCCATCACAATAATTATCTTTGGTGAGAGAAAGAGAAGGAAAGAAGGAGAGACACAGAGATAGACAAAGAGAGAGACAGAGACAGATAGAGAGACAGACAGAACCAAAGAGACAGAAGCAGACAGAAACAGAGACAGACAAAAGAAACATAGAGATGGGGGGGGGGAGATGGAGAGAAGAAAGAGGGAGAGAGAGAGGGGAGAGAGAGAGAGAGAGAGAGAGAGAGAGAGAGAGAGAGAGAGAGAGAGAGAGAGAGAGAGAGAGAGAGATTGGACCTTTAGAGCACCACAAACACAAACCTAAGAAGCATTTAAGCTATGTGTTAGTCCAGTAGAGAACAGGGATTCAAATTCTTGTGAGTTTAGACCTGTTTCTTTATCTGTAAAATGAAGAAGTTAAACTAAGGATTCTATACGATTGTTTTTTAGCTTATATCTATGATCCTGTAATCTTACACTTACCTGTATAAATACTCTGAAGAAAAAAAGGAAAAATACTCTGAAAAAAAAGAGTGGTTTGCCTCAGGACTATTTTCCTTAGTTTTTGTCTATCTGAGCACTTATTTCTTGAGATACGACTGCATCATTTCTTTAGCTTGAAGAAACATAGTTGTTAATGCAAAAAGGGAATAAACATTTATAGAACATCTACTGTATATTATACAAAAACTGTGCTTTCCAAACCTTATCTCATTTAATCCTTACAATACCCTGGGCACAGTTATTATTATTATTAATCTATGTTTTAAAGTCAAGTGAAGCAGACAAACTTTCAGTGACCTGCCCAGGATCAGTTAAAATTAAGCAGCTAGTAAGCATCTGAGGCCAAATTTATAAATCAATCAATAAACATTTCTCAAATATCTACTTGTGCCATGGTGAGCTCTGGGGGATATAAAAAAGAGGCAATAGATAACTCCTGCCCCCAAGAGCTTACAGTCTAAAGGAAAAGGTAACCAAAGAAGGAGCCTGAGATGTCTATTGAACATCTACTTGAAGATTCCCAAAAGGCAATTAGAGATGAAAGATCAAAGGTAAACCAAGAGGTTGGAAATGGATAGGTAGATTAGAAAATTTTCAGTACAAAGATGGTCATTAAATTCATGGGAGTGGATCATATCTCAAAGTGTAGAGAAGAGGGCCTAGGCCAGAGGTCTGAGAGATACCTATGGTTAGAGGATTTGACTTGATGAGGAAGCTATCAGGCAGGTAGAAGGAGAATCAGGAGAGAATGATTTCTCAAAGACCTAGAGGGAAGAGGGGGTCAAAGAAAAAAATGTGACAAAAGTCAAGGAGAATGAAGACTGAATTTAGCAACTAAAAGATGAGTGGCAACTTTGGATGGGCAGCTATGTGGCACAGTGGATAGAATGCCAGACCTGGGGTCAGGAAAATTGATCTTACTGAGTTCAAATCCAGGCTAAGACATTTACTAGCTGTGTGATCCTGGAAAAATCACTCCATCCTGTCAGCCTCTATTTCCTCATCTATAAAATGAGCAAGAGAAGTAGATGGCAAACGACTCCAGTATTTTTACAAGAAACCCTCAAATGGCATCACAAAGAGCCAGATATTGCTGAAAAACAACTGAACAAGAACTTGGAAGAAATTAATTTCAGTTGATTGATAAATTTAGAAGCAGATTATAAAAATGAGACACCTCTTGTAGATGGCCCTTTTGAGGAGGATAGTTTAAGAGGGCAGAAGAGATTTAAAATGATAGTTCTAAGTGAAGGCTGGTGCTTTTTTTTCCAGATTGGAGAAGATAGGCATCTTTATAGACAACAGAGAATGAACCATTAGACAGGGAGAAATTGAAAGTAAGTGATAGAACAGGAATGACCATGATGCAATATGCTGGAGAAGATGGGATGGAATGGGATTACCTGAGCAGATAGAAGGGATTAGTTTTGGTAAATACTAAGAGAGTCTTTCTGACCTTCAGTTTGGTACTCTGGCTATTGCACCACCTAGCAGCCATATACACAATCCAAAGTACTCTGATTGCAAGAGAGTAAAGAACTTGATAAGATATTTAACAGAGGATGCTGAAAAAAGCTACCAGCTCAGCCTCTGGCACAATTTTGTTGTTATTTGGTTATTTTTCGGTCATGTCTGACTCTCTGTACTTTCATTTGAGGTTTTCCTAAAGATAAGGGAGTGGTTTGCCATTTCCTTCTCCAGCTCATTTTACAAAGGAGGAACTGAGGCAAATGAGGATGAAGTGACTTGCCCAGGGTCACACAGCTAATAAATGTCTGAGACTAGATTTGAACTCAAGAAGATGAATCGCCCTGTCTTCAGACCCAGGTCTCTGAGTACATAGTAGGTACATAATTGATTGTTCAAAAAAAGGAAGCTCTATAAATCTGAAATTGTACATCTGGTTATCTACTTAATATGACTCTTGAGAAAGAGTTAACACTGAACAGAATATTGGTTATCCCATTAACAAACCTGAGGTCAGTTTCTTTTAAATGGGGAGTTTATGGGCTATTATGAATAAATTTACATATTTCTGAATCTATTAAAAATCCATATATGTTGAATATGTTTTGCTTTTTCTGTGAAGCAAAATAAAGACTATCGTCTACTTGGAAAAGAAAAAAGAAAAAGGAAGCTCTAAGTATCGTTGAGAAAAGTAAACTGTCTGACCACTGGTAAATCACCTAGTATTTCTAAACTTCAGTTTCTTCATCTGTAAAATGAAAACAAAACAGTTGGCACCTATTTATTTGAGTTGTTGGAAAGCTCAAACTAGATGGTATATATGAAGTACTTTGTAAAACTTAAAGACTTGAATAAGTGTCAACTATTGCTATCATTTATTCATCTTCAAAGTTTCTATGAAAAATATATCTTACATTGGCTAATGTTAAACTGTTTTAATAAAAATATTTTATTTTAACAATAAAAAAGGAAAATGTACTAATAATCTCAGTTAAACACATTTTAGTGCTTAACTTCTTGGACCTGGTGACTATGGTGCCACCTGGTAGCAGGTGTACCTAAATAGTGTTGCTTTTAAGTAGGTGATCTTTTTTTCAGACTGAATTTGCAAAAAATGACAACAAAAGTCACATGCTGGCTTTCCACCTTATTCAGATTTCCTGATTAAAATAAAGCAAAATAAAGGTGTCCAAGTGACTTCTAAAACTCTAAGCAGATTGATACTGGTTTTTTGAGTGGATACATTCATCAGTAAACAGTTGATTTGTGCAGGTGTTCGCCAGTTCCTTAGACTAGTTAATGAGCTAAATCAGTGAATATCCTCATCTGAGGAGATATCAAGGGTGATGAATGATATTCCCCTCACACTTTGATCCATGATATGAGGAAAGAAGAGGAGGGAAATTTAGGGTCAGATAGGTGATGAAGTGGTTAGAGCACTGGCATTAGAATCAGGAAGACATTAGTTCAAATTTGACTTCAGATACTTACTAGCTGTGTGACTTTGGGCAAGTCACTTAACTCTATTTGCCTCAATTTTCTCATCTGTAAAATGAACTGGAGAAAGAAATGGCAAACATTCCAATATCTTTGCCAAGAAAATCCCAAATCAGGTCATGAAGAGTAAGACACAACTGAAACAATTCAACAGCAAATAGACAGTAGTGAGAATCAGTATCACTGTTTCTGGTGCCTTGCCATGTGGAAACTAGAAACTAACCTAGATAATGCAGGAGCGAATACACAAGTGGTCCAGAAACATAAAAATAGTGAAACTCACTTTCTTTCTCTTCCCTTTTTCTAAAGAGGAGGTCCTTTTGTTTTGTTAATGTTCCAGTATATTTATTGCAGAATATATCAAATATTAAAAACATGAGATCATTCTTTACTTCTCCCTCCTTTCCTGCCTTCTGGAATCATGAGTGCATGCTAATTTTCCATCATAGGATTACCTTTGCATCAGGATATTCTTAAAACCAGTTCCAGATAGTAATGACAGCCAGTTTTCCTGGAGAGTCCTCTGTATGGTTATCTCCAGTTTTTTCACACCAAGAGAGGCAGTCAAGAGAAAGACAATGTGATCCCTGATGCTTCCCAACAGTTAATGAAGGTGTGATAATTAAGGCCTTCACATTCATAGGATTGGTTCCCTTTCTAAGGGAAAGTGAATTTCAAAGATTTCTTTCTCTCTCCCTCAGATGAGTAAAAAGTTAGAGCATTCCTTAATAGACTTTTGGCTACCAGAAAGTCTCAAAAATCAGCTAGCTATGTGCCACAAGCTGTTTTCCCTAATGATATATATATATATATATATATATATATATATATATATATAATACATAAATATATACATGCATACACATTTATGCATGTATGTATGTATGTGTGCATATAAATATAAATACAAACTGTGTTTGTGATAGATAGCAGGGTCATCTGTTGGTCTATTATCTGCTGTCATTTCTAATGAACTGTTCTCTGCCAGTATGCTTATGAATTATGGCCATATGCTTACTAAATAGATCCTGGCTGATGGGGAATATTAGTTTCTTTAGCTTCAAGTTCTGAGTTCATGTCTTCTCTAAATCAAACCCATCATCAAAAAGTCAGAAAAAGTAGTAGAAATGATCTGGGTTTGGGGCTGCTTTTCTTCTTCTCTAAGTGACACTCTTTGAATTCATTTCTCTATGTTTTAGTAAAAAAAATCCTTTAAATTTATATTATACCACTGGGAACTTCACTTGATAAGACAGGGATTGGTGCAAGGGAAGAAAGTAGCTCTTCAGTTCCCCATTACTTTTAATGACAATGAGGCAGTTAGGTGGTAAAGTGAATAGCACACCAGCCCTGGAGTCAAGAAGACCTAAATTCAAATATGACCTCAAATCTAGCCTCAGATACCAACTAGTTGTATGACCTTTAGTAAATCATTTAACCCTCTTGCCTCAGGTTCCTCCCTTGTAATATGGACTGGGGACGGAAATGGCAAAGTATTCCAGTATCTTTGCCAAGAAAATCCCAAATGGAATCACAAAGAGTCAGACATGATTGAAATAACTGAAGAACCAATGACAAAAATCACTATACTTCTACATACCTTATAATTGATTTCATTATTGTTGTTATTATTTCTAATCAAATAAAATTGCTAATATGTTATTAAAGATAAGATAGATAGGAACTGACCCTGAAATTTTGCTAGTTAGAGGGAACCCTTGGTTGAATTTTGTCCAGGATCGCAGGCCAACCAACCTCAACCATGCAATCTGTGGTCTTAGTTATCTAGAGAACTAACTCTGAATAACTTTCTCAAGGTGATACAGTTAGTCTGTGGCAGAGGCAAGACTTAAATTCTGATTTTCTCTAGCTGTTCCATGTGCAAAAACCTTATTTTTTAATAAGTGCCTCACAGCTTATAAAATGTTTTAACATTCAGTTTCTTATTTGATCATGAAATTGAAGTCTTAGGGGAGGGGCTGTTTCATTTTTTATCTTTGTATCTCCTATCACAGCACCTAGCATGTAGTAGGTATTTAATAAATGCTTATCGATTGATTGATTGAATTGAGCAAACAGATATTATTATCCTTTTTGTGGATGTAGAAACTAAAGCTCAGAGATACTGAGATTTGCCCAAGGTAGTAAATAGAGAAGTGGGATTTGAACCCAAATGGTTTGGCATCAAATCTAGTGCTTTTTTCGAGCAGACAAAGCAGCCTCTCTAATAACATCAATAACAACAACATTTTCTGGTTTCAAAACACCTTCATTCCCCTCACCTTGTCCTGCCCTTCAGAAAACTGGTATTTTAGAAGATGCCATAGGACTTCTCATTTCTGTCTAACTAGCCTTGTACCCACAGAAAAAGGCTCTGTTTTAAGGAGATTTCCCTGTTGGAAGACATGCCCAGCTGCAGCACACACTCCTTTTTATCCAGATGTAGGTCAGCAACTGAAAAGTCCCCTGGAGCTCCCTGGGCAAAGCTAAGCTCTCACATGGCCCCAAAAGCTGAATGCTCAGTATCCTGTCCCAGTCCTAGTGTCCACATTGATTTGTTCTGGATCTCCTGATAATTAATCTCTCATAGAAATTTAAGGTCTGTTAATTACCCCTGATTAATTAGGGTGAACTTTTTAATTGTATCCCTGAGCAGAAAAGTACTGTCAATAGGCACCATAATTAGTGACCCAGTAATCAGTTTTAAACCAATTATCCCAGGGTAACAAGTGAAACTAGACTAGCCATGCCCAGGGGGGCTGTACCCATTTCTGGGGAGTCTGAAAGAAACAAATTAGTGCTTGTGGGGCGAGGTGTCTGTGTTTGGTGTGATATGAATTATCAACTCCTCCCAGCACTCACTCTGACTCTCTTGGATCTTATGTTCACCTGTATTTCCCACTGCTGGGTTTGGTTTTTATTTGTTTGCTGGGGATTTTCCCCCACTAGAGCAATTCAATTCAACAAACATTTATTACACCTTTATTATGGTCTATAAAGTAAATGTTTTTATTCTATGTGATATATTCATAGTCATTGGTAATATCTCAACTTTTCATGAATGGTGGAGAGCTAGGTTCAAACCTTGTTCTGTTTTCAACATTTCCAAAATAGAAATTATTCTCTTTCTCCTCCCAAAATTACTACTCTTCTAAACTTCTCTATTTCTGTGGATAGTCTTTGTGTCCTTTCCATCATATGACTTTTCAACCTCAGGGTCATTCTCAATTCCTCTCTCCTTCATCTAACATTGTAATTAAGTGCCAAATTATGTAGTTTCTACAATGGTCCCCCCAATACCGAAAGAATGAAATAAAAATTCTTCTTTGGCTGTTTAAAACCTCTTCATGACCAATACTCATTTTTACCTTTCCATGTTTATTATATTTCCTATCACCCCCCCCCAAAGCCAATTTCTTTTCTTCACTTACATAGCCCCCCTCACTAGTTCAAGCCCTCATCCATCTCTCAACTTGGTTTTCGCAAAAGCTTCCTATTTGGTATCACTGCCTCAAATCTCTCCCCTCTCTAATTTATACTTCCCACAAGTGCCAAAGTGATTTTCCTAAAGTGAAGGCACCTAATAAACTCTAGTGACTCCCTATTATTTATAAGACCCAATATGTTTAAACTTCTCTGCTTTGCATTTAAAGTCTATCCTTCCAATCTTATTATTTATCACCCTTTCATGCACATGATGGTCCAATTAAACTAGACTTCTGCTTTTCCTCATAGGTGAAACTTCAACCTTCAACTTTTGTTTCATTTCACAGACTTGTTTCCCCTTGCCAGGACCATACTCACTCCTTGATGTACCACCTCTTAGAATTCCTAAGCTTATTTCAAAACTCAATTCACATGCCACCTTCTACAAGAAAGCTTTTTTGATCCCCATACCCAATTGATAGTAAGATTCCCCCCAAAAATTATTATCTAGCTTATTTTCTCAAAATATTTTGCTTAGACTAATATATTGTAATAGATTGTAATTTCCTTAAGGACAGACACCATTTATTTTTTGTCTTTGCATTCCTAGCATCTAATATGGTACCTGGCACATAGAAACAAAGGAAAAGAAAAGACAATCCCTACTATTAAGGAGCTCAGTCTCTGAGTTTTGAGCAGCTGTCTAAGGCAATTAATTATAGGTGAATTACCATCTGCCCCATGGGGCTATACCAGAAACTTCCCAAATCAATGATATAGGTTCATGAGCTAGATGCCATTTTATTTTTCTAAAGTATTTTCACCTCCATTAGCTTATTTGATCTTCACAAAAAAACCTTTTGAAATAAGTAATGAAGTATTATCATCGTCAATTTTTAAGGAGGAAAGTTGAATTTCAGTAAAGTTCAATAATGTGTTCTTGGTCATTCAGCTGGGAATGGGAGGGAAGAAGGACTAGAATTTGTACCCAGATCATTGTATTCTTAGTATATAGAGCTGGGAAAAATATTATCAAAACAATTTGTCTAGTAGTTCTTCATCTATGATCCAGGAACTTAAAAATATTTGATAACTATTTCAACATAATTGGTTTCCTTTGTAATCACATGTATTTTCTTTTATGGATTTATTATTCTGAGAAGGGATGCCATGGGATTCCCATACTGCTGGAGGGGAATCTATGACACAAAAAGATGAAGAACTCCTGATCTAATCCACCCCTACCCCATTTTATGGGGTAGAAAACTGAATCTCCAACTGGTCAAATGAATTGTCCAAGATCAAACCATAGCAAGAAGCAGAGGGAGGACTTGAATCTGGTTTTCAGAAGCTGGAAGAAGAGAGGGGACATCAAAGATTGTTGCAGCATTTCTGGAGATTTTGTCAAGAGAGATAAACATATACTTTGGATTGCTATCACGAGCCCTTGGAGATGCTGAATACAACCCTTGTAACCCTAGAAACTATAAAAAGCAAACTTTCTCTCTCTCTCTCTCTCTCTCTCTCTCTCTCTCTCTCTCTCTCTCTCTCTCTCACACACACACACACACACACACACACACACACACACACACACACAGACACACCTTCCTAATTCCCATTATTCTTTCTCTTCTTTCTAGGGTCAAGATTTTATCTTAATCCCAAAGAACTCATTTACTCTCACGTATCTTTTGGTAAATTCAAATCTCTTTGACTTTGCTGATTTTGTATACTACTTACTTTGATAAAGAAATTTTCTAGATGATCTTTTGTGTAACCAGAATTTGATGGGAAGGAGTTGAACCAGTGAAAATAAGCTAAGAGATCCCCTCCCCCCCAAGAGCAATAAGAAAAAGTGATATTTATCCTGGACTCACCAAAATATTATATACTGAGACTACTAATATTTGAGGTTTGGGGGATAGATACAAAGATAGCTTAATAATCTTCTTGGAAATATATAAGGAAAGGATGAAACACTCAGACATGGCCCTTTTCTTTCTTCTTCCTGCAATGATGCAAATCAAAGACAGACATTTGCATAGGGGTACACTAAATCCCAAATCTGAAATCTATCCATGCCATAGAGATTGGGTCCACTTTAAATTAGACATCAACTACACACTCTCATTTATCCTATTCCTTGATGTACCAACATAAAAGTTTCTTGGATGTTTCTTTGGAAATTTTTGTAACATGATAAAATTTGATGGTTTAAAGGATGTATAATAAAATGAGAACTGCCCCCTCTGGATAGAAATATGATCCCTCTGATGCAGAATACTATTTCAGATAGGTATACAACAAAATGTTCTGAGGGAGGACCTGTTTCTTCTTGGTTTCATCACAAGTTCAAACTTACCCCTAACCAATCTTACTGCTCCATTTCTGAATAAGTCATTTTGACTTTTCATGAGGATACTTATGTTTTAGTCCTTACCACTCCTTGAGGATAAATGGTCCCATAACTTTATTTACAACCATTGTGTGTGGTAGGACTTCCATTAAAAAAAATTAACAGAAGATCTATATTTGATTTCTTCCTAATTCCATTGTATTTACAATACCTTCTCCTTCTAGAATATAAGTTCCCTAGAATCAGGAGATCAATTTGTATAAGCAAGAATGTTGACCTACACAATGACCAGCCACAATTCTAGAAACCCAGTGGGGACCCCGAGATAATGGACACAGGGTACAAAATGAGACATATAGATTTGGACATAGTCAATATGAGGATTTAATTTGCTTCACTCTACATATTTGTTTTAAGGGTTTGGCTTTTCTTTTTTTCTAATGAAAAGAAAGAGAGTAGGAAAGAAAAGAGATTTTGTTTAATTTTTTAAACTAAATTTAAAAAAAAGAAAGAATATAGACTTGAAGTCTCAGACTACTTTTGCTATTGTATTGATAACTCCACTGTTTACCACAGTGTCTGACCCAAAATAAGTTCTTAATAAATGCCTTCTTTTTCATTAGTTCATATGCTTCAGGCAAATCACTTTTACTTCCTCATACTTCAATTTCTTTCTTTTTTTTTTTTTTGCAAAACAGGGATTAAAAACACTTGCCTTGTCTACATCTCAGGAGGTGGATTCTTATGAGTACAAAAGCACTTCCTATTTGTAAAGTACTATATAAAGATAACGTGATACTAATGAAAATGTTAATCAATGGATTGATTGCCAAGTATGGCAAAAGTGAGTAGAAAGTGAGTCTTTAATAAAGGAGGACCTGGATTCAAATTCTATTGTTGACATACATGAGTTTGTGTCTTTGGACAAGTAAATCTCTCAGTGCTCCAAGCAATTCCATTAATTACAAGTTACACATAAATTGTCAATTCTATATCACTATATGGCATTTTCACATTAGGTGATCTAATTGTGGGTCTAGACTAAAAATAATAATTATCATTGTCATCATCTTCAATCTTTAATGGGACTTCTAGTGTTGCAGAAATGGAGGGAGGGGATTCATTAGCTATCTATTTAATGCTGAAGAGGCTTCATCTCATAATCTGCCCTTTCTTACTCTCACTTCTTCTGGCATACCTCCCCCTAAAGCAGAATTTGTTTTGTCCTTAGCTAACTGCTTCTGAAATGTTTTGGTTCCCCCTGCAAGAATAAACTCAGATCATCTGATGAAAAAATTGCTAGAATAGAATAGAATGGAATTGAACAAAATGGAATGGAGTGAAATGAAATAGTATAGATGAGAATTGTGGTAGAACAGACTAAAACAGAATAGAATCACTCCAAATTGTATTCAATAAAATGAAATCAAACCAGAAATTCTATGTCATAGCATTAAGGAGTTAATATTAAGACTAACTCAAGCTTTTCCAGGGAAAGCTGCCTAACTCTAGTTTCCAGAGAATTAATAGACTGGGGTCTAAAGAAAAGATTATTTCCAATGAGCTTCAAGGTAGATCTATTTTGATCTGCTATGAACCATCTATGCCATCTCTGTAAAATCTGCTTGTAGTTTGGGGGATTTAATTCTTCCTCACCCAGTCCAATGAGTTAGTAAGTTAATGATTTCAGGGGGAAAGAATTTTAAGAGTCACTTTCTTTTCCTCTCGTAAATGATAGATTTCTCCTCTGCCTATCTATATGACAGATTCTAAAGAGTGGGGCAGGGGAGGGAGCAGAGATGCTAAGAATCAAAGGATAGCTTTTACCAGATATGATATGCTATCACCAGTTGTTCAATACCTTGGCCTAGGAACTAACGAAATCTAATCATTTCATTTATCTTTTATTTAAATTTTATTTATTTAAGGCAATGGAGTTAAATGACTTGCTCAGGGTCATACAATTAGGCAATTATTAAGTGTCTGAAGCCAGATTTGAACTCCTGATTCTAAGGTCAGTGCTCTATGCACTGTACCACCTAGCTACCCCCATTTCATTTATCTTGGCTGACTAATTTATTTGACTATTTATTTTGTTTACATTGTTTGAATTCAACCATACATACGCACATGTATCCATTCATTATTTAATCTTTTTTGTGCCAGACCTTGTGCTGATACTATTTGTGGGAGTGATGGGATATAAAGTGATGACGGGTTTTTTTTCTCTGTTCTCTATAAACTAGCTTTCTAATAGGTAAATTAAGATTTATACCGATAATAGTGGTATGATTCTGAAAGAAATCAATATAAAAGGTATGAACAAAGTGTTATGAGAGATCAGGGATGGGAGAGATGATTCCCAAATTGGAGAAATCAGAATCAGAAATCTTCAGTAATTAATTTGTTCCTAATCCTCTAATCCAAATGCTTTTCAAGTTGCCAGTTGAGAAATCTGATAAAGTCACATACCACTTGATCCATTAGATAATGCTTCCTGATTCCAAGTTCATGAAGAGCGACCATTAACCCAATCTTTATATTAAGAAATCCCCAAAAACATCTTGGAGGAAGTAGCATATGGGAGGGCCTTAATATAAATGTAAAGATCATAGGTGATACCAGAAAAAATAATATAAGTAAAGCTGCAGAGATGGGAAAGGACAGGGCCTAATATTAGTGGCCATCTCCTGGAAAATAGGCAGAACTACTGAGACAAACTAGGAAGGTCCTAAAAATGGGCACTAGGAAGCCAACTGTATAGGAGGTTGGGATGTCAGAGGAGAACTAGTCACCATATGGAGATCCAGATTGGTGCTTTTTTAACATTAGAGAGGTTCTTTTGTGAGTGAGAGAAGAGTGCTCTAACATGACCTTAAGGTAATACTCATTTTACAGATGAGTAAAGCAAGGCTGAAAGAAATTAAATTACTTGCCTCCGCTAATAAGTATCTAAGACCATTTTTGGTACCAGTCTTCCTAACTCCAAGTACTATTGTCAGGTCATCTAGCTTCCCCTTTACTAATGGCCTAACTTATCACTATGGTTCACACATTAGAAAGAGGAAAATAGAGGACAGAGCCAAGATGACGGTGTGATGGCAAGAATTCCTGGAAACTTGTTCCCCAAAACCTCCAAAAGCCTTCAAATTATGACTCTAGTCAAAATTTAGAGGGGCAGGACCCACAGAAAGACTGAATGATACAATTTCCCAGTCCAAGACAACTTAGAAGTTCCTCAGGAAAGGTCTGTTACACCAGGACTGGGGGTTGGGAAAAGCTGCTATGAACACAACCACAGCACAGCACAGCCAGGGCAGGTGCCTAGATCCCTGGGGGCACCTGCATCTATGGCAGAGAGGAAGGGTTTCCAGATCTCCTGGTCCAGGGATCATCAGGAACAGCTTGAAGGGGTGGTGAGAGAGAGCTCTGCTATACCAGAGTAAGTACAGAGTGAGCGTTGGCCTCAGAGCAGCCCTGTGGTGAGAACCTGCAGCAGGAATTGGGGAAGACAGCCTGCACCTCCAGAGCACAGCCCACAGATGGTAAGAGGGTTGGGGTAGACTACAGCAGTTTCTCTGCTCTCCCCGGGGCAGGACTCAGCTGTTTGTCCACACTCAGGTACAGGTTATGTCTGGGTCTCTATACCACTATAGCTGGGCAGGGACCCCCCCTCACAGCTCCAGGCCAGAGGGGAGGGCCTGTGGTCATCCACATAACAAAGCACAGGCAAGAGAGCAGTCATAGCCTCTCATAAGACCTTGGAAGAATTAAGGTCCCCATGGGCTGTCCCAAAAAACCCCAAAGCCTTGGAAGTGCAGTAAATTAATCAGAGGCTGAGGAAATAAGCAAACAAAAGAAAAAAGAAGAATCTGACCATAGAAAATTACTTTGGTGCCATGGAAGATTCAGAAGATAATGCTTCCTGATTCCAAGTTCATGAAGAGCGACCATTAACCCAATCTTTATATTAAGAAATCCCCAAAAACATCTTGGAGGAAGTAGCATATGGGAGGGCCTTAATATAAATGTAAAGATCAATGTATCAATGTATCTGTATCCAAAATCTCCAAGAGAAATAGAAAATGCACTCAGGTTATGGATGAGCTCAATATAGACTTTGAGGGGCAGCTAGGTGGTTCAGTGGATAGAGCACTGGCCCTGGAGTCAGGAGTACCTGAGTTCAAATCCGGCCTCAGACACTTAATAATTACCTAGCTGTGTGGCCTTGGGCAAGCCACTTAACCCCATTGCCTTACAAAAAAATAGACTTTGAAAATCAATTAAGGGACATAGAGGAGAAATTGGGAGGAGAAATGAGAGCAATGCAGATAAATCATGAAAACCAAGTCAGCAGTTTGGTGAAAAAATACAAAAAAATACTGAAGAAAATAAAATGCAAAAAACAAGTTTAGGACAAATGGAAAAAAGCAACCCAAAAGGCAAGTGAGAGGAAGAATATTTTAAAAAGCAGAATTGGCCAGCAGGAAAAAGAGATAAAAATTTCTCTGAAGAAAATAACTCCTTCAAATGAAGAATGGAATTAAAGGAAGCCAAAACTTTGCGATAAATCAGGAAGAAATAAAACTATTTCAAAAAAAAATTAGAAGAAAACGTGAAATATCTCATTGGAAAAACAACTGACCTTGAAAATAGATCCAAGAGAGATAATTTAAAAAATTATTGGGCTACCTGAAAGTCATGACTAGGAAAAGAGCCTAGACTTCATTTTTCAAGAAATAATCCAGCAAAAAAAATAATCCAGCAAAATTACCTTGAGATCCTAAAAGCAGAGGATAAAATAGAAATTGAGGGAATTCACTGATCATGTCCTAAAAGAGATCCCAAAAGGAAAAACTTCCAGGAATATTATAGCCAAATTCCAAAACTCCCAAGTCAAAGAGAAAATACTAAAAGCCACCAGAAACAAATAATTCAACTACCATGGCTCTATAGTCAGGATTACACAGGATCTGACAGCTCCTACATTAGGGGCTCTTAGGGCTTGGAATATGACATTCTGGAAGGCAAAAGATCTTGGTTTACAACCAAGAATCAACTACCTAGTAAAACTGAACATCCTCTTTCAAGGGAAAAGATGTACTTTCAATGAAACAAGGGACTTTCAAACTTTCCTATTGAAACAACCAGAGCTGAACAGAAAGTTTAATCTTCAAGTATAGAATTCCGGTGAACCACAGAGAGGGTGGACAAGAAGGACTAACTATGAGGAACTTAATAAAGTTGAACTGTTTGTATTCCTGCATGAAAAGAAGATACTGATGACTCATATGCACTTTTTCATTTATAAGAGCAATAAGAAGGATCATATATAGGCAAGGCACATGAAGGAGCTGAATATGATGGTATAATATAGTAAAAAAAATGGAGTCAATGGGTGATAAAGGAAAGTACTAGGAGGAAGAGAAAGGAGAGGAAGAAGGGGCTAAGATATTTCACATAAAAGTCAAGAAAAAGCTTTGCTGATGGAGTAGAATGGGGGAAAGACAAGGGTGAATGAGTGAACTTTCATTCTCAGAAGAAATGGCTCAGAGAGGAAACAACATGCACACTTAATAGGGTATAGAAATCTATCTTACCTAGAGAAAAATGAGAAGAAAGGGATGGGATAAAGGAGAACTGGGTGGGGGGGGGGGAATAAGTGATAGAAGAGAGGAAAGATTGTAGGAGAGGGTACTCAGATACAACACTTTTGAACAGGGACAGGGTGAAAGAAGAGAATAGAATAAATTAGAGTGGGAAGGAATAGAGTGGAGGGAAATATAGCTAGTAAGAGTAATAAAATATTGAGGCAACTTCTTTGGTGGACTCATGATAAAGGAGACAACTCATACCAGAGACAGAGCCATTGGAATCTGAACACAGAGTGAAGTAATTTTTTTTTCTGTCCCACTATTGTGGTTTCTCATTTTTGGGAGGGCAGGCAGTTTATGTTTACTCTCACAAGAAGATTATTGTAATAATATAAAATAAATAAACCAAAAAAAGAAAGGGGAAAATAGAAGAGGGGAAAATAGAGGTATCAAGGAGGGTCAAACACCCTAGGGGAAGGTTACCACCAGAGATCAAGGTAAATGTAAATTAATCTGATGAGCTTGTCACCTATCTATAAGATGTGCTTGTAGGTTTGGAGTTGTTACTCAGGAATCTATCTTTGAAGGTACTAGAGCAAGCAACCTACTCTCTCTGAAATGTTGATATCTTAACCTTGTGTTTTAATAGGTAAGTATCATAGTCTGGGTAATAGACATTTTTTATCTGTTAAGTTTTTCCTTTTTGGATTGTTAGGACAAGTCCTTGTAAGTAGTTTTAGGTTTCATGGAGTAGGTTCTACAAAATTTTGAGATTAAATATGATCAAAATATGAAGCCATGTGATACAATGGAAATACCACTAGATTTGGAGCCTAAGAAGTGGGTTCAAATAATTACATCTATGTCCCTAAGCAACATACATAAACTTTCTGCTTCTTGTTTCCACATTTGGAAAAATTATGGTTATACTATGTGACCTCTCCTTCTAATCCTAAATTTATAATATGAAAGCAGTAGCACATGGAGGATGCTACCAATATGGAAACAATAATGTGACATACATAATACTGAGACTGTGCATAGTTCTAGTCTCTAACAGCCCCTCAAGATCAGATGACAGTCCCAGAGCTCCTCTTGAATCTAGAGCATGAAGGAGAGATTCTGAATTCTCCTTATATAATAACAGTCCTGGGAGCTAAGATGACAGTGTAAAGGCAGGGACTCATCCAAGGCCTCCCCTAAACTCCTCCAGGTACCTTTAAATAATAACTATAAATATATCCTAAAGTGACAGAACTCACAAAAAGATGGAGTGAAATAATTTTCCATCCTCAAACAGCGTGGAAGTTTGGCAGGAAAGTTCTGTTGCATCAGGGTGAGAGAGGAGAGCATTGTAGCACTGGCTACTCCTTACTGGTCCCAGAAATCCAGGAACAGGCAGTAGGGCGATTGATTTTGTGGCAGTGGTAGTAGTTTCCAGACCTCTCAACTCAGAAAACTGCAAAGGACAACTTGCAATGTCAGCCGCAAATGTCTGTTACACCAAGGTGTTAGGAATAAAGTCCAGTGCAGGCCTCAGTACCCCAGAACTGGTCCCAGGGGATCAGGATCAGTCGTTGGAACCTATTGAATCAGTGGCAGCAGCAGCTGCTTCTGGAGCTTTCAGCCCACAGATGGTAAAGAGATCAGAAGGAGATTACAAGGATCTCTTTACTATCACTAAGGCAGGATTCTATTGTTTTGGCCATATTTGGATCTGGGTCACAGTCCCAGGAAAAGGAAAAGTAGTAGCACAATAGAGCTGGCTGCTGCAGGGAAACAGGAACCCTCCTCCCCATTCCAGGGCAGAAAGGAGTGCTTATTGTTATCCACAGAGCAGAATACAGGCCAGGGGAGTAGTCAACACCTCTTCTTAGCTCATATCAATTTGGAAGAATTGAAAATTTGCAAGTTTCTAGACATATCTCTCAAAAAAACTACCAAAAATACATCAAAGCTTGTGACAGTGTGCCCTTCATGCCTACCTTAATAAAAAGTTTAAGTCAAGTCATATTCTGAGGAAATGAGCAAACTGAAAAAAATTCTGAACATCGAAAGTTTCATGATGATAAGGAAGATAAAAGCACACTCAGAAGAAGATAACAAAGCCAAAACTACTACATCCAAAGCCTAAAGAAAAATATGAATTGGTCTCAACTCATGGAAATGCTCAAAAAGGATTTTGAAAACCTAGTAAGAGGTATAGTAAATCAAATAAGAGAGATAGTAAATCAAGTAAGAGGAAAAAGTAAGAGAGAGAGAGAGGAAAAATTAGGAAGAGAAATAGGGGTGATGCAGGAAAATCATGAAAAATGAGATAGAAGCTTGATGAAGGAGTTAGAAAAAATACTGAAGAAAATAGCATATTAAAAACCAGAATGGGCCAAATGGAAAAAGAGGTAGAAAAAAAAAGGCAGAATTGGCTAAATGGGAAAGGAAATACAAAAGTTCACTGAAGAAAATAATTACTTAAAATATAGAATGGAGTAAATAGAAGCTGATGACTTTGTGAAAAATCAAGAAACAATAAAACAAAACTAAAAGAACAAAAAGTGAAGATAATGTGATATAAATATGTAACTAGAAAAATAATTGTCCTAGAAAATAGATCCAAAAGAGATAACTTAAAATTTTTTGAAATACCTGAGACCATGATTAAAAAAATAGCCTAGACAATATCTTTCATGAAACTATCAAGGAAAACAACCCTTATATTCTAGAAACATAGGATAAAATAGAAAAAATTTAAATCTACTAATCACTTCCTAAAAGAGATCCCAAAAAGAAAGCTCCTAGGATATATTATAGCCAAATTCAGAACTCCTAAGTCAAGCAGAAAATGTTGTAAGGAACCAGAAAGAAGTAATTCAAGTATTGTGGAACCACATCAAGGTAACACCAGATTTAGCAGCATCTACCTCAAAGAATCCAGATCTTGGAGTATGATATTCCAAAAGGCAAAAGAGCCTGGATTACAACCAAGAATAAACTACTCAAAAAAAATTGAGTGTACACTTTCAGGGAAAAGACTGATATTCAATGAAATATGGAACTTTCAAACTTTCCTGACAAAAGATCTGAACAGAAATTTGATCTTCAAATACAAACTCAAGTGAAGAATAAAAAGGTAAATAGGAAAGAGGAATCATAAAGGGTTTAATGATGTTGAATTATTTATATTCCTGCATGGGAAGATGACACTGATAATCATATGAAGTTTCTCATTTATTAGGGCAGTTAGAAGGAGCTTATATAGACAAGATGATGATGTTTGTCTTTCATTCTCAAAGACCATATCAGGGAGGCGATTTCATTTTAAGTACCTGAATTGGATTTGAGTGAGGGGATGTTGTGCTAAGTCACAAGTGTCACTGTCTCTTCCCAAGTCTTCTGGATCTAATGGCCAGATATGAATCAAGATGACTGGAGAAGGCCCTGGATGCAAGGCAATCAAGGTTAAGTGACTTTCTGAAGGCCATTCAGCTAGTAAGTTGCAAGTGTCTGAGACCAGATTTGAACTCCCATCCTCTGACTCCAAGGCCAGTGCTCTACCACTATACCACCTAACTGCCATAGACAGGACATAGGTGGAAGTTGAATATGTAGGTATAAAAAATTAAAAAGATGGAATTAAAGGGTGAAAGAGGAATGAAATGCAAGAATGGGAAAGGAGGAAGTAGAATGGGGCAAGTTATTTCACATAAAAGATGGAAGAAAAAATTTTATCAATGGAGTGGAAGTAGGGGGAGGTGAAGGGGAGTGAGTGAAGCTTATTCTCATCAGAACTGACTCAGAGATGAAATAGCATACACATTCAATTGAGTATATAAATCTATCTTACCCTAAAGGAAAGTAGGAGGGGAAGGAGATGGGAGAAGGCAAGGTGATAGAAGAGAAGGAAGATTATGGAAGGGGATAGTCAGAAGCAAAACACATCTGAAGAGGTGACAGGATGACAGGAGAGAGAGAAAATAGATAAATGGGGGCAGGGAAATAGGCTGGAGAAAAATTCTGTTAGCAATCGTAACTGTGAGGGGGAAAATTGAAATAAGTTTCTCTGATAAAGGCCTCATTCCTCAAAAATAGGGAACTGAATCAAATTTATTAAAAAATGAGTCAATAAGAGTTGATAAATGATCAAAAGATATGAAGAGTTTTCAAATGAGATTATCAATGCTATATCACTTTACTAAAACAAGTTCAAAGTCACTATTGATTGGAGGAATGCAAAGTAGAACAATTCTGAGGTTCTACCTATATTTATTGAATTGGTTAATAGGACAGAAAAGGGAAAATGACAAATATTAGAAGAGATATAATGAAAATGAGACATTAATGAACTGTTGGAAGAGTTGTGAAATGATTCAGTCATTATGTAGAGCAATTTGAAACTATGTCCAAAGGGCTATAAAACCATGTACTTTGATCTAGAAATGCCACTACTAAGTTTTTTATTCCAGAAGAGATGAAAAATGGGAAGAAAAAGGACCTATATGTATAAGGCTATTTATAGTAGCTCTTTTTCTGAAAGCAGGGAATTGGAAATGGAATTTTGACTTAGCTTTTCTTTGCAGTGCTGTGACCTTTGCCAACTCTGAAGAACTTATTTTAACTTATTTTAATGCCATTCAGGGGCAGCTAGTTGGTGCACTGGATAGAACACCAGGCCTGGAGTCAGGAGTGCCTGAGTTCAAATTTGGTGTCAGACACTTAATAATTGCCTAGTTGTGTGACCTTGGGCAAGTCACTCTTAACTTCATTACCGTAAATAAAATTTTTAAAAAAAGAATGCTATCTATTCCTAGAGAAAAAGTTGAAAACAGATTGAAGCATACTTTTTTGGCTTTATTTTTCTTCAGATTTTTTTTCATGGGAGAGGAGTGTAAATTTTCTTTCACAACTTGACTTTTATGGAAATGTTTTACATCACTATACATTTTTAACCTATATCAAACTACTTGCTTTCTCAGTGAAAGGGGTAGCGGGGCGAGAAGAAGGAAGAGAATTAAGAACTCAAAGTTTTAAAAATGAATGGCAACACTTGTTTTTATGTGTAACCAGGGGAAAATAAAATGTAATAACAATAAAAATGAAAAAACAATAACCATTTCAACAATAAAGTTAGATCCTGTGAGGCATTCAGTCACCAACCACACCTAGGGAGAGGGTGATAACTAGGACAGATTAACAGGAAATCAAGAAATCATAGGATTATAATTTTAGAACTATAAGAGAACTCAAAGGTTATATGATCCAATTGTCTCATTTTGAAGATGAGCAAACTGAGACCCTGAAAGGGAAAGCACTTTGCCTAGTGTGAACAAAGGTAGTAAATGATCAGTTGACATTTGAACCCATATCCTGTGACTCTAAATTCCTTGACCTTTATGGGTATTTGAACAGCAGGTTTTTTTCCTGCCCCTGTTCAGTGTCTTGATGCAAAAGACACACACACACACACACACACACACACACACACACACACACACACACACACGGTTCTTTTACTTAGGACAGCTTATTTTGTCAAACACAAGGCAGAAATGAGAATACAGATTGTATTTGCATTTATGAACCTTCGTATTTAATTCCTACCAGACCTGTATAGTCCAACCCAAAGGCAATTTCCTCCAAGGACTTTTGCTTGTTTCTCTCTGTTGACAGTGATTCTCCCCCAGACCTTCATTCCTTGTTGCTGACATAGCTGTTTATTTTCTACCTCTCTGATAAGTTTACATATACTGTTGTTCAGTATATGATTATATACATATGTATATATTCATGTATAGCTATATATTTATACATATATATATATATAGTTATATATGTTTATAATAAACTCTAAAGTCTATGAAGGCAGGACTCTGTCTTACCTAAACCTTGTATTTCTCCTTGTGCAAATTTTATACACATTAGATTTTTAATAAAAGTTTGTGAAATCGAAATTTTTGGTTTCACAATAAAGGAAAGGAAGTAAATAAGTCCAAATCAAACCCTGTCAATTTCCATCCCATCTCCCAGGATATCCCTAGTCCTCCTCCAACCCATTTTTATCTCTCTCCCAGACCATTTCTAACCTCTTTCAGGACCAAGGACAGCAGTATGGTCACCTGTGTCTGGTGTACATTATGTTCCCTTCCACCTGCTTCAAAGCCTTATACTAAAAGCATGAAATGTCCCCAAAAGATCCTAATAATTAATTTGGTTTCTAATCCCTTGATCCAACTTATTCTTGATTTTTTTGAATGAAAAAGATGATAAGATCAAGTACCTTTGGTTTGTGGGGAAAATACTTTATTCTTTATTAATATTATTTGAATTTAACTATGTGGTTAGATATTTTCTAGCCTAAAATTGTAGGTCATGCTGACTTCAAAGGTCTTCCAGAGCATCCAGAGTGAGTGTTTGGTTTTCATCCATCCACTGCAAAAAAGTTTGTGTTTTGAGCTCCCTAATAGCTTGTATTTTGACATTGCACAAACTTTATTGAATATTATACTTACCTGTTGATATGTATCTCAATTAATATTTCCTGAAAGCTGCCCTTTGTTTTGGGAAACTACCTGCCTTCACTGAACACCAGCTGCTTATCTTTATGCTCTTGTTTGAACTCTATATAATGGAAACCTGAGACCTGAGAGAATGAGTTATATGCTTTTCCAACTCTCTTTTCTGTCAAATGACTTAGAAGTTTATTTTCAACTGACAGGTTCTATTAGATATTTGCATACATAGGTGAATGTAATTGATGACAGATAGTGGAGTTATGTGTTAGGAAGTCTCAAGTAATTTACAGTGTAGTATCTCTATTTAAGAACATGCTTTTGCCCATTCCTTTGTATTGACAAACTGGGAAAAAAATTCTCTCCAATGAGAATAAGACACCTTTAAGACAAATTTTAAAAAAATCTCAGTGCTCCAGGAGTAATTAAGGTCCCTTCCTACACTGAAAGTTCAAAATAAATACTGAAAATATCTAAATATCAAAAGTGATCCTCACTTTCCCTTCACAACCTTCCTACTATCTTTTCACTTCTCTTTAGGCAGAGACTAGTTAGGATGGGAAAAATAGAACTTGATGTAGGGTGCCAAAATTTATAGGGTTCTCATAATATTGACATTCTTCCAACAGGAAACAAACAGTTGGGTTTAGTTCCTCTTAATCAAAACTTGTTTAAATTGGAGCTATGGCCTTAATCTTCCTCTTCCCCACCCCTCTCCCTACCACCATCTTGCTCAGGCAAGTTCTCCCCCCAATTAACTTTATGCCAAAGCATTCTTCTCTATAGAAATACCCTTGTCACTCTTCCAGGATCTCTGCCTCTGCTCTATCTATTCCTCCACCATACACCATGAGTCTTTGTGTCATAGGGTATGTCTTTGCCTTAATTCAATTTGTTCTAAAATAAGCTGATTTGAGAAAAGAGTTTGTTTAGCCTACCTAGAAACCCAAATTGCTAGTTGTGGTTCTTTATTAGGTTGAGCTCACCATCCCAGCCGTGGTCCCTCCCAGTAAAGGACAAACGACTGGACTTCTCTCACAGCTTCCTTTCTACCTGTGATACACTAATGCTACTATTTGCTACCAAAGTGATTTCAAGATATGAAGATTAGGCCCTAATCATATTCCTGAGCTCTAGGGTTAGTAATGTGGGCTTATTTCCAACAACAATGTTTCCATCACAGAATTCAGGTAATGAGGGGTTAAATGCTATTCTTATGGAGGATAACCAGGTGTGAATCAGATCCCCTAAGCATTATGCCTTCACTAAATTAGGTGCCACCAGGTAAAGGTTGGGTGGAATAAGTAGTTTGTCTTGCTTTGATATGAGTAATTGAGAGTAGTATAGTCAAGAAATATAATTCATCTACTTGTGCTTTTTATGTCAAAATAAAGTTTTTCATTAAATTAACAGCATAAGTATGTAGTCATCATTTCTTTCTTATCACAGGTATGGAGGTAAGTATGTGATCTGCCAAGAAGCCCTTCCTCTCATCATCAGAGTCTCTGAAAGGAAGAAATAGGTAAAGGAAGCTACATCTGGTAACTTTTTTTTTAGAAAAAAAGAGTAAAGAGAGCATTAATATTTATGATTCTCTAATTTGCATCTGTTGCCCTGCCTAGTTTCAATTTCATGGAACAAAATACCTGTCTGGGATAAATACATCACTTCGAAACTCATCACCGTGCTGCTAACTCAAAATTTGATTAACACCACCTCCTTTAAGTCTTCTTTCCCTTATGACTTGGGGCCCAGAAGGTAGAGTACCAAACTTCCTCTACAGAGGGCAGAAACCGCACTCTTAACTCACTCCTCTTTGGACCTGTTATTGTGCTTGTTTTCTTTCGTGGAACAAAATGCCTCTACTTATCAGATATCCCTGGTATCCCATTCACCCATAGCTTCACTTTCCTGCCTTCTTTTGTGTGCTGTCTTCCCCTTTAAATAGTAAGTTCCTTGATTTCCTGGAAAATAGGAGGCACCCAATAAATATTTATTGGATTGGAGATGTGTGTGTGTGTTTGTGTGTGTGTGTGTTCATATGTGTTATGTGTGTGTGAATTAATGAAACTTGGGAAAATTTTGAGATTCTTTCTTGGTCTGGGTCAGAATGAAGCCCCAGCAAAATCCTTGGCATTCTCATGAGATGGAAGTGTCCTGAAAGCACTTTTTAAATCATGAGCCAATTCATTTCCAATTTAAAATAAGACTCAAAGGCTAAAATAAATCGAGTGCATCCCTCTTCTCATTATCAAACAGTTACCAATTTCACTTATCTAAATATTTGTTTCTCTTCTTCCAATTCTAATAATTAAAGGACCAAGGTTTTGGATCTGCTTCACCTCTTACTAGTCACGTGACCATAATCATGTTGTATAATCTCTCTGACCTCGGTTTCTTTATTTGTTAAATGGTAATGTTCATACCTGCTTTGTCTAGCTTGCAGAGTTGTTGTGAGGAGTAAAAGAAACAATATGTGGGGAAGACCTTAAGTAAATACATAATGCCATGCAGAAGAATGATAGTATCTTTCCTATAGTGTCAGTATAAGGAATCATAAGATAATACCTATAAAAGACTCCAAAATGATAATAACTCAGCAGATATTTCCTTTTCTAAGGAAAAGGAAAGCAACATGACTATCACACCACACCTGATCACTCTCTGGGTAGCCAAAACAGTGTTAATTAAGAGGATGGGGAGAATACAAGTGTGATAGAACTGAAGGGGTGCCTAATTTGTGAGACTAGCAGGAACCATCACAGGACAGAAAGCCAGTTTTGGCAAGATGTAGAAGAATGGGGAAATATCATGTCTGAGATTTTAAAGCTCATCGTGAGCTTTCAGATGAATAACATCAAAAATAATTGTGGCTGACTTAAATTGTGTCACATGTTTGTTTTAAACATAACCAATATAAATGACAGGAAGATAACTATTGCTTAGGAAAGAGTTGTATTTTTTTGAGTTGACTACTTTATTATAGAAAATTTTCTTTATTTTCCTAGCATCATAGGATATTAGAGTTGGAAAGAAATGGTAGAAGTCATCTAGTCTAAATTGCACCTGAGTAAATACCCATGGATTCCAGTCCAGATTTCAAATTAATCTTCCTAACATGCAGAACTGATCATGTCACACATACACCAATTCAATAAATTCCAATAAATCCCTATCATCTTAAAGATAAAAGCTAAAAGTCCTCTGTTTATCATTCAAAATCCTTCAAAATGGGCCTCTCCCACCTTTCAAGTCTTCTTACACCTTTTACTACCCCTGATATATTCTGTGACCTAGTGACACTGCCCTTATTAATTGAATAAGACACATCATCTCCTGATTCCCAGCATGTCTGGAAGATTCACCTTGCTCATCTTCACATCCTGACTTCCTTCAAGTCTCAGCTAAAATCTCATTTTCTATAGAAAGTCTTTTGCCATTCCCCTTAATCTTAGTATTTCTGTCTTTTGGTTGTCTTCAATTAATCCTGTATATAGCTTGCTTGTACATAGTTCTCTGAATGTTGTGTCCTTCATTAGACTGAGTTACTTGAGAGCTAGTTCTGACTTGCTTGTCTTTTTTTGTATCCCCAGTGCCTGGCAAATAATAAGCACTCAAAAAATGCTTACTGATGACTGATTTGCCACTCAGATTCCACTCAAGACTTAGTTTAAGGGGATTCACTAATTTCCAGTGTAGATCATTCAAATTTTGAAGAGTTTTAATTGTTATGAAGGTGGATTTTTTTTCTTCTTATTGAGCCCAAGTCTGCCTCTCTGAAATTTCCATTCATTAGTCTTAGTTCTGTCCTCTGGTGCTAAGCTGGCAAGTCTAATCCCTCTTCCACATGACAACCCTTCAAATACTTTAAGGCAGCAGTCACATCCTCCTCCTCTAAGTCTTCTTTTCTCTAGGCTAAAAATCCTCAATTCCTTAAAATGGTCTTTGTAGAGTATAGTTTTGGGTCCCCTCACCACCCTAGTCACTTTCCTTTAGATGCCCTCTAGTTTTTTCCTTCCCAAAGTCAGAAAAAGAACTGATAAATACAAGTATATATAGAATGATTTCACATATTTTATATACATATCTGTATCCAATGGTAGCCATCTCTAGGATAAGGGAGGAAAGAAAGAAGAGGGAAAAAAGAAAAAATACTTACTAGATAAATTTTTGATATATTTTAAAAGAATAGCAAGTTGTAAAAAATAAATTTGCAGTATGATATATAATTATCTTTTTCTTATTCTATTATGTTATGAAAATACTTGTTTTATTTCATAAATTTAACTAAAATCATAAGATTATAGGTAAAGAATTGGAAGGAGCTCAAAGGTCATAGGGTCTAGTCTCATTATTTTACAAATGAGGAAACTAAGATCTGGGAAAGATAAGTGACTTGCTGAAGGTCACAAAGATAGTAAATATAAATGCTTTACCCATATGTGATCTAAGTAACACAGTAAAAAAAGTTATCTACTTTCTAATTCTCTTTATGTAATCTGCTTTCACAGGAAACAGTTTCTAATATGACATCGTTTCAAACTGAAAGACAAGTGGAAAGGGAATTAGGTTTTCCTTTCTTGAGAATAGTATCAATGAATACATATACCTTTCATCAGTAAGACTCTGGAAGGAATTAGGACCAGAAGTGAAGGTGCTAGTAGGCAATATGATTTAGAGAAAAGAATGCTGAACTTGGAGTCACAGGATCTGAGTGCAAATCGTTTTTCTGTCACTTACTGCATGACCTTGAACAAATCATTTAACCTTCTGGGGACTCAAATTTCCTCATCTGTATTATGTGTGAGTTGGGCATTAGAAGACTTCAAAGGTCCCTTTCCACCAAAGATACATGAACCTGGGAATCCTGTGGTTTTTTAAATGTCTTGAATTCTTGAATGGCCATACTAACCGTTTGTGTCTAAATCTGAAAGGAAAGAAAGTGGACCTATTAGCAACAAAAGTGGTAAGATTACTGACTGGCTAATGGGGTCTAGGGAAGGAGAAAAGACCAAGAAGGGGAAAAATGAGGGTGGAATTAGAAGGAAAGAGTTGAAGGAAAAGGTAGGAGAATTGGGAAAAAGATAGAAAACAATAAGAGAATAAGAAGAAATATTCCTCCCAGTACCAGCTGTTTCCCTAAGCCCTAGCATGACCTCCCATGGCCTCTCAGAAAGTCCCACATCACATCCAATCCTTAACTCTCTTCAACCTTCTTCTAAGCTTACTATAACAAGTCTCTATAGAGACTTCTTGCAAGAATAGGCCAAGGTTTCCAATATCATTCCCAGCTTCCTATAATAACTTCTGCCCCTCCAAGGCCTACTTCTTCGAAAAATATTTAACCAATAGGCCTGTCCCTGCACTCTCATTCTTTCCTTTCATTCTGCTTGTGGGCCTTGAAAAATCCCAATGTTTGTGTAATCCATTAGCATTGTCAATGGCCCTGCCTGAGAGCTTTGGGCATCAGCAACTTTGGACAACCAGAGATCTTTGTGACTTATTGTCCCATGAATGGCAACCATCCTACTAGGGCTATAAAACCAATGCTGGGGGCGGGGGGATAAAAGCAGGTAGATGGCACTGTAGTTAGAGTGTTGTTAGGAGATGCTGATTTCAATTCCTGCCACAGTCACTACCTGTGGAACAGCAAATCACCTCAAGTTTAATATTTTCATTTGTGAAAGAAGAATAATAGGACATACTATACAGGTTAGTGAAGATAAAGCAAGATAATGTGTAAAACATTTTGTAAACTTAAAAGTCATATTCTATAATGTTGTTGTTTGTCCTTTGCTTTCAAAGAAAATCATTACTACTAAAGGGGGAAGGAAGAAGGTCTTGCTCAAAGTTGAGTGAGAATTGAGGGATGTTACTAGGATGTTGTCATTACTGAAGAGTATCCTATAGAGGTTTAGTTATCTGCTTAGTTATCTGCTCTCTGGTCATAAAATTATACTTTAACAGAAACAGGCTAACCATCAATCCTGACCAACCCCTCATTATAAGCCACAGACTGTATCACTGACTTGATCATGCCATTAACCAGTACTAAAATGGATCACAGAATAATGCTTTATCCTGATTCATAAATATATAGCACTTGTCACATGGAGAGGTCAGTGAGAAAGAGCATGGATGGTTTAGCAGAGACCCCCCCACATATGTAATACAGTGACTGTAATCAAGATATCCTGAATTCAAATCCTATCTCTGATGCTTGCTACCTAAGAAACCTTGAGCAAGACACCTGATTTTTCTGGGTCTTATTTTCCTCATCTATAAAATCAGATAGTTGGACTACATGACCTGTGTATTTTCTTCCAACTCTAGATTTATGATGTTTCCATTTTGCTCATGAGGAATGCATAGAGTCATCTTAAGCACACTCTGTTGGGAAATGACTAGGTCAGACTCCCTTTGAGAAAGAGGGAAGCATACAATTTCAGTATCTGGGCTTCACTCTGAAATGCAAATAATCTTACTGTAGTCTTTTTTTCTGTCTTCAAAGATTATCCCCCTCCCCATTAGCACCTCAAATAGCTTTATCTCACCAAATACTATTCCTCAGAGCACAGACATACAGTACAACATACATACTCTTATCTATGGAAGGGATCTCCCAGGAGCCCTAACCTGAGAATTATATCTGTACAGAGGGCAGAGCTCAGAGAGGATATAGTTGGAGTACAAAGAAGGAACAAAATAGCTAGCTTAGCTCCATTTACATCCCAACCAACATGCCAGATTTGGAGGGGGAAGGTATCTTAGAGGTCATCTAATTCAACATCCTCATGTTATAGACAAGTAAATTGATAAACAGAAAAGTCACTGACTTGCCAGTTATTATGATGCTAGCAACAATTATTGCTATTACTATTAATAATATTATTTTAACACTGATAATATTAATATTATGCCCAAAATTATCAATTAAGACATTATGACTTTCTAACTTTTCTTTTGATGGTTATTTTTACTACCTGTCTTTCCTAGTATTAATGTAAGGAGTACAAGGACCTTATCTTTGGCTATGTCAGCAGGAATGATGGCAAGACTACTAGCTGCATTTCTGCCTTTCCAATATGTTGGTGCTTTCTGGAGGCTCAGGAAACCTCCAATGTGTGACTGGAATTAAAAAGACAAAGGAAAACAGTTAGAAATGTCTATTCTTCTGACTCAGAGAGAATCTAAAAGATGTTTTGATGCTTTTAGAAGAACAGTTGTGCAGGAAAAAGCCACAGGAATGAGGAATGGATCTGTTATTTCATCAGAGGGAATTCCCTGGTGAGAAACTTCCTTCAACCATTCTAAACCTAGGAAGTTCATCATCTATGCAATTTACAATCTTAGAGTTTCCTAGAGCATGAGGTTAAATGACTTGTCCATGGTTACATAACCAATATAGTCAGAAGAATCAGGGGCATCAGGGGAAGAATTTGAAAGTGAAGCTATAATAATAGCCTTCCATGAAGCAAAGAAGAAAAAATGGTAATCAGAAATTTTAACTTGTCGATGAGTTAATGCTGAGGATTTTCCACCATGTCAAATCAGAGAAATCCCACACTACCTGAATGATCAGGGGTCAGGAGCTGTGAGGCTGTTTAAAAACAGCTGAAGATGTCTTCCCAAGATCAAGGTATGATAAGCCCAGGTAGTCTCAAGCTAAATGAGTAAGACTTCCCTGGGGGAGCAGAGGTGGCAACTCTAAGACATTCAGCATCAGAAAGAAAATCTTCAGAAGTCAACTAAAATAGGATAGCAAAAGAAATCCCTAAACTCAACAAGAATGAATATTGTATCCCCAACTTAAAATTTCATGGTGGAATTTTGCTTTATGATTGATATGAACCACTGTTCTGAGTCTCCCATTTCTGGCAATAATTTTTTTCTCTTTTTTTATTGCTTCCCTCATTGCTGATTATCTCTGATATGCTGACCAGATCCCATATGGCAGCATAAGTTCAGATTCTACCTTCTACCTAGTATGAACTTGAAGAAATTATTTAATTTCTATAGACCTCAGTTTTTTCCTCTATAAAACAATTTGAAGTAAATGGCATTTGAAGTCACATACATTTCTAGATCTATGAATCTACAATCTATCTACCCTAAAAGCATCTCCCCATAATGAACTCATTTTCTATGAAAACTCTAACTTATCCATTATTTTAGTCTTTTTCTCTCTTCCACCCCTCCTCTTCCCATGAAGATACCACCAGTCCAAAAAGTCCATAGATTCATGGGGCAGTTGGCCAATTAGTCTAATTTAATCCCCAGTTACACACACACACACACACACACACACACACACACACACACACATACACACACACACACACACACACACACACACACACACACACACACACACACACAAACAGCCTAATTCTATCCCAAAATTGTTCTTTCTCTATCACATTTACACATATAAAATTCCATATTTACCTCTGACACATTCACTTTAAAGTCTGACTCTTCTCATAAAACAGCAGTACAGAAGTCAGATGTCACTACAAAATGCCCAAAAGAAGACTAAGGAGATATCAGAACATACTGAGGTATGTAGAAGAATCAATGAATGGGGAATAGAAGGCTCCTAAGACAAAATGCTTCACAATTTAGCCTGAAGCCAATTCTGTTTATACTGTCCTCATTATTGTAATTACTAGTTATTTACTTAGCTTAATTACCTTGTTAATGCCAGAAATCCCAAGGGCCCTGCTGGGGCCCCTTACATCTTGATGAAATAATAAAAGCCATGGCATTTACATAGTACATTAAAATTTGCAAAGTACTTTTACATTCATTAAATTCTTGGAGCATCATAAAATATTGTAATACTATAAGTATTATCACCATCATCCTCATTTTACAGATGAGAACCTAGAGCTTGGAGTGGTTGTGAGTTGCTCAAAGTCACAAAGCAAGTAAGACCCAGAGATAAGGTTTGAATCCAGACCTTTATGAATCACTTAACTGCACTATATTACATGTCCAGTGGGAGGAAGAGATTTCTAATCTCAATTAGTCATTCATAGAGAGACCTCAGACAAGTCACTTTACTTTGCTGACCCTTATTTTCCTTATCTGTAAAATGGAAATATTTTCATTGCTCTCTCCCATTGTTCTCATTCCTCTCCCCTTCTCTTGTTCTAGGGAATAGTAATAAAATAAGCACTTTTCATTTCTTAAAAGGACATGTCAGTTGAGTGCCTTCTCCACTGGTCATCTCTGTGATCACCTAGATGAACTAGCTACCATTACCCTATGCTTATGTTCTCCTATTAGAATATAAGTTCAACGAGGGCAGAGACTGCTTTCCTTTTTGTGTTTATATTTCCCAACTCTTAGCGGCATCCCTTGAACAATGTAAGTGCTTAATATTTTCTTTCTCTTTCTTTTCTTTTCTCACTTTCTTTTTTCTACCTTCCTATTTCTTCCTTAGCTTTTCTCTCTTTCCTTATTTTTTCCCTCCCCACATCAGATGCATCCAAGTTGAACAAGATTTCCAATTTAAATAATTCCAGTGAGGTCAAAGTTCTTCCTGGATCCCAAGTCTCCACAAATAATATGAAGAATGGATACTGGAAGCAAAGACCTATAATGAGGTCAGAGCTCTCAGTGGTAAGATTAAGGGAATCATCCTTCTATGGATTTTTTTCTGCCTTTGCGACTTACTCTGTGTCACTGAAAAGCAAACACACAGAGAATCACAGAATATTAGAGTTAGAGTTTAAAAGTCTTTTGATACAACTTCTACTCTAATCAGGAATTCCTTCTACAATGTCTCTGATAGATAGCCATCTAGCCTCTAGTCAAAAACTTATACTCCACGTATTTTCTGAGAGCTCTAATTCATCATTGTGCTACATCAAAAACTCTGGTTTGTGACTTACATTTATTCTGTGGTACTTGTTCTACTCTCTGGCATTAAACAGAAAAAAATATATTCCATCTTCTACAAGCTACTTTACTGGATATAGGATCCAATATCCATTGTGATCTTATCTATACAGGTACTCCCTCCATGTATCAGTTATCTTTCTGTATAGTTTTTTTTCATATTGTCCCATACATTCTTTTTTTAGTTTTTTTCAAGGAAAATGGGGTTAAGTGGCTTGCCCAAGGCCACACAGCTAGGTAATTATTAAGTGTCTGAGACCAGATTTGAACTCAGGCACTCCTGACTCCAGGGCTGGTACTCTATCCACTGTGCCACCTAGCCACCCTTGTCCCATACATTCTTTACAAGGTATTCATTCACCTTGTAAATGTGAAGTAGGACTTTCTTTAGATCTCTTGGAATTTTCTGGAAATTATTAGAAGATAGAGTCTATCAATCACTCCTCCTTTTCTCTCACTAGATAAGAATCCTACATATATCCTCTCTCCAAATTTTTTCTTCTCTATAAACATCCATATTTCCTTAGATCATTTGTCAGAGGACATAATTTTTAAATAGCTAGTCATCCTCAGACATTATTCAGTTTGTGAACCTCATTATCAAAATGTGGCCTACAGGACAGGACACAATACTTCAAATGTGGTGGACAATATTTGATTATAGTGAGACTATCATCTCTCTTGTTCTGTACACAATACTTCTATTGATGCAGCCTAAGAATGCATTTTCTGCTTTAGCAGCTACATCAGATTGCTAGCCCTTATTGATCTTCCAGTCAACTAATGCCCCCAGGGCTTTTCCCACATAAACTGCTGTCTAGTCAGGTCTTCCCCATTCTCTACTTGTATAGTTAATTTTTTTCAACATAAAGGGAAGACTGTCCATTTCTCCCCATTAAATTTATCTTTTTTGCTTGGGTCATGGTTCTCACCCTGTCAAAATTTTTGATTCTATATTCTATCAACTAATGCATAAATTGCTAGCCTTCCTAGCTTCATGCCATTCAGAAATGTTAAAAAACCATGTCACTTATGCCTTCATTGTTTTATTGATTAATGTTGATAAGGACAGGAACAAGGACAGTGCCATATAGCTACCACTACAGATCTCCCTTCATCTTGACATTTATTCATTAATTAACACTCTTTAGATATAATCACTTGACCATTTATAAATCTACCTAAGCCAATATATCTCCATCCAGACAAGGATATACCAAAAGGCTTTGTAAAATCCCTTGCTAAAATCCAAATGTATCTGTGATATTTCATTTATCTTCCAGTCTAGTGACTCTTCAACACCCACAAAACCAAAAATGAATAAACAATATTTAAAAGGGGAAAAGAACCTTATATGCTATCTAATCAAACTCAATCATTTTACATATAAGGTTATTAACACATAAATTAGTTAAATGATTTGCCCAAAGAAGAGCGGTTAGAATAAAGCAGAGCTAATATTTGAACCCAGGTCCTCTGGTAAAATATATGGTGCTACCCAGGGGGCAGCATAATATAGTGGGAAAATACTGTATTTTAAAGGAAGAAGAGGACCTGTTAAATCCTGGCTTTACTAGGTGTGTGACCCTGGGTAAATGACTTGACTTATCTGGGTTTCCCCATTAATAAAATGAAGGAGTTGACTTCTAAAATGCCTTTCAACTTTAAATCAATGATGTTATACTCACCAACATAGTCCATATGGCAATATTTCTTATGAATCCATTTAGATTTCATTTTATTTTCTAGGTTCTCAAAATTTATTTTATTATATGTTCAAGAATTTTGTTGGTATTTAATGGTGACTCACTGATTTGGAATCTACCTTTCCCCAATTTGATAAGCAGTATATTTTTCAATTTCCAGTCTTTTAGCAGCTCTCTTCTCTTTCCCAGTCCAGGCCATCTGGATCAGTAAGGTGGTAAAAAGAGCCACCAACACCAACAAGGGTACTCTATTCTCCTTTCCTGATGTTGGGTCATCCCAGAACCTACCATTGGAAAAACCTGTCACATCAGGACTACTTAACTATTTATATTCCTTCTGTTGAGATGGAAGTCTACTTACCATATGCCACCATTACCCCCTAGGTTCTTTCAGGCCTTATTCTTGCCTTCTCATTCTAACATATTCATCTCTTATGCATGCCTCATCTATGAAACCTATGGAGTTCTAGACTTTTCCATTTACCTTACCACTGTATCCTTATATATGATTTATAGAACTATCTGCCCCACAATTGTTTTCTTTATATATTCTCTCACCCTTTAAGGTGAGCTTCTTAAGAGCAAGGGTTGTCTTTTGCTCTAGTAGTACTGCCAGCATTTCGAACAATACTCAGGACAAAACAAGTACCTAATAAATGCCTTTTTTCAACCATTAATTCATTCTCCCTGATTCCTTAAAATTACTAATAGAAGATTAATACTGGTGTACATTGTATTTAATTTTGTAGATCTGAATTCTTTTGAAGCAGCTAGAGGAACTTTTTTTGGCAATTCTTTACTTATCTTAAGTTTGGATTCCTTCTTAAACACTTTTGTTCTGCTCTAGGCTATAGGATTAAGTGGCGTGCCCAAGGCCACACATCTAGGTAATTATTAAGTGTCTGAGGTCATATTTGAACTCAGGTCCTCCTGACTCCAAGGCCAGTGCTCTATCCACTGTGCCACCTAGCCACTTCTATTCTGCTCTTTCTAGTATGAATATCGCTCTTCTTGAAAGAGAAGGCAGAAGAAAAATTGGAGTTGAGTAATTCTGCTTTGTTTCTGTCTTGTGTTAACATTATATTTGTTATCACCCCCAACTCCCTAAACCTTCGTTATTCTTCTTCTGGCTCTTAACATACCTGAAAAAAAATAGTTTCTATTTCTCTTTACAGGAAGTATGTAGTATCTCCTGAGAATTCACCTTGTTGTCACTTTTTCTTTGACAAACTTTAGTTTATTGGCACATGCATTACACTCAATAATAGTTCACAAAAGGTTCCACAGCAACAACAGGGAGCTTCAATATTTCAATGGCTTCATGGTTACATTGATAAAAGCACACAATATTAACCCCTTTCTCATGCTATTTAGCACTTGTCCATATTTTTTCCTAAAATTCTTCATAAGAGTTCCACCCATATGCTAAGGAACTTACATATCTCACCATCATTTGGGTCCAAGTATAACACATAAAGATGGTAGGGTTCCAACTGTTCTCCCTAAATCTCATTATATGACTTATCTGCATCCTATTCTGGTTAAATTTCTCCTAGATTGTATCTTTTATATCACAAGTCATCATTGTTAATATGTTTTGGTTCATTTATATTCATCATATTGCTTTTTTTTGCATCTGTTTCACATTGTTAACTATTGTCAAAGAAAGAAAATTAATATGAATGTTGTGCTCTGAGTTGTGAGGTTTGTTGGGTCTATCAGAAATAATTTGTTGATAATATATATCCAAGCCATTTTTTGGATGGAAAGAGATATCTAAACTGGTGTGATCCACCCCCACCTTATTTTTCAACATGCATCTTCCTCAGGAAGTTTTCAGGTCACATTTATAGGAATCTTGAGGAAGGAAAATAGATCTTAAAACACAATCTGGGTTAACATTCCAGAATTAACATTCAAATCATCTCATTTTTTCTACCAATACAACATCTTTCCTAGGGACTTTTCCCAGGATCTGGAAAGGGTTTTAGTGGGAGGGGGGGCAGGAGTATATTATTTCTAAATATTTCTAGAGAAACTAAAAAGAAGGTTATAGGAAAACTAAGGCAGCAGGTGACCTACTTGACTGAACTTATACACTCGATCCCTGATGGAGCATGGAATAATATTCAGCCCCAATCCTTAATAGGTTTCCTTCAACACATATAAGGGAGATGTTTCTCTCAATTCCCTAATCCTTTGGGAAGTATTGGTCTTCCATGCTTTGGCTTTTGCAAATGCTTTCCTACCTTCTTCCAACAAGAAGATAAAAGGAGAGCCAGGCTCATGATCTGCTAATTATTACAGGGAGGCCAGCAACACTACTGGTCAATGATATAGTTCCTTGTGAGAATAAAGAAGGAGAAAAGGAAAAATAAAAATCCATGTGTAGACCAAGAATAGCAACTAGCAAGAGATAGAGATGAATTGACTTCTCTTCTTCAGGTAGATTTCAAGAGTTGTGGTGGGTCTGTAGAAATTTCCTTAAAGGGAACATGGGAAAAAACTCACCAATTATGAAATATGTCTTTGGTCAGTCCCCTCTATAACATACTTAACAAAGATCATCTGACTTTTCTTTGAAGGTCTTTAGTTAAGTGGATCTAATTACCTCCTTAACCTAAAGGAATGAATTCTACTTTTGGATATTTGTAATTGTCAGAAGTTTTTCACTAAATCAATTCCTATTTGAAACTTCTGCTTATGGCTCCTAGTTCTACCCTCTATGCATCTGGATAGTACAGAGGCTGGAGTTCTAGGTCTAGATATAGCATGACCTGGATTAAAAATTCAACCTCAAATACTTATTTGTGTAACCCTGGCAAGTCATTTAACCTCTATTTGTCTCAGTTTCCTCAACAGTAAAATGAAGGTAATAGGTAACATACATTACAAGGTTATTGTGAGGATCAAGGGAGATAATATTGTTAATGGTTAGCACAATCCCTGGCATATAATAGGTGCTTAATAAATGCTTGTTATACACACACACACACACACACACACACACACAAGCACACACTCATATACAACACATATATACAAACAACATATACACAGCACACACATTCACATACTCAAAACACATATTCACATACAACATATACATACAATACACACTCATAACCTAACACACACACACACACACACACATACACACACACATACAGACCACACCAGACCTTCATTCAAGTTTACATATGCAAATTTTGAATAAAAACAATTTGAAAATAGATCCTTGGGGAACTCTACAAGAGATTTCCCTTCCAAAAGACAACTCTAAAAAAGAAAAAACTTTTTCTTTTCCCTAAGAAAGCTAATTCTCACCTATAATTTTTTTGTTTATTTCAATGTTCTCCAAAGGAGGAGTTCCACTCCAAAGGAAGTATTATATGTCTTCAAGGAATGCATCTCTACAATTGGCATGTGGGAAAATGAATCAGTTTCTACCCTCCTCAAGAGAGTAAGTCACAGAATCTGTCTCCAACACAATCAGATTTCCACATTCCTGTCCCATGAATGTACAAACTCTCAGCCTTTCTTTTCCATAATGCCTTAGCCTCCACACAGGCATTCTCACCAGAAGTTGTGAAGGAAGCACTAGGAAAATCTCATGCTCAATTATCCATACTCTGCCCCCTTTATTAACTCTTGGCTGCCTGTTGGTAAGTCCTACTTGGCTCTCTACTCTTAACTGGCTTTGGGACTCAAAAGGCCAATGAGAAGGAACCCCCAAGCATACCCCCTTTTTTCTGATAAGAAACAATGAGTAAAACAGGATACACAAACATGAATGAACTGCATCTTCAAATGTTCATATCACTACATTATCTTTCTCTGGGAAAAAACAACTCAATCTCTTTTCCAAATTTCTCTTTTATTGTTGAAGATATCTGCATCTTTCCAATTTCCTAAATTCAAAACTTCAGTGTCACCTCTCCCTGCTCCTTTGCAAAGGATTGGGTGCACAGGTATGGAACATTGCATAATACGATCAGATTTTTTTTTAAAGTGTTCATCATTTTTACTTATTATTTTCTTTTTAAAAAATTCTTAAAAAGAATTCATTGTTAGAAATGTTAGCTCTCTATAAAGGGCAGAGAGAGATGTAGAAGAAAATCTAGGTGATATTAAAAAAAGAAATCAATAGTTTATTTTTTTCAACTCATGTTACACTGTATGCCTCACTCTCACTCACTCCAGTTCTTAAATCTTGTGTTTTTTCCATGCATAAAACCTTCATATCTGTCCCCTTCTTTCTAATCATATAGTCACTATTCTAGTCTAGACTATCATCTTTCACAAGGATTATTTCAAAGTGACTTTCTAAAGAACATGTTATTCTCCTATTCAATAAACTATAAAATGTTTTCTATTTGATCTAGAATCAAAAATTTATCCTTATCTCATTCCTTTAAATTTTTTATTATTGTACAAATTTTTTAGTGTTCACAATTGGTAGTACAGAAATTCATGCATGGAAATGGGGAACTGTGTCCATTATTTCATTAGAATAGATAATTCCCAGGTGAGAAAAGTCTCTATAAGGCAGGTCAAGACCTTCTCTAGAACTTAAAAACTTTCTTAGAATACAGAGATTCAGCTGAGATGACATAGAAATATATGTTAGAGAAAGAACTAGAACTCAGATCTTTTCTACATAGGTCTATAACATATATCAGTAAATATTAATGCTTTGAGAATATCCTTAAAATTGACTGACAAGTCAATTATATGTCAAAATAAATGAGTCAAAAATAAAACTGACAAGTATGCAGTTTTAAAAGTTCAGAGCCCACAAGTTCAGAAGGCACATGGAAAATTCATTGGTTCCCAATTGGGAACAGAGAAGAAGCAGGTTTCTTAGAATGTAGAAAAGGTAGAGAAATGAAGGTAATAAAGACAGGAATTGTTCATTTTGAGAGATCCTGAGGAGAGGCCATACAAACTAAAAATGGAAATTCTTCAGGCTTATAGACAAGATTTCTGGACCAACAGAAGTAGGAGAGTGTTGGATGGAAAGAAAAAAAAACCAAAAAAGATATTCAAGCAAAGTAATGAAACATGAAATGTCTGTCTCTGGGTTTAGATACTGAATCTATTCCATGCACATAATATAATATAATTTATTAATAGCCTGTCTCTATAATATTCTTATCCCTTGTGTAAGAAAGGAGTATTAAGGCCCTAAAGGCCCTAAAGGAAATCGTTAGTGGGATGATTCCCTGTGAGGAGTATAAGACAATATAATAAACATCTATTAAATACTATGTGCTAGGAACTAGGGATTCAAATTAGAACAGATAGTCCCTGCTCTCAAGGAGTTTATGATCTAATGGGGAGGGAAACAGCATACTAAATGAAGCTAAGAGGTGATGGAATTAGAGAAGGTACTCCACTTAGGGGGATGATGATGTGAAGTAGAATCCAGAGTGCAACTGATGAGAAAATAAAAGAACAGAGAAGTCTCCATGTCCAAGGTCATAGTTGACAGATTTTCTTCTTCCCAAAGCCCTCAGGAATTGACAATGAAAGGAACCAGCAGCTGCAAGAGTTCTGTAACCTGAACATGTAAATTGGCACTAAGCCATAGCTCCCAAACCTAAAAGAAACCAGATAGGAGACAAGTCTGACTCTATTCAACTCTTTTGTCCTTTTAGGGTCATTTTCTATGCTTTCTTATATGGACTCCAAGGTTTACGAGGAATATTTCTCAGACACTGGGTTCTTTTGAACCAGTCATGGCAGGGGTTAAAAAGACAGGGACTTGGGATTGTTACTGATGAATTAAAGGTGCAAACTCCATCATGGACCTTTCAGAGTCTTTAGAAAATTGTCTGTAATAGAAATAATAAACAAACATTAGTAGGCTATATTTTGTATAGTTAGAATTTCATTCCCCAAAGATATGAGAAAATATACCTTCCACCTTTCTGTGCAAATGTGGAGGGCTTTGAGTGTGAAACAGTTCATATATTCAGACTGAGCTGATGATTTGGTTTGTTTAACAATTTTTTTTTCTTTTTTGTCATAACAGATGGCTTGCTGGGGGGAGAAGACAGGTTATCTTTGGAAATGGAGGACATGAAAAGCAAAGTTAATCAATAAAAATTAAATTGTAGATAATGTGGGATGGAGACAATGGGGCAGGGAAGATACAAAAAATAATCCTGCGGCTATGTGTTAATCGTTCCATCAACCATTAAAGATACATATGATGAAGATTGTAACTATCATTCCATTGGTCAGGAGTCTGTCCTGGAAGTAGATAGTTCTAATCTTACCTGTTTTCTTTTGGAGATCTTTCCAAAAATAGCCTTGGAGAAAATGTGAATAACCAAGCCTAGATGCCCTTTAGAAAAATAGGGAACTGAAATACAAGGGGAAAGGGGGGGGGCAGAGAGAGGCAGAGAGAGAGAGAGAGACAGAGACAAAGAGACACAGACAGAGAGACAGACAGAGACAGAGAGAAGCTTCTTTCCTAACCCTCAAGTATCAAAAGGAAGGGCTATTGTGAGTAGGAGGCACACAATTTGGGCAGTTGGAGAAAGAGGAGGTGAATAGAATGAACTCATTGAAAATAACCCTTTAGATTTGAAAGAAAGAGAAATGATGTGTTCCATTGTCTCCATTTTTGTTTGTTAGGGGAATGGGAATGAGTTAAGTGAGATCTTGTGGAAAAAAAGATAGGTTCAAAAGAAAATTTGATGCTCTCTTTGAGTTACAGACATGTCTTCTTGAGCTCTAAATACAGTTAGCCAAGGCAGAGTAGAATACACACTATGGATCTCCATTCCCATAACCCACTTTTCCCAGGTGGATTCTGTATGAACCAGCTGATAAAGAGCTGGTCCCCAGGGAAGGGGGATAAGTGTCATCTGTTAGAGAGTGGCAGAGCCATAGAGGAAAATATGTGGGTAGCTGATCTACAGAAGGAGGTTAAGTGTATAGAGCAATGGGAAGCAACAAATAGTGATACCAGATAAAAGTTGCCCAGAAGAGCAACTTAGAACAAACAAAAGGGACCCAGGAGGGAACTGACATTAGAAGGAGCAAATCTCAATCTTCTACAATGCTGGATCCTCACCCAGAGTGATATTGTAAGTCATATGTTATATGTGCATATATATATATATATATATATATATATATATGTGTATATATACATAATATGTATATATATATATATATATATATATATATATATATAGAGAGAGAGAGAGAGAGAGAGAGAGAGAGAGATTTCTGTGGGAATAGAAGAATGGAGTTAAGAAGATTTTCATATCCTACCTCTGATATTTACTAGTTGTGTGACCATAGATAGGCCAGTGACTTAATGTCTCTTTAACTCAGTTTTCTCATCATAAAACTGGGATGACATCTTCTGTACTTACTTTACAAGGCTCTTATGAAGCTGAAATGAGTTATTGTATACAAAGAATTAATAGGCAGAATATATATATATATATATGTATCTATAGATTAACAAAGATGTATAGTTATACATACATAGGAATATATATATATATATATATATATATATATCAATGCATACATGTATATATCTATCAATATGGCTGGTTTATACATAGTGCTTCTCCCATTAGACTGTAACGTCCTTGAGGGCAGGAATATTTTGCCTCTTACTTCTTTTTGTATCCCCAGTGCTTAGCACACAGTATCTGTCATATAGCAGGAACTTTTTATATTATCGATTGATACAAAGATGAAAAATGACATAGTTGCTGACCTTGGGGGACTTAGTCTAATAGGAAGAACATAATACATAGTTTTTAGAGATAATACAAGGTAGAAAGTGATGAGGGCCAAAGAAATCCTTTTCTGTACTACAATTTTAAAAGAGTCTATCTTTTTTCAAAGAGGTAGAAGACTACTTGGGCATAATGTGGCAAACATTTCTACCTCTGTCAGTTGATTTTCTGTTTGAAGATTTGATTTGGTTTGATTGATAGGTTTGGGGGCTTTTTCATAATGTTTCTCTTTATTGCAAGGAACTAGGAACTATCCAATTCAAATGTAAAGGAAGAGATATATCTAGAAATGATTGTGGTACAAAAACACAAAACATCAAATCATCACTTTTTTTTAAAAGTATTTTATTCTATGATGGACACTAAATTTCTTAAAATATTTATTTATGTAGGCTTTTTAAAAAATCATCATAATTTCCTCCAGATTTTTCCCAGCCCCTTCCCAGAGAATAGCTCAATATAGTAAGTAATATACTTTAAATTTGTAAAAAGGAGCAAAAAATCAGCCTCATTGATCAATATGTCAAAAAAGTCTGAAAAGTATATGCAACATATTTCACTACTGAACAGATAGTCCCTTTGCAAAGGGATAAGGTAGGAATATCTTCTTAAATGCCTTCTTTCAAGTCATACTTGTTCTTTGGAAACATTATACTACAAATAGTGAAGCCTAAAATTAAATTAGTTTTATCATAAACCATATTTCATCTTAGCTTAAATTGAGTTTTTAGTTAACCAAAGCCCCTAAATCTTTTTCCATTGGATCACAGATTCAGAGATGGGAAGGACAGAATTTAGAGGTCATTGTCTCTCATTTTACAGATGAAGAAAATTACAATCAGAGATTAAGTAATTTGCCCAAAATCCCTCAACTAACAAGGTATCTGAGGCAGGATTTGAACCCAGACTCCAGATTCAGCAGTTCCATGAACTACTATTAAATGATTAGACTGGACTTTCCTTGAAACTCAGGAATAAGTTTTCCTGGGCCACTCTAATTCCCCTGAATGATGCTAGGGAAAAGGTCATATTCTAACAATAGGCCAGCCTGCCAGACTCAGTAAGAAGTGAGAGCTAACAATACAAGGAGTGCCTAAGGAAATACAAATAAAACACAGTGTTGGCCATGAACCAACTGGTACTTAGGCAAAGTTAACTTCTCACTGGGAGCCTCCCAGGGGAGGAGAAGGAGAGAGGGCCTCTCCCATCCTGCTGAGAGATGATGTGATTGATTAAAAAGATGCTTTCAAAACACTGCTCACTCTCCCTCCCTCTCAAGGACAAAATTGAAAAGCAGAGTATACTCCGGGAGGGCTAGACATTGATCACCCGGGGGCGTTCCTTATAAGCAGTATGATTTACACTGTGCAATCTTCCTTCCATCACCTCTGCACCTGGCCTCATTTCCACACTTAAGTCTATGGAATAAGAAGCTCAGTTCCACACGCAGAACCAAAGAATGTGATCCATCAGGGCAGTGGATAAGTGTTAGGGGTGGCAAGCTGGGACAAAGGCCAGAAGAAAATCCTCAAACAGAAAATGATAGCAATAACAATAGAGAAGTGCCACTTTTCTTGAAGGGGAAAGAACCAATTTTTACATGTGAACCTTGCTAAGGAATAACAGAATGTTTACAGTGTCCCTGAAGAACAGGTTGCCAAAGGAGAAGGGGCAGCCATTAGAAAGCAGGGAAAATGAAGGAGGGGAGGAAGGAGAAGTGATGAAAGAATTTTCACACCAACTTGGGAAATTCTTTTCTCTCATTTCAGTTTAGGAGAGTTGTCATATCATGCTAAGATAGAGAATCAATCAATTAACAAGCTTTTTATTAAGTATTTACTCTGTGGGTTAGCTTTAGTTTTAGCACTGTGCTAAGCACTGGGAATAAAAATAAAAAGTGTAACATTCCAGGCTCCAAAGGAACTTACATTCCAATGGGGGAAAGGGGAAGAAGAACACAAAGTCTTTCAGCTCCAATGCCTCTAGGAAGGGTTTCTCCTCCAAATGTAAAGAGAACAGTTGTGACTCTTCTTGGTGTACTGTCTAATTATGAAAAGATCATAATTTTGTGGCAGCTAATGGATAGAACACTGGTCCTGGAGTCAGGAGAATCTGAGTTCAAATCTGACCTCAGACACTTAATTACTTAGCTGTGTGACCATGAGCAAGTCACTTTACCCCACTGCCTTGCAAAAACCAAAAAAAAAAAATAAACCAAAGCACAAGATCAGGTCTTCACTTATCCAGTAACAATTAATCAATCAACCTCAAATATCTACCAGGTTTGACTGTGTGTCCCACTCAAAGAAAATTCCATTTCTTTTTTGTGTTGCTATTAAATACCTGTCCTATTCCTTGTGAAAAAGAAAATTCCCCCAAGGAACTAAGGTAAGAGGAAGGAGTATAAGACTCACAATCTAAAGGAAAGTTTGGGGGAAGGGGTGTTCTGGAGACAGTATCAAAGGGAAAGGTAGGTCAGCAGGAGGACAGTAAAAATGAAAGCCTAATCATCTTACAGAACCTTCTTAAAAGTGGTTATGTTCTCCATATTCATGGACCATAAGATCATAGATTTAGAGCTAGAAATAACCTTGAATGTCATCAAATCCAACCTTTTTCATTTTACAAATGAAGGAACTGAGGCCCAGAGAGATTAAATAACTTACCCAGGGTCACATAGCCAGTAAGCATCTAAGGTAGGATTCAAATCCAAATCTTACTGAGTTCTTCACTCTACCATGCTGAGCCCAGAGAAGGACTTACTTAATAGTAAATGACAGATAGGATTTAAACTTTGATATCATAACTCAAGTTCAGAGCTCTTTTCTTTGCACTGTATTGTCTCTGAAATTTGCTTTGACCTCACCCTATCACCCCTACCTTCCCCTTTTTGCTTAAAGACATCAAATTTATCTTTTCCTGCTCTGACTTCATTGAGCTAAAGGAATAGAAATATTTGTTTGGAAGATTTGTATACACAGTTTTTCTTATAGATTCCCAAGAAAGTTTTCCAGAATTAAAACAAAAGAAGGAAAGCATTTATGTTCCTAAAACCATCTGCTTAATTTCAGAAAATCTACATGATATCTCAGATTATCCATCAGTTCTTTCCTCATTTAATCAGACAGCCTCAAATGGGAGAAATAGATCAGTCAGCTATGGGGGAATTGACTATACTACCTTTAAGAGAACTCCTAGGCCATGCAACCTCTTTTTCCTCCCCTTCTTTAAAGAATTTTCACAGGCAATTTTTTTTTTGCCTTTTGGTTTTGTGTTGTATTTTTACTATAACCCCAGTGAATTTGTCTTTCCCCTTTATCTCTTTGAAGTATTGTTTTGCCCTGTGCCCCTTGGAAATGATTCAAAGAAGAATGGATTCTGATGATCCTGGCACAGGAGAGTGGTTACCCCTCCTCTTTCATCTAGTATTTCAATAAGCTTTCATTTGCAACAAAGCAGAAGCCATTAGTTGGGACAAAGGGAATCATGTACACATTGCATCACTTTTCTGTTTTCTCTCCTTCTTATCCCCTCCTTCACTGTTTCTTTCATGATCTTATTCCCTTGACCTTGCAATTTGGATTTCTGGGAGAGGGAAAGGACTGACTAGAAGGTGCCAAGCATAATATGGATAGATTTAGATATCACAACTAGCATTTCCCTAAAAGCAACGGCACCAAGATAACAGTGATGTGAGGAGAAAGCCGGTTTTTGTTTCAGTCCATTAGTCAGAAATGGAAAGTGAATCTCATTATTGTTTTCCCTACTTACCTCTTTTTTAGTCCATGATCCTGTGATGAGGAGTAAATTTGCCTTTCCCTATTCCTTTACCATGAACCAAGGGTATGTTGGTTGAGGAGTTCTTCTGGTTACATCTTCATATTTGAGAGACAACTGAAAGAGGCTAGGACATTATAGGAGATGAATGTCTCCATATAGGAATATTGTCTCTATTTTCCTTTTTTTAGTTTAATTTACATGGAATAAACTATGTGATCATAATTATTATAACTTCCTAAATCTATGCTTGTATTGGGTTAAGAAATTGGTACCCAGACAAGCTATGAGCTGGCTACAGATTGCACATTTCATATTAAATTTGAACCCAACAAGTTTAATACAAGGCTGTTTTAGTGTCATATGTGTCATCTGGTCTTGGCTATGGGACAGTAGCCTAGGCAGGTTGTGCCAGCTGTAGAGATATGGCATCCTGGGTCTTCTCAAGCATGTATCACAATGACCAAAAATGTTGGGACAGTGCTTCTTGGTATAGTCAATACATATATCTCATTTCTTTGCTGGATAATTAATACATGCCATCTTTCTAAAGGCTTAAAAGGAAGGCAGTACTACAGCCATACAACCAAAGGGACTGCAATAGTGCCACTGTTAATTACCTAATTGTCATTTTAAAAAAATGAACTCACCTAGCCCAGGTGAATTCATTCATGGTTTGTTCACACTTGTGCTTCAGTAGGCAGGTAAGACACATTGGGTAGAAACCATTTGGGAAAGGATACTGAGAACATTTAACCCCTGATTCAATTCCTTCTTACTGTTTTTCTATAATTTCATTAAATACCTCTTGCCATCTAATTTAGTCTATTATTTTTAAGAGAGAGAGAGACAGAGAGAGGTGAGAAATCTCCTGCATAATCCAAAAAGTGAGCTGTAAGAAGATTCCCAAAACTTAGGGTTCTAAGACATATATCACATTTAAAAAGTATAAAAGTTCTCATTGCCATTGAGACTTTTGGAATTGAAAATATCTCCCTATCAAAGAATCATTCTGAACAACCAAGTTATTCTGAGTACTATAAATACTCAAATCAACTAAAATAGACCCAGGAGGGATGCTATCAACCATCAGAGAAAGAATTGATAAACAAAAGTATGTACAGTATAGATTTACATTTATTTATACATCTGTATTAAATGGTGACTTTCTCTAGTGTGGAGTGAGGAAGGAGGGAGGGACCCAGCTTGGAACTTAAAATATAACAAGAATAAATTTAATTTAATCTTAAAAAGAAAATATTACCTATATAAGATACATGTTTATATGATATTCACATGATATCTGAAAGTAACATAGATAGTCATATACCTGAGCCACACAGAGAGAACAGAGAGAATAAGAACTGAAAAATACTTTTGGAAGAGATTATGCACCAAGTCACAATGGACTCTCTGTGCATCTCTCTAACAGACCTTCTAACCAAAGAGATGCCCCAGAGATGCCAGTGGCTAGAATCAGTCATGGGAAAATAAAGATGTACTTTCTAAGCAAGTGAGAGAATTCTTGAGACTAAGCAAAGTATTTCTGGAACCATGGAGCCAGCACTTAGGAGGCACAAGGGAGAGAGCTATGATGTGGAATAGCAAAACCTGACCTTTCTTGTGTGATCTGTGTAGATGGTTAGAGGTGGGGAGGGAGAAAGAATGGACTTTCTATAAGCTTTGAGTTCTTTCCCCAGAGAAGATTTACTCTCTCCTTAGCTATTCCTCTTTGCCATTATTATGAATTTATTAATCATAACTATTCATTCCCCATGCTTCAGATTCTCTTGTCTCCATTGCACAGGTTCTTCTCTTTTTCTTTATGGAGATTATGGTAAGCTCAGAAAGCTGCCATTCTGATATGTGTACAATTCAGAATCTGACCAGTCTACTCAGCATAACACCCTAGTATTGGTATCATTGCATATGGGAAATACTAAACACAGACAACTAGGATAGCAACAGACATAGATTCAGGAATTCTCTTCCTGAGTTGTAATTTGGTCTTACATACTTAGCCACTGCGTGATCCTGTTTATTCAGTTTGCTCATCTGTAAAATGAGCTGGAGAAAGAAATGCCAAATGATCCCAGTATCTTTGTCAAGATAATTCCAAATGGAGTCATGAAGAGTTGGACCTGACTGAAAAATGACCGAACAACAAGCTTAGACAGAACACTGACCACCTGATCCCCTCCTCTACTGCATCAGCTCTTTCTTGATCCAATTCCCAGTAAATAAAGGAGGTTTCAGTTTCACACATACCCAACCCCTCTTGTAGAAGCAACTTATTTTTAAACATATTCTTGACTCTTATAAATTACTAGGAACTCAAACTACTACAATTACCTCTTACACACATAGACACTGTCTTAGCTCACTCCCCTATCTCCCTCCTTGCCCATACTCACCTTCACTCTTCCTATTTCAAATGCTCTACTCACTCCTCTCCCAAACACAATCTGTCTTTCTTAAGTAGGTTTTGCTTCTCTCCACATTAGAATCCATTCCCTAAACTTTTTTTTTTATGCAACCAGAGGGCAATTTTATCCCTTGGGTCTAACATCAGTTTTGAGGGAATGGTTCTTAAATAGGACCTAGGAATAACTGGAAGCTTCAAGTAGCTACATACTTGAGCAAACAGATGTTCCTCCTTTGCCAGTATCTATCTTCTATCAGTACTGGTTTCCTCAACTTGATGCTCTTTTGAGTATCTTTGGAAATAAACTGCTCTCACATTCCATGAGATCTTACCTCAATTCCTTAAGTCTGATAGTCATCTTTCCTAAATGTGCTATATTGCATTGTTCTCATTCACTGCACTGATAGAATCCCTTATAATCTACTTCTACTACCATTTCTCCTGAATGAACCCCTGCAGTCAGCCAACAAGCATAATCAAAGCAATTATTTTGCGCAAGTCTCTATTCTAAGTCCTGTGGATTCAAAGAAAGGCAAAAAACTAAAATGGACCCAAATCCATATATTTTAGAGTGAATTCTTGCTCTTGAGGGATGTATATTCCAATGGGGGAGGTGGGGAGACATGTAAATTTCTGGTTTTGAACAAGTTATATTCAGAGTATTTGAAGCTAATCTGAAAGAGAAAGGCATTAGCAACTGGGAAACAGGTGACCAAAAATGTTTCCTGTGGAATGTAAGATTTAAATTGAGTCTTAAAAGAAGTCAAAAAGTTAGAAAGCTGAAATAAATGTTCAGAGCATTCCATGGATGGGAAACAGTCAATACAAAGGCTGGGAGAGGCAAATGGAATTTTTGTTTAAGGAACTGCAAGTAGACCAGTGCTACTGAGGAGTAAGTTTGGAGCAAGAAGGCTGGAAATGCAGGAAGGGGCCAGGCTAATGAAGAGCTTTAAATGTCAGAGAGCTCTATAATTGATCCTAAAGTTCAAGGTCAAATACTAGAAATCCTGTATCAGCTTAATACCAAAATTCACACAAATTCAGATTCAATAAACATTTATTAAGCAACTGCTATGTACAAATGTACATATACAACTCTTACCAGATTGTTCCCTTTCATGAGGAAAGTGAGGGTGGTAGAAAATTGTGGAACTCATAAATTTGCAAGTGGATAAATAGTTTTAAAAAACTTACCATTTCATGTAATTGGAAAAATGAAATTTCAATTAAAAAAGTAACATATATTAGGGTGTTCCCTCAAGGAATTTAATATCTATTCATCTTCTCCATCAATTGATGTTTGTCCAATGGATGCTTGTCCCTCTAGTGGGCACCACTCCCCTGGACCTCTGTGTTATTGGATCTACTGGATCTATATAAGGTGATCTTTTTTTGTTTTTAGACTTGGATATGGATTTGATTCCTGCTTCAGATACTTCCTAACTCTGTGACCCTTAGAGAAATGGTTTTTGAATTGAATGGAGGATACTTTCCCTCTCTCAGTCTCATTTTTCCTCATTTTAAAAATAGGAATATTAAAACCTATTTTACAGAATTATCACAAGGATCAAATGAAGTGGCACATATAAAAAATACTTTGAAATCCTTAAAGATGTCACAGGATAGCAGATTGAGAGTTTTAAGGGACCTTAGAGGCTATGTGATCAGCCTCCTCATTTTTATAGACAAAGAAATTAAGACCTGTAAAATGATCTGGAAAAGGAAATAGCAAACCACCCCAGTATCTTTGACAAGAAAACCCCAGGGTCACTGAAACAATTGACCAACAACAAAATTATTACTATTGTTGTCCCTTCACAAAAGTGACTTTCCAAGGTTACTTATCTCAGGCTTTACTGTGCTCCATCCATCAAAAAAAAAAAAAAACCAAAAAGATGTTGCTGAAGTACAATGTTGAAAATGGAAAATCACCTCCTACTACAACAACTGAGGGTAACTGCCATTGAAAAACTAACAGGAAAACCCTGTCACTGACTGTTAAACAAAACACCATTTTTCACTCCACCAGCCAACCACAGTTACTGAGAAACAAGAATAGAAAATTCTCACTACCAGTTTCTTAACAATATCAGAAGCAGATAAGGTATTATCAAATGTTGTATCATTTTAGTCATGTCTGACTTTGTGATACCAATTGGGGGTTTTCTTAGTGAGTAGTGGTTTGCCACTTCCTTCTCCAGTTCATTTTCCAGATGAGAAACTGAGGCATACAGAGTTAAATGACTTGCCCAGGATAACACAGTAAATGTCTAAGGCAAGATCTGAACTCAGAAAGATGAGTTTTTTTTTCATTCTAAGGCTGGTACTCTATAATCTAAACCACCTGGAGTCTATGGCACTAAAGAAACATAGCTATTTCATTTCCCATTGTACCCTGGACCTTTCCTTCTGACTTGCAGCTGAAACCTTCTATATATGTTGAGTCTGTCTACTAGAATGGGAGTTCTTTGAAAACAAAGAAGGGTCATTGCTTTTCTATTTGTATCCTCTGTGCTTTGCAAATGGTAATTATAGATGTTCATTCATTCACTAAAGATAATTGCCATTCACTGCTACAGTCAACAGGGATGCCCAGCTATTAATGTTGTTAATAGTCAAGAATGGCTGTCACTCCTAAGGACCACTGGTAATAATTGCTACAACCAAGGGTGACTATCATTTACTACTCTCCCTCAGACTGTAGAATGACTGCTGTTTCTACAATCAGCAAAGACAGCAAGTAGGTCTGTGTCAAGGGAATTTGGTTTGGGCTCACATACCTCTGATTCCCTCCCCAATTCCTGCAGGGATTCCAGACCCTGGGGGAAATGGCTTAGCTTTGTTGCAGAAGATAGAGGGACCTGTCATCATATTTGCTTAGTACCTTCAGCTTAAAATAAATGGCTTTAATACTTTTATTGGAGGCAACCTCAGAGCCTCAAATCTCTCACCAAATCTTCCTAACTCACATTTTTCTGGCTAGCCAGCAATAAAACAAATGAAATCAGTGACTATATATCACTTTGAGGAAAATGTCCTATAGAAGGCATACAACCTGGGTAATAAGCATGCTGCATTTATATGCCCAGGTTCCACACAAACCTCTGACCCTCAAGATTTTTCATGAGCTATTTCCCTCCAAAGGGACACAAATATGTCCCAGTTCATTACTTACTCTAGTGTAGTTTACAGCTGTCTCTACCTCAGATTTTTCCTGGTTGGGGCTTCACCTTGCAATTTCATATGGAGCTTTTTATGTAGAGAGTGTGTGTGTGTATCTGTATATGTGTTGCCCATATAGGTTTTGTGTATGTCCACATGTTGTTATTATTATTCAGTTGTGTCCAATACTTTGCAGTGTTCTTGGTAAAGATACTGGAATTGTTTGCCATTTCCTTCTTCAATTCATTTTAGAGATGAGAAATTGAGACAAACAAGATTAAGTGACATGCCCAAGGTCACACAACTAATATGTGTCTAAGACTGTATTTGAACATATTAAAATGAGAGCTCCTGACTTCAAGCCTGGCACTCTATCTACTACTCCACTTAGCTGCCCATGTCCACATTACTTTATCTAAATGTGGTTTAAAGGCATCTTTTTGTCCATCACTCTTCAAGGGACATTTTAATTCCTGCCAGGTGGGAAGCGAGAGATTGGCCTTCTGTTCTACTAAGAGAGAGCATACTAGACTAAAACCATATCTATCTTCCCCCAAATATATTGTTAGTCTAGAAGAAATAATTTTTTAAGTTCAAATTTCTTTTTCCCTTCAAGTTCCAGCTGCACAAAGACCATAATAAATTGCAAGTAACAAATGAACATATTCATCCAAATCAAAAGATATCAATAGTTGTACATATTAGAATGTATAAGGAAATACACAGAATTCAATAGGTCTCCTATTTGGAATAATATATTTCAGGTCAAGCAAGAGATCTCACCTAGAAAGTTCTGGTGTGTTAAACTGAGAATAAGAACATAATAGAAGGAGTCATTCCTCTACATGCAGCTTCTTCCCAGGATTTCTCTCTCCCTGAAGAAAGCTTGAAATCAAATATAGTCTTTCTCAAAGTCAGAGGCCAAAAAGATTAGAAGGCCCCTTCTACCAAGTTCTCACCAGCTTCATTCTTGCAAACACAGAATGATGATCCACTGCTGAAGAGAGGCTTATGAAAATGTCAAGATTTGAGTACTGGATTATTTTTGTTAGTTTAGAATCTGGTCCTTCCATTTCATTAGTGGCAAGGACTTTCAAGATGAAAGTTCTCTCTACTCTTGGAGATCAAGAATTTGGGTCGTAACTTTTGGTCACAGAGAATTTTCTGACTAATAGGTTAAATGACGTGGCCATGATCAAATTAATCTTTATATATCCAATCATTTTTTAAATTTATAAATCTAAGAACTTACTGCTTCCATTTGGTGGGATGAGTCCTTTTGCAAAGTAGATAATAATCCCCTGTTTTTACTTGAATGTAGAAATGATATTACTATGATCTTCCTTAATATCATAAATTTAAAACCTGGAAAAAATTCTGGCAGGTCAAATAACTTAGCCTTTTCAATGAGTTCCAAAGATGTAATGTAATTTGTCCTATTCTTACAGTTCATAAGTAGCAGAGATATGATTTGAACATAGGCCTCTCATATTATTGCCAAAAACACTTTCTACTTTACCATGTTGCTTTCCAAGCCTAGCACAGTCCTATATCTTAGGATCTATTTATTAATCAATTAACAAGATTTTTTCTATCCCTTTCCCCATCTTGCTCTGGAAAACATAATTAAATCAATGGGATCATTCTTTCTGAAAAGAGTAGATCAGTTTGCTATCCTATACATCAACTCAACATCCCCATTACTTTCCTATCCATATTTCCTTTCCATGGTCACCACTCCCTTACATAGATGTGTGTGTGTGTGTGTATATATATATATATATATATATATATATATATATGTAAAATCTTTTCTTATTAAAATGTAAGTTCCTTTATGCCTAAAGGGCAATCAAATTAGGCATATCCTGTAATACAGCAATATCACTACTATTTGAGATACAGGTCTGTATACTACATGTAGGCCCTACATGTATTTTTAGCAATTCTTTTTGTGGTAGCAAAGATTTGGAAATTTAGGGAATTGCCATCAGTTGGGAAATTGCTGAAAAACTCGTGGTATATGAATGTGTCTGAATGAATACTGTTGTACTATGATGAGCAGGCAGATTTCAGAAAAACATGGAAAGACTTAATGTGCTGAGTGAAGTGAGCCAAACCAGGAAAACATTGTATACAGTAACAGCAACATTGTATAGTGGTCAACTGTGATAGATTTAACTCTTCTCAGTAATACAAGACATTTGTAAAAGACTACTGACAGAAAATACCATCAACATACAGAGAAAGAGCTGATAGAGTCTGAATGTAGACCAAAGCACACTATTTTCACTTTCTTTGAATTTTTCCATGGTTTTTCCCCTTTTCTTCTATTTCTTCTTTCATATAATATGACTAATGTGGAAATATATTTAACATGATTACATATATATATATATATATATATACATATATATATATATATATATATATATATATATATATATAACCTATATCAGATTGCTTGCCATCTTGGAGGTGGGGAAAGAGAAGGAGGACAGAGAAAAATTTGCAACTCAAAATCTCATAAAACAAATGTTGAAAACTATCTTTATATGTAATTTAAAAAGATTATTTACATTAAAAAATTAAAAACAAAAAATATTTTTTAAAATGTAAGTTCCTTGAGAGTCATTTACTTTCTTTTAGTATTTGTATCTCTTGCACTTAGCACAGCACTTAGTACATAATAAACACTTAATAAATACTTTTCCATTTGTCAACCAGAAATTTATGGAACATATGTGAAGCTAATTTTATTACTAACACATTCATTCATTCATTCCTGTGATAAGCACTGTGTTAGGTGGGATACAAAAGTTTGACCTGAATCCTAATTTTACTTGAATACACTATTCCTTAAATACATTTTTTATAAAATGAAGGAAGGAGAGAGGAAGATTCCATAATTTCTGGTCTTCCTGAAACTCCTAAGACATTTGTTTTTCATCCTAGAAGGTTAAAGTCTTTGATGTTGTGAAAATTTTAGAAATGGGAGTTTAATTTAAATTTTGAGTCCATAAGGAGCCTCCCCTTCTTTACTTTTCCTATAACACACACACACACTCACACACACACACACACACCCTAAAAGATCAAGACTTTTCCCTCTCTTCTTCTGTTTTCCACAAAGAGGGAGAAGTGATCTCAGAGCTCTAAGGGAACCTTAGAAGTTATCTCATCCTAATGTTTCTTTGTAAAAGTGAAGAAATTCAAACTGAAAAAGGTAATGCGTCTTGGCCAAGTAGTAGAGATTGTCTTATTGCAAGTCAAGCACTATCCAATCTGATTTGCCAATTTAAGAAATCATTTAAAGTCCAGGTACTGGGATTTTCAGAACCAGATTTCCAGGTGCCATAGAACTGGAGATTAGGGTTTTAAGCTACAATAAGGAGTAAGAGGAGAAGCAGAGAGAATCATCCAGAAAGGGATTTATCTTTCTCTAAGAGGGAAAGTCAGACTCATATGACCTAGATGAAGAAAATGGATAGTGTCTAGTCTGTGCCCAAATAGAATGAACCGGCATTTGGTTGCTGAAGCCAGCCATTGATCTAGTCTTATACTAGAGGCTTAAGGTAGATCGATTCCTACCAACTCTTAGTCATTTTCATCTTCATGTTTTATAACTGCTAATGACCATCATTCAGTGATCAGTCCACTTTGGGGGATGCTGATGATACCTACTGGTCCAGATGGAGAGCTCAGATCTCCAATACTTCTCTCAGATCAGAAGAGACTGACCACAGTTTCTCCCTTGTATGGAAACACTTTAATTGGAGTGAGGTTTGAAAGTTTCTGTTTGTTCCTGTTCTTCACTTGATAGACTCCATTCCACAAAGAGAGATTGAGAGTGGAGAGAAACTCAGCCTTAACTTTTGATAGGTCTGACATATTTCTGAAGGTAAGCAGGTCAAGGCTTCAATGGAGTGGGCATGACACTCAGTTCCTGCCATCGTTCAAATCTTAAAGCTGAGATCGCTTTCATTCCACTGTAAGTTCAACTCTCACCCCACCCCAAGCTCATGGACCAATCAGTTCCCCCAAAGGAAACATAAAGATGAAAGATAAGACTGATTTTCTCTCAATACCATTCAGCTAGACTCTTGATATGTTCCTTGTAACCATCTCCTTCATCTCACAATACATTTCTTCTCCCTATATGCTTGCATTCCTACCTCTTCTTTCCTATTCAATTTTTCCAGTTACCAGGGATCTAGCCCCTGTTCTTGCAGACTGTTGCCAGATTTAGCCCACCAGTCTCTGCTGCCAGACTTTGCCAATGTTATCTAGATCCCCACCTACTGTTAACTGCTACTCTCTTCTTACCCTGGGATATCCACCTGTTGTCCACTGTCAAACTTCCTTGAAACCAGTTGATTAATTAACAGGCACTGTCTGGCACTCCTAATGAGGCCCATCTTACAACCCACCAAGCTCCAGGATCTGAGAGGACAAAGTTCTCTTCTGTGCAATTGGTACTATCTATCACCCTGGTACACAACTTTTTTCCCAAGAACTAGAGAGGTCAGGATTATAGAGAGTCAATTTTTTATCTCTTTGTCAAAATTGAATTATGGCAAGCATATCAAGAAGAGATCTAGAAGAAAGTCAAACTGAGGAGTTTTAAATGGGTAACCTCTAAGTCTTGTAAATTACTAAAACAAAAGAAGCCAATAATCAGTCATTAACCTACCAGGAGATCAAATAAAATGTCTCCTTTTGACCAGCTTCAAGGGCCCAAGATTATGGAGACTTAATCACTTTTTTTCCTGACCTTTGTTTCTCCATCTAATGATTTCAGTTATTCTAGGGAAAAGCATGAGATGGGTAATCTCTGCTAAATTTAGAGTAAATAGAAGGAAACCAACAGGAAATAAGTTTTTAGTAAATAGGTGTAGTTATCTACATCTAGTGATCTGAGCTAAGTGAAAAAAATAGGCAGGAAGTGGGTTTTGTTTATACTCTATGACAAGATAATGGCTATTGTTTCAAAGATGAATGATTATTGTTCTCCACCTTAGTCTTACATATGTATGAGCAAACAAGATGCTTAATGTCAGACAGAGGTGAAATTCACCCCACATTTATCTAAGATCATAGATTTGAGATGATAGGAGAAGATCTGGAAGGCATCCCCATCAGACTAGAAAAATTACATGACTTAACCATGTTCATACAGGTAAATAATAATTAGTATTGCTGAAATTTTAAACTCGATGCAAATCTTTCCCCTATTCTATACTGCCTCTCCAAAGAATCAATCACTAGACAATTAGACATGGACCACATGTTTTTGGTAAATCAGATTGGAAGGAAAAGTTCACAGAAGAGATGAGTCCAAACCTATGTTGACAGCATCTAAAGAAAAATCTAAAGTCTAAAGAAGAGAGACTTAGAAAATTTAATTCTGTCAATGCAATCTCAAAAGAAGAAGAAAAGGAGAGGGAGCATCTAAAGAAACAAGAGTAGCTATAGAGCAGACTTTGTGATCAGCTCAGATTGAAAATGTACATGTACAAAAGATGAAAGAAGGGACACATAACCAAGGACAAACATTAAAGAGAAGCAAAGTCCTATAAAAATAGGTACTGACAATGCAATAAAGCTTATGGGAAATTCCAAACATAGTAAAAGTGAAATTTTAAAAAATTTTGAAACCATAGCATCATCCTCCTGCTATCAGCTCCTCCTTGAGAATAAAGGATAAGCATCATGTACAATGGAAAAAAAAAACATTCAGAATAACTGAACTTGAATCTTGATTTTATTATTAATTACTTCTTTAATCTTGGAATCACTCAAACTTTCTGAGTCTCAGTTTTCCCAATATAAGATAAAAATAGTAATTCAAATATTACTGACTTCACTGAACTATTTTGAGGATCAAATGGGATGAGTGTGGCATAGAAATATTTTGTAATAAGCCAAAGTGGTTTATTATTGCCATTGTTATATTTCAATCTGTTATTGCCAATTATTGCTATGTTTGCCATTGATATCTCTGTAAATCTAATTTGTATCCAACTTTATAATAACAATGCCTAAATAGAATATTTCTGGATCCTACTAATTATTCCTGTGGTATAATATGCCTCCTGCAGGAAGTTATAACCTAAATTCTGTCTATTAAAAAAAAACTATTTTAAACTTTTAAAAATTGCTTTTCAAAACTAGTTCTTTGTTTCTGGGAGCAATTTGGGGTCATTAATAAACCTTGGAAATTTCCCAAGTAAAATTCAACTTATCTCATCCTCTTACTTAATTTTGACCCAACTAATTTTCCATTGACAATGTCTGTACAAGAATAAACTATTTCATTGTCCTAATATTTGTTGAATAAGAGGAGAAAAGTATTTGATTAAGTAAAGCAGAAATCTGCCTTAAAGATTCTGTTCTAATATTGTGCCTTCCATCCAAATGTCAAAATTATATATTACCCCTTAAAAGATATAACAACAGAGATAAACTTTTTTGATGACCAAGCCAATGAAATAAGGCTTGTGGAAAATTTTGATTATTAACGTACAATGAGACCCCCCCCCAAAACCCAGAAAAATGGATTCTTGCCAAAGGTCTTCATCTCTACTACCAAGGTTGGGTTCACTTCCATCCTGAATCTAAGATGAAGGATTCCCTCCAAATTAGGAGCCTTCCCTAATGTCCCCACTTATATATAGCATTTTGCTGCTCATATCAATTCCTGCAAAACATTATAGGGACTCTTAAATGGAACTTTGATTATCCAAAAGAATTTAATCTAATAATAATTGCTGGGAAAATTGGAAGTAAGTATGGAAGAAACTTAGATTAGACCAACACCTCACACCCTATACCAAAATAAGATCCAAATGGATACAGAATTTAGACATAAAAAACAATACTATAAGCAAACTAGAAGATCAAGGACTAGTTTACCTGTCAGATCTATGGAAAGGGAAACAGTTTATGACTAAGGAAGAGATGGAGAACATCACTAAAAACAAACTAGATGATTTCAATTACATTAAATTAAAAAGATTTTGCACAGACAAAACCACTGTAACCAAGATCAAAAGAAATGTAGTAAACTGGGAAACAATCTTTACAACTAATGCTTCTGACAAAGGACTCATTTCTAAAACATACAAATAACTGAGTCAAATTAAAAAAAAGAAGCCATTCCCCAATTGACAAATGGTTAAAGGATATGCAAAGGCAATTTACAGATGAAGAGAACAAAGCAATCCATAGTCATGAAAAATTTCTCTAAATCGTTATTTATTAGAGAAATGCAAATTAAAGCTTCTCTGAGTTACCACCTCATACCTCTCAGACTGGCCAATATGACCAGAAAGGATAATGATCATTGTTGGAAGGGTTGTGGGAAATCTGGGGCTCTATTACATTGTTGGTGGAGCTGTGAATTCATCCAACCTTTATGGAGAGAAATTTGGAACTACACCCAAAGGGCAACAAAAATGTGCATACCCTTTGATCAAGCAATACCACCACTGGGTCTGCCTTGAAGAGATGATGAAAAAGGGTAAAAATATCACTTGTACAAAAATATTCATAGCAGCCCTGTTTGTGGTGGAAAAGAACTGGAAATCAAGTAAATGTCTTTCAACTAGGGGATGGATTAGCAAACTGTGGTATATGTTTATCATGGAACACTATTGTTCTGTTAGAAAAAAGGAGGGAAAGGAATTCAGAGAAGCCTGGAGGGATCTGCATGAACTGATGCTGAGTGAGATGAGCAGAACCAGAAAAACAATGTACACCCTAACAGCAACATGGGGGCAATGATCAACCTTGGTGGACTCACTCATTCCATCAGTGCAACAATCAGGGACAATTTGGGGCTGTCTGTAATGGAGAATACCATCTGTATCCAGAGAAAGAACTGTGGAGTTTAGGGGTGGCGTAGTGGCGTAGTGGCTAAAGCACTGGCCCTGGAGTCAGGAGTACCTGGGTTCAAATCCGGTCTCAGACACTTAATAATTACCTAGCTGTGTGGCCTTGGGCAAGCCACTTAACCCCATTGCCTTGCAAAAAAAAAAAACCTGTGGAGTTTGAACAAAGACCAAGGACTATTAACTTTAATTTAGGAAAAAAAACTGATAACTTATTGTCTGATCTTGCTATCTCTTATACTTTATATTTCTTCCTTAAGGATATGATTTCTCTCTCGTCACATTCAATTTGGATCAATGTATATACCATGGAAACAAAGTAAAGACTGGAAGATTGCCTTCTATGGGGATAGGGGGGAGGGACTAAGATTAGGGGAAAAATTGGAAACCTCAAAATAAGTAAAATCTTTTAAAAAAATAATTTGATCCAACTGTCCATACAAAAAGGAAAAAAGTATATGAAGAATAACTATTATCTAGTTTTTAATATGAATTTGGATGGATAACCTATAGAATTCACCAAAAGATTACTAGAAAGATAAATATCAATTGATCAATTGAAATTCATGCATTCTAGATAGACCTTCCCCAAATTGTGATATTATGAAAGGATATGAAAGAAACTCACATGATGATAAGCATGGTTGGATAACTTGTGCAGTATCAAAATTGATGAGATCAAAGACCCATTAGAATAAGGGAGTATATTTAAAAGTGGCACAGTGGACAGAGCACTGGCTATGGAGATGGAAGGAGTTCAAATTTGGCTTCATATACTTGATACCCACTAGCTGTATGACCCTAGACAAGACACAACCCAGTTTTTTCACATACAAAAAGGAAAATCCTCTATGTGGTATAGACAGGTGGTTATGAATCATATCAATATAATTGAAAATAACAGCATCAGTCTTTTTGTTATATTTAAATCTTTCTGTCATGTCCAGCTCTTTATGACCCTTGGACCATTTCCCAAAGTCTGTCCAAGTTGATGTTGGATGTTTCCCTATCTATCTATCTCATTCTCTGTTCTCCTCTTTTCCCTTCAATCTTTCTCAACATCAGGATCTTTTTCCAAAGAATTCTCTCTTCTCATTATGTGGTCTAAGTATTTAAGCTTCAGCTTCATTATTTGACCTTCCAGTGAATAGTCTAAATTAATTTCTTTAAGTATTGACTGATTTGATCTCCTTGCTATCCAAGGAACTCTCAAAAGGCTGCTCCAGCACCACAATTAAAAACAGCAATTCTGCGGTGCTCAGCTTTTCTCATAGTCCAACCCTCATAGACATTCAGTGTTGCTGGTAAAAGCATAGCTTTGAATTGTATGAACCTTTATCAAGAAGGAATTGACTCTGCCTTTAAATATGCTGTCCTGATATGCCATAACTGTATATATGTCTGTAGTCACTGTCTGCAGTGATCTTTGAGACTAAGAATATAAAGTTTGACACTTTTAACATTTCTTTTCCCTCTATTTGCCAATAAATGACCATCATTAAAAGTCTATTAATAGGGGCAGCTAGGTGGCACAGTGGATAGAACACTGACCCTGGAGTCAGGAGGACCTGAATTCAAATATGACCTCAGACACTTAATAATTGCCTAGCTGTGTGACCTTGGGCAAATCATTAACCTCATGACCTTAAATGAATAAATTAAAAATTAAAAAACTAACAGACATGAAAACCAAACATAAGTGAACCAGAACAAATATTATAATTGGATAAAATGTAGAATAAAGTTAATTAATAGTTGCATAATTTTAAAAAGTCTATTAATATTTTTGAAGTTAGTGGATGTTCAACTAGATATATGCAGTAAATGATCTGTAATCTCAGTACTTAAAAATTTTTTTTAAATCTACCTTTGGCTAGTCTATTTTCAAGTAAGGTAGCATGCTTCTATCATCTAGTCATGTTTTTAGGTAAATTTAGACAATGAAATCCCAAGACTGTTCCTTGGAACTCATGAACGAGTATATTTTCCATGGCTAACTCCCAACAGCTTTCACAGCTTATTCCTAGGCCTGAAGTTAGAGTGATTCAGCTGGAGTTAAAATGATTCATTAAATCCCTAGTATAATTTATTCCTTGCTCATTATATAAAAGAAGTCAGAGTCTAATTGAGAATCAACTGTGAATAGACTATGATATTCTGTTTTAACACTTCTGTTTTTTAGATTCAAAAAACGAGACATTTCATTTTATTGGAAGAAAGTTGAAAAATTATTTATCAGAGGGTAAATAGTCTAAAATGAACTTAGTTAAAGGAAAATTAGAAACTACTCTTCCACAACTCTACTATGACAGTAGAATCTTTATTTTATATCATAATATTTCTGCTTGGGCTCTACTCTCTGAGTTGTATGCTTCAATATTACAATCATCAGTCTTCAAAAGGGAATCAGTGATCACTGTAAGAAAGCCTGGGTTCATCAAAAACGTCATACTATACCAAACTCAGATTCTTTTGGAATGGAGTTACTGGGATAGCAGATCAGGAGAACTAGGGGTGTGCTGGAACCAGCTCAAACCATTTCTGGAGAGCAGGGTGTTGAATTTTCAGTGTGAACATACATATCTCAGAAGTCAGAAAAATGCTACAAATCAGGATGGGGTTTATTGTTCTATTGATTGTCTAGACTTAAGAAGGTGATAGAGAAAATGTTAATGCAAATTTAACTAAAAAGTATGTTATGAGTAAATTTTCAAAGCCAGTTGTTAAAACATTTATCAGCACACATTTGAGGAAAACATTATGGATTCGATCTAACTGGATTTCAACAAGGCATTTATCTGAATAGGAGTTTTAATGACTTGAAATGGGCCAGAAAAAAATAAATAAGGAGAGATCCCTTTAGGCTTTGAATGGCCAATCTATTTTATTCACATAAAAATGACAAAAACTAACAATTATATGGCTCTTTAAAGCTTGAAAAATGCTTCAAATATGTTACATCAATTGATCCTCACAACAATCCTGGAGAGGAGGGTTTTCCCATTACAGATGAGGAAACCGAGGCTGAGAGAGATTAAGTGATTAGACTAGAGATTTCCAACTGAAATGTTACACAAATTTACCTTTAACCATCTGGCTGCTATGTGAACAAGGAAGGCTCCCTGAAGGTGGTGGCATTCTAACTGGGCTTTGAAGGATGGATAAGAATAAGATACAAGGAATCAAATAAACAAGCCTTTATTAATTTCACACTAAGTAAAAAAAAATAAGTCCTTGCCTACATGAAACTTATATTCTCTAAGGGAAGATAATATAGAGTGTAGTGACCAGAGAATCTGATGTTAGAGGTTCTGTATTCATATCCCACCTTTGACATATACTGATTATTAACATTTTGCAAGATTTGAACTCCCTAGGTCAGAGTCTTCAGACTAAGTTAAACAAGATGATCTCTGAGGTCCCACCCAATTCTTGTTTTTTGTTGTTTGTGTATGTCATATATATATATATATATATATATATATATATGTATATGTATATATATACATATATATATATCACATGATTACATACATACATATGATTATATAGGTTTGGGATAAAAACTGTTATCATGATTTCATTGATAAGAGGAATATTCACTGTAGAAACTCTACCAGTACAGATCAGGAAGTACCCTGAAATCTATCAAAAAGGACAAAAATCTAAAAAAATTTTCCTGGAGCTAAGATATGACTGATTTGCCCAAGGTCACATCACCAGACTGTCATTGTCAAGACTTGAACCCAGGTCTTCCTATTCTAAGTCCAGCTATCAATCTATTATGTTATTGTTTCTCAACAACAATTTAATAAGAATAATTAAGATGACAATACCTTTTCCCCAAAATTTTCCCAGTCAAAAGCCCAATATTTCTATTTACTCCTCACAGGAGACATCCCAGAGTTTATTCCACCAAGGCATCCTGTACTTTGAATTACAATATCTACCACCACCACCCCTTCCCAATCCCACCAAACTGAATTTGTCTTTAAAAGTTGCTTGGAGGACACGTCTTGTGCTGTTTATCCCGGTGTGTTCAGGGGCTTCCAGGAATCAAGATTCTTAGTCACAACTCACAGTCACTTATGTACACAGTACCAATTAATAAGGTTTTAATTAATTCAATTTAGCAAACATTTATTAGACATTGACTGTCTCAGGCACTGTAGGTACAAAGATAAAAATGAAATAGAGCCTGACTTCAAGGCTTAAGTTTTTTTTATCAAAATATAAATTTTTCAACTAAAAAAATCTCTTTTCTCTCCTTCCCAGCATTAAAGCAAAACAAAACCCTTGAAACAAATATGTACAATCCAAACTAAATCCTACATTATTATTGAGTTCTATCAATTCTGACTGACCTTTCCTGATCCCATTTGGGAATTTCTTGGCAAAGATACTGGAGTGGCTTATAATTACCTTTTCCATCTCATTTTACAAATAAGTGACTTGTCTGGGGTCATATAGCCAATAAGTATGTATTACTAGATTTGAACTCATGAAAATGAGTCTTCCTGATTCCAAGTCCAGTGCTCTAGCATTGTTATCACCTAGTTGCCTTCTATTGGTCATTTGCAAAATATGTTTCAAACAGCATCTTTAGTTCATCAAATGGGTAGTATGTTTCATTATTGGTTTTCTGTAATCACAGTTAATCATTGCATTAATCATAGATCCTAAGTTTTTAAAAGTTATTTTTATTTATAATTTTGTTATCATTATAAAAATCATTATCTTTTTTCTATTCCTCTTACCCTGTATCAGTTCATATTTCTTTGCCCTGGCATCTCTGAATCCGCTTCTGACAGCATTCCATTACATCCATGTTCCAAAATGTCTTTAGCCATTACCCAATTGGTGAGCACCACCTTAGTTTTCAGCTCTCTGATATCACTAAAAGACATATATATATAACCTTTTCCTCTTTTTTTATTTCATCGATCTATAAACGTATACTTCATATAATAGTGATATCATTAGATCAAGGATTTGATAATATTTTGAATACAGTTCTAAATTGCTTTCTGGAATGACTGGGTCAATTCATAATACTACCAATATTGTATATTAATGTACGTGTTTCCCACATCCTCTCCATTATTTTTCATTCTCCTATTTTGTGAATATTTCTAATGAGGAAGTTATGAGAAAGAGTTGTCTAATCTGCATTTCTCTAACTATTACCGATTTGGAGAATTTCTCATAAGTTAATTGATAGGTTAGATTTCATCTTCTTAAAATTGCCTGCTTAATTCTTTGACTATTAATCATTTGGGAAATTGTAAAAAGTTTACATTCTATTAGAGGGAAAATTATATATATTGTTTATATATAGAAATGTAAACATATATTTTAATAATTTAAAATTAAAATAAGCATTATTAAATAAAATGTAAAAACTAGGGGGGGATCATACATCTACTATGAAGCAAAGATGAAGCAGAAAGGGATTCTGAAGGGTATAAAGGAAAGTTAGGTGAAGGTGAGACAGGGAGTCCAAACGTATGAGTCTCACCTAGATGGCTATTCATATTTACTGATAATAAATAGAATGGAACCAAGCAAACTAAAATTCTCTCTTGTACTTGATATTTTCTTTAACTATATATTTCCTAAAAATAATTATCTGCTTGGCTAACATTGGTGGGGTGTTGGTAATAATAACTAAGCCATGACACTGAACTGATCAGGAATAAGTCAAAAAAAAATGCATGGAATAGATCATTGGATCAGATCCTGCATACATGCCTATTAGCTCATCTAATAATGCAAAGTTGAAAGGAAGGCTTTCATGTAGGGTCAACTTGAAGAATTTTCTTGATGCAGTGGCCTCCTGATGCATTGTTGTTTTTGTTTAAGATCAGTTATATAAACCTCTGGCTACAGCTTTGAAGGCTATATTACAAAACCAAGAGGATCAAGACCATGACTGGAAAGGGAGAATTAGGGCAAGGAAAGTAATTTATTGAAAAGAGGAATGAACTGTATAATTAAAATGAGATACACACTAAGATACCCTGAAAATGTATGAAGCTATTTTAAGAACTGAGTTGGAATGTTGGGTCAACTTGGGAATTAAGACAGGTCAGAGGCTTAAGAGCCTTTTTTTGCTTCAAAAGAATTTAAGATTCTGTCCTGGGTACTGTGTAGGAATTGAGATAGGTATGGTTCAATTTAACAAACATTTACTTAAGTGTCTACTGTGTGCAAGGTATTATATTAAATTCTGGGAACATAAATACAAAAATAGGATGATTTCTGCCCTCAAGGAGTTTACATGTAATAGCTAGTAAATGTGGCTTTTATATGGGTAAATAAAAGCCAAGGCAAAGCAAAGTAAACCATATTTATTAGGTGTTTATTTTATACTAACTGTTGGAGATACAAATACCAACAAAAAGAAAGATACTCCTTGCTCAGAAGAGCTTCCATTCTATTGGAAGAAGTCAGTACACAAATGATAGGTAAAAGTATGAAAGGTATACATGTGTGTGTGTGTGTGTGTGTGTGTGTGTGTGTGTGTGTATGAATAGGAATGGGAATGTGCTTCTATATGTATATTTATATATCTAAATATATTTCTGATAATATAATATATAATTCTATAATAATCATGGCATATTATCATATCTGCACATATAATTTTATATCATATATTATATTTTATATCACTTGCACATTATTATACATGTTATATATAATTGTATGTAATAATTACATATCATATAATTTATAATATTATATATATTTATACCACAAAAGTAATTTCTAGCTATTAACTTGGGAAGGAATTAAGAAAGACTGGTGTAGGTGTTGTGAACTGAACTGAGTAATTGCAAGAGACAGAAATAAGGAAGGAAAGCATTCCAAGACTAGAATAGGGGATATGTGAATTTACAGAGAAAGATGAGATGAAATGGCATAGATGGGCCAGTGTGACCTGAACACAAAGTATTTAAGGGAGAACATGTCAAATTAGTCTGGAAAGACAAACTGAAGCAGTTTGACCCACCAAGAATTTGTAGCTTATTCTATAGTACATAGACCTCTTGGATAGGGAAGTAGTGTGGGCAGACTTATACTTTGGCAATTCCAATTTGGCAGGTGTGTAGAGGATGGATTGTAAGTAAGAGTCTAGATATAGGTAGACCAATTTGAAAGCTATCATAATAGTCTAGATGTCAGGCATAAAAGCCTGAACTAGGATGACAGTAATATGAGAACAAAGGAAGGATGTTATCGAGATAGAATAAATTTAATAATAGAATGACTACATGGAGCAAAGGAAAGAGTAAAAGATTGTTCCTAGGTTGAAAACCTGAGTTACTACATAGAATATATAAAGCAATTCTCTATCCTTACAAAGCTCAAGCATAACAGAGGGAATATGTGTGTGTGTATTTGTGCATGTGGGTATATATACATTGAGTACACAAATATCCCTGCCTCGGATATTTACTGTGTGAGCCTGAGCAAATACACTGTGTTAGCCTGTTTATCTAAGTTCCTCAAGTATAAAATGAGCTACAGAAGGAGCTGGCAAGAAATTTTCAAGAAACCCCAAATAGGGTCATAAAGAGCAGAATACATCTGAAAGTGGCTAAACAACCAACACTATAACAAAAAAGAAATGACAGACATGTGGTGGACTAGAGGTACAAAAATGAGATATTTATTTTGAGACATGGCTACAGACTATGTTTATTTTACATTATTAGATCTGTTAAAAGAGAGGTTTTTTGAGGAAAGAATGAGGAAATATACATGGATAGGGAAAGTGATTTTAAAAAATTAAATCTATGCTTGATAAAACCATAATAGAGTTCTATGGAATTCCAAGAAAGCTTAGAAGAATACCAAGATATTCCAGAATGGTATAAAAGAAAATCATAAAGAAAAAAGTTATAAGGGAACAATGTTCAGAACTTACAGTCTGCATTGCCCAAATAATGAGGAGACTAAATAATCTTGAATTCATAGTAATGAGTGAAAGAAAATTACCAATTTGGAATACAAAAGTATTGAAATTAGGGGCAATATAGAAGAGAAGCAAAAGGCAGAAAACAGAAGATCAATCAAAATAATATACAGGTCACCTGCAAGGAAAACAACAAAACAAAGTCTTCAAACTCCAAGATTCATAATTTATTATAACCAAGAATTACCTACCCATCAAAATTGAGGAAAATTTATTTCAAGAGAAAATGGATATTTAATTAAATAGAGAACTTTCAAGTATTCCTGATGAAAAGATCAGAGCTGAAAAGAAAATTTGACTTTCAAATACAAAACTCAAGAGAATCATAAAAAAGTAAACATGAAAAAATCATAAGGGATTCAAAAATGGTTAAAATATATACATTCCTATATGGGAAGATGATTTACTTATAACTCATAAGAACTTTATTACTATTAGGGAGGTTGGAGTAAACATAAAGGGCAATTGACTATGTCAGAATGATTCCAAAAAAATAAAGTTGAGGGATGAGAAAGAAGGATGTACTAGGAGAAGGGAAGGGAAATGAAAAATGGGGAAAATTATCTCACATAAAAGAGGGACAGAAAGGAGAGGTTTTACAATAGAAGAGAATATGATGGTGAAGAACAAAGCTTAAGTCTTATTCTCACTGGAGTTGGCTCAAAGAAGAAATAACATGCACTTTCAGTTGGGTATAGAAATTTATCTTAACCTACAGTAAAGGAATAAGTATAAGAGAAGTGATGGGAGGGAGTGTGATAAAAATTTTTAAAAAGCTGGATTTAGGGGGAACAGTAATCAGAAAAAAAACAGATTTTTGAGGAAGGATATGGGGGACAGAGAGAGAGAGAGAGAGAGAGAGAGAGAGAGAGAGGGAGGGAGGGAGGGAGGGAGGGAGAGAGAGAGAGAGAGAGGATACAGGGAAATGCACAGTAATCAATGTGAATGGTATGGGATAAGCTTACTCATAAAATAGAAGCAGATAGCAGAATGAATTAAAAACCTAGAACAGTATGTTTTTTGCAAGAAAAATACTTGAAACAGAGAGATACACAGATTAAAAATAAGGGGCTTAGTACAATTTATTATGTGTTAGCTGAGATTAAAAAAAGCAGGGGTAGAAATTATGATCTCTGACAAAGCAAAAGCCAAAATAGAACTAAATAGAAGTAAGAGAGATAAGCAGGGAACTATATTTTGCTATACAGATTCCATAGATAATGACATTAATGTCAATTCCAAACATATAAGCACCAAATGGCATGGTATTCAAATTCCTATAGAAAAAGTTAAATGAGTCATAGGAGGAAGTAAACAGTAAAACTATATTAGTGAGGCACCTCAACTTTCCCCTATCACAACTAAATAAATGTAACCATAAAATAAACAAGAAAAAAGTTAAAAAGATGAAAATAATTTTAGAAAGGTTAGATGTGATAGACTTCTGGGGAAACTAAATAGAAATAGAAAGGAACATATCTTTTTTCAGTTTTATATGACACTTAAACAAAAAAATAACCATGTATCAGGCAGAAAAGCAAAAATATTAAATGCATCATTTTTAGATCATAATGCAATAAAATTATATTCAACAAAGGGCTTTAGATGAAAAATCAATTGGAGGGGCAGCTAGGTGGTGCAGTGGATAAAGCACCGGCCCTGAAGTCAGGAGTACCTGGGTTCAAATCCGGGCTCAGACACTTAATAATTACCTAGCTGTGTGGCCTTGGGCAAGCCACTTAACCCCATATGCCTTACAAAAAAAACCTAAAAAAAATCAATTGGAAATTAAATAATCTAATTCTAAAGAAAGAGGGAGTCAAAAAGCAAATGATGGAAACAATAAATAATTTCATTAAAAAGAATGACAATGAGACAACATACAAAAATCTAGGAGTTGCTGTCAAAGCAATAATTAGAGGAGAATTTATATCTCTAAATTTTACATCAGTAATAAATAGCAGATCAATGAACTGGGCATGCAATTTTAAAAACTAGAAAAAAAACAAACTAAAAATTTGCAATATAATACCAAATTGAAAATCCTAAAAGTCAAAGGAGAAATTAATAAAATTGAAAGTAACAAAATCATTGAATAAAAGTAGTAATGATAGAGGGTTAACCAATAAAATAAACTTTGGTTAAAATGCTTTGCCAAGGGGGCAGAGACAAGATGGTGACAAGAGAGGATCGTGTCTTAGGTGCTCTCTTTTAAAACTTATAAACTAAGGACTCTAACTACATTTTTGAGAGACAGAACCCACAGAGGGATCCAGTGAGGCAGTTCTCCAACCCAAGGTAACTGGAAAATATTGGGAAGGCTCTGCTCCCCAGGGTTGGAGGAGTAGCCCACCAGAGCAAAGGAACTTCAGCCTCCTGGAGGCAGCCCCACAGTGCTGGGAGCCCTGGCTCACAGCAGTGAGGGCAGTTTCCTGACCTACACCCTGGTAAGCACCAAGCACAACTTGGGGGATCAGCAGTGGCACCTCTGCCACAGCAAGCACATGAAGCCCAGCCCTCAGGACAGTGCGGTTGCAGCAGCCCAGATCCAGGAACTGGAAGCAGGAGACAGTAAGCAAGAGCCCCCAGGGCTAGAGTGCTGAACCTAGAGAGGGGAGTGGAGAGAGACTGCCCAGCTCTGTCCTCTGTCCCTGGAATAAGACTCTAGGGTTCTAACCACATTCAGACCCTGATCACAATCTAGGCTTCCCATAGAACAGCAGGGCCCTCACACCTCAGCCCCATGGAAGAGGGGTGTGCATATGGTCATTCACAGACCAGGAGGGAAGACAGAGCCTCACACACAGGGATCTTTGTGGGGGTGTCCCACTAATACTCTAAAGCTCAGGAAGCATCCCAAAACCAGGCATAGGCTGGGGAAATGAGTAAGCAGAGAAAAAAGAGGAACACCATTGAGAAATACTTTGTCTATGATCCCAAGAAGGATCAAAACACTAAATCTGAAGATGAGGAAGTACAAGCTCCTCCAAGAAAAACAGAAACTGGGCTCAGGCTATGACAGAGCTCAAAAAATACTTTGAAAATCAAGTGAGGGAGATAGAAGGAAAAACTGGGAAAAGAAATGAGAGAGATGCAGGAAAAATATGAAAATGAAGTCAGCAGCTTAGTCAAGGAGATCCAAAACAATGCTGAAGAAAATAACATATTAAAAACCAGCATAGGCCAAATGGATAAAACAGTTCAAAAAGTTATTGAGGAGAAGAATGCTTTAAAAAGCAGAATTGGCCAGATGGAAAAAGAGATAAGAAATCTCTCTGAGGAGAACAAATCCTTCAGACAAAGAATAGAACTGAGGGGGTTGCTGATTTTACAAGAAATCAGGACACAATACTTCAATACCAAAAGAATGAAGAATTAGAAGAAAATGTGAAACAACTCATAGAAAAAACAACTGATATGGAAAACAGATTTAGGAAAGATAATTTAAAAATTATTGGAATACCTGAAAGTCATGATCAGGAAAAGAGCCTTGACATCATGTTCAAAGAATTACTACAGGAAAATTTCCCTGATATCCTACAAGTAGAGGACAAAATAGAAATGGAGAACCCACTGATCTCCCCAAGAAAGAGATCCAAAAAAAAAACCCCAGGAATATTATAGACAAGTTCCAGAACTGCCAAGTCAAAGAGAAAATATTGCAAGCAGCCAGAAGGACACAATTGAAATATCATGGAGCTGCAGTCAGGATCACAAAGGACTTAGTACCAACTACATTAAGAGCTCGTAGGGCTTGGAGTATAATATTCCAGAAGGCAAAAGAGCTTAGAATGCAACCGAGAATCAACTACCCAGCAAAACTGAACATCCTCTTCCAGGGAAAAAGATGGACTTTCAATGAACCAGGGGAATTTCAAATGTTCCTGCTGGAATGGCTAGAGCTGAACAGAAGGTTGATCTTCAAATACAGGACTCAGGTGAAGCACAGAGAGTGAAGGAGAAGGGGAAAATATGAGGGACTTAATGAAGATGAACTGCATGTATTCCTGTATAGAAAAATGATATTGATAATACTCATATGAACCTTCTCATTTAATAGAGCACGTAGAAGGAGCTTTTATAGATGAAGCACAGGAGAAAGCCGAATTTGAAGATATAATGTGGTGTTAAAATGGAGTCAATAGATAAAAGGGAAATGTAATGGGAGAAAGAAAAAGGAGAGGAGGAATAGGCTAAGATATTTCATATAAGACTTTTCTTTATTACAATGAGCTATTGCAATGATATGGAAGGGGGGAAGGCAAGGGGGAATGAGAGACTCCACTCTCATCAGAGGTGGCTAGGAGAGGAAACAACATGTGTATATATATACATATATATATATATATATATATATATATATATATATTCAATGGGGTACAGACATTTGGAATAAGAAGGAGAGAAGGGGGACAGGGGGAAGGCAGGGGGGATGTGAATGATGGAGAAGAAGATGGACCATGGGGGGAGAGTGGTCAGATATAACACATTTTCTTTTTTTACTTCTTGCAAGGGGATTAGATGGCCTGTCTAGGACCATAGGGCTGGTTGGATGCTGGGCCTAAGGGGTGGTATTTGGGCTCAGGGCCTCTTGGCCCCAGGGCTGGGGATCTCTCTGCTGCACCACTCAGCTACCCTACAGTAAAGACAGAGTGAAAGAAGAGAGAAAATATAGTACATGGTAGTGAAGAAGTACAAATGGAGTGAGTTGTGATCATCAATGGCAACAGTGAAAAAATATGGAAGTAACTTTTGTGATGGACTTATAATAAAGAATGTGATCCACCTGTGACAGAGCTGGTGGTGTTGGAACACAGACTGTAGCACATTTTATTATTATTATTATTATTATTATTATTATTATTATTATTATTATTAGGGGGTTGCAGGGTAAATGGGGCTGGGTGGTCTGCCTAGGGCCACACAGCTGGATGATTGTTGGGTGTCTGAGGCCAGATTTGGACCTGGGTGCTCCTGGCTCAAGGACCAGTGCTCTGTCTGCCACCCAGCCACCCCTACTATTATTATTACTATTTTATTTTATTTTGGGTCTTTTTTTGGTTTTTGCAGAGCAGTGGGGTTGGGGTGGCTTGCATTGGGTCACACAGCTGGGTAATTGTTGGGTGTACAGGACCAGATTTGGGCTCTGGGTGCTCCTGGCTCCAGGTCCGGTGCTCCGTCCACTGTGACACCTAGCCATACCTACAGTTATCATTATTATTATCATTCTATTTTAATTTTAATTTTTTTCCTCTCCCCTTTACCTTATCACTCATGTGGGTCTATATTTGTATGGGGGAGGGGGTATTATGTTTACTCTTAAACAAGAATATTTTAGTAATGTATATAAAACATTATTTTTACAAAATAATAATAAATAAATAAATGGGAAAATTTTTAAAAATGATTTGTCAAAAGGATATGCAAAGGCAATTTACAGATGAGGAGATAAAAGCAATCCATAGTCATATGAAAAATTGCTCTAAGTCATTACTTATTAGAGAAATGCAAATTAAAGCTTCTCTGAGGTACCATCTCACATCTCTCAGACTGGCCAACATGACCAGAAAGGATAATGATCATTGTTGGAAGAGTTGTGGGAATTGTCAGTGCAGCTGTGAACTCATCCAACCTTTCTGGAGAGAAATTTGGAACTAATTCCAAGGGGCAACAAAAATGTGCATAACTTTGATCCAGCAATACCACTACTGGGTCTATATCCTGAAGAGATGATAAAAAAAGGGTAAAAACATCACTTGTACAAAAATATTCATAGCAGCCCTGTTTATGGTTGCAAACAACTGTAAATAAAGTAAATGTCCTTCAATTGGGGAATGGCATAGCAAACTGTATTATATGTATATCATGGAACACTATTGTTCTATTAGAAACCAGGAAGGATGGGAATTCAGGGAAGCCTGGAGGGATTTGCATGAATTGATACTGAGTGAGGTGAGCAGAACCAGAAAAATAATATACACCCTAACAGCAGCATGGGGGTGATGATCAACCTTAATGGACTCGCTCATTCCATCAGTGCAACAATCAGGGGCAATTGGGGCTGTCTCTAATGGAGAATACCATCTGTATCCAGAAAAAGAATTGTGGAGTTTGAACAAAGACCAAGGACTATTACCTTTAATTTGGGGGGTGGGGAACTGATATTTTATTGTCTGATCCTGCTATCTGTTATACTTTCTATTTCTCCCTTAAAGATATGATTTCTCTCTCATCACATTCAGTTTGGATCAATGTATACCATGTAAATAATGTAAAGACTGGCAACTTAGGGAAGTAAGATTGGGGGGAAAATTGTAAAACTCAAAATAAATAAAATCTTTAAAAAATAAAAGAAAATAAAATTATTTGTCAAAAAAGACAAAGCTGCAATAAAAAGGGTGAATTCACTAATGAAGATAAGATTGAAGCTATTATTTGGAGCTACTATGCCTAATTATATGCCAATAAACCTACCAATCTAAGTGAAATGAATGGAAATTTGCAAATATATAAATTACCAAGATTGCAGAAGAGGAAATAGAATACATAAAGAATCCTATCTTAACAAATGAAATTGAGCAAACCATAAATGAGCTCCCTAAGAAAAAAATCCCAAGACCTGAAAGATTCATGAGTGAATTCTACTAAACATTTAAAGAACAGTTAATTCTGATACTATATAAACTATTTGGGAAAATATGCAAAGGACTCCTACAAAATTTCTTTTGTGACACAAATATGGTGCTGATACTTAACAAGGAAGGACAAAAACAGAAAAAGGAAATAATAGACCAATTTCCCTAAAGAATATTGATTCAAAAACTTTCAATAAAGTATAATAAGCAAAGAGATTACAATAAATATCACAAAGATCATACACTGACCCAGGTAGGATTTATACCAGGAAAGCAAAGTTGGAGTAATATTAGTAAAACTATCAGCAAAATTGACCACATCAATTAAAAAACAGAAATCATATGATTACCTCAATAAGCTTTTGACCTAATAAAGCACCCATTCCTTTTAAAAAACACTAGAGAACATAGGAATAAAAGAAACCTTGCTTAGAATAATAAGTAGTATCCATCTGAAACCATCAACAAGAATTATTTGTGGTGGGGATAAGCTAGAAACCCTCCTAGTAAGATCAGAGATAAAGCCAGGATAACCATTATTATCACTATTATACAATATCATATTAGAAATGTTAGCAATAGCAATTAGAGAAGAAAAAGAAATTAAAAGAATTAGAATAGTCAATAAGGAAACAAAACTATCACTCTTTGCAGACTAGTTGAAATAAAAGCAGTTTTTACAAAAATCACAGAATATAAAATAAATCCACACAAAGTATTACTAACAAAGTCCAATGGACAGAGCAAGGAAAAGAAATTCCATTCAAAATAATCATAGACAGGACAGCTAGGCGTTAGAGCCCTGACCCTGGAATCAGGAGAACCTGAGTTCAAATCCAGCCTCAGAAACTTAATAATTACTAAGCTGTGTGACCTTGAGCAAGTCACTTAACCCCATTGCCTTAATAAAAGCAAAAACAAAAAACAAAACAAAATTCTTGGGAGTCTACCTGCCAAGATAAAACTCAGAAACTATATAAATGCAATTACCAAACACCTTTCCTTCAATTGGAGGAAACAATTGAAGAAATATTAATTACTCATGAGGTTGAGACAATATAATAAAGTGACAACTCTACCTAAGTTAATTTATTTATTCAGTGCCACACCAATTGAACTTCCAAGAATATGCTATAGAACTGGAAAAAATACTAACAAAATTTACCTAAAAGTACAAAAGATCAAGAAGAACAAGAAAATCAATGAAAAAATGTGAAGGAAAATGGTCTAGCTATACCAAATCTCAAGGTATGTTATAAAGCAATAATCATCAAGACAATCTGGTACTGACTAAGAAATATAATGGCAGATCACTGGAAGAGATTAGTAGACAATATATAGTAGTATTTGATCATAATATTTTATTATTTAATTAACCCATAGATCCAATTGTATGGGACAAAAATTCACTATTTTAAAAACTTGTGAGGAAAAATTGGAAAACAGTTTGACAGAAGTCATGTATAGATCAAAATTTTACATCATATAGCAAGAATAAGTCAAAATGAATATATGATTTAGACAAAAAAGGGTAATATCATAAGAATATTAAAGGAGCATAGAAATTTGTACCTATTAAATCTATGGATAAGGGAAGAATTTATAACCAAATAAGAGTTAGAAAATACTACAGGATATAAAATATATAGTTTTGATAACATTAAATTAAAAGATTTGTTCACAAAGAAAAATGATATAGCCAAGGAAAACAACTTTGAAATATCACCTCATACCTGCAAGAATAGCTAAATACGAAAGAATAGAAAAAATGCTAAATTGGAAGGCATTTGGAAAAACTGGAATACTAATGCATTGTTAGTGGACATGTGAACTCATTCAACCATTCTGGAAAGTAATTTAGAACTATGTCCAAAGGACTATAAAACTATACATACCCTTTGATCCAGCAAATACTACCTCTAGGTCTGCATCTCATAGAGAATTTTTTAAAAAAAGGAAAAGAGCCACAAAAATATTTAGAACAATTCTTTTTCTAGTGTCAAAGAAATGGAAATTGAGAGATGCCCATCAATTGAGAAATGACTGAATAAGTTGTGGTAGATGATTGAGATGGAGATATATTATGATATAAGAAATGACAAGCAGAATGGTTTCAGAAAACCTGAGAAGACTTATATGAAATGATGAAGAGTGAAGTCAACAGAACCAGGACAACACTATACACAGTAACAGTAATATTAAATGATAATTTTGAATTAGAGATATTTAAATTGTAGAAAATAGGACTTCCAAGAAATATTAAAGTTGTCTTTAAGTATTTGAGAGATTTGATTAGTTCTTCTTGTTTCCAGGAAGAAGAACTAGAATCAACTGAAGTTGTGAAGAAACCATTCTCAATTCATTATAAAGGACAACTTTCTAATGTTTGGATCCAAAGTGGAATGGTATGCCTTAGAAGGTAACGAGTACTCTATAAATTTGAGGGCTTCAAATAAAGATTGGATTATTCTTTGATAGATTGAGGTAAAAAGTTTTCTCCTTCAATATACAAATACCACATTTTTAAATTTAATTTGAATTATTAACATTTTCTCCATCACATTATTGAGGCTAGTCAATCAGTAAAATGATAAATCAAATCCTGACTTGTGACATTTGCCAATATACAAAATATAATAAAAGCACTCACTCTGAAAAATTAATAATCAGCTCACCTTCAGGACATTGTGATCCATTTCTCAAGATTTTATGACTATGTGACATGACCACTTGGAGAATCCACAGATTAACACTATGGCAAGGCATCCAACAGCAGGGGTATATATTCAGACAACAGAAATATATTATGTGAAAGGACAGCATCTAAAGGGTTCATTTTTAATTCTGGAGACTTACTGGTGGCTGTTATGGTAACTCTTTCCCCTTGTTCTGTTCTGGTTTGTATTTCCTGGGAGTTGCAGCTGGCAAAAGGATGATTGAATCATTTGTTTGTGAATCAACAAAATAGAACTGAGGGGTTGGGCTGACAGTAATAGTCTAAGAAACAGTTGGTTTGGTTGTTTTTAACTTTTGCATGACACATCATTTTACAATGTAATTAAAAACCTGTGAGAATGAGCCCACAAAGGATTACAAAGCAGTTGGCTGTTACTAAGTGCCACAGGCGTGACTGATAACAAACACCTTTTATAAAGCCCAGAGGGAGCTGTGCCTTGCCATAAATAGCTCCTTATAGAAATGACCAGCTTTGGACAAAGGTCTTGTCAGGCCCTTAATGCCTTGCAAAACTGGGAATCTAAAATGTATGTAGGAAGCCTTATTTATTATTTTCTAGGACCAAATAACCTCATAGGGATTCCAGATCACAGAATCATACTCTCATCGAACTGGTTCTGAATATGGTTTCTAATCCAACATTTTACAGATGAGGAAATTAAAATCTGAGGAAATTGAAATCAATTGAAATCCAATGTGGATTGTGATTTGCCAGTAGTCACAGAAATAATAAGCATCAGAGGCAGGATGTAAACTCAGTATCTCTGACTACAGAACCAGAGACTAATGGATCACACTGAATCCAGAAGCCCAGGAAGGGGCAGCAACCTTCACTGAAACTCTCAAAGCTAGCTTTTTTCCATGTGCCCAGTCCCCACAACCACACACTTACAACTGCAGTTTTTATTCATTTCTTCTCCCTGAGGAACACTCAGGTATGAGATCAATCTATACCATACAAACTATGTTGGAAGTTGGGACTTAGTTTGCTTTTTTCCCATGTTTTGGGTGGGTGCTAGATTCACAAAAATCATCTGGAGAGGCAGAGGGCCAAAGTAGGTTGAAGGCTCTGAGAGAATAATATTCAGTGAAAAAATTCTGAGATTTTGAATTATTGTTAGCTGCACAAAATAGGAGTTTAAAATTTAGGATCACCTGAGGTAAGAGGATGAGGCAGGAGGCAATGCTGAAGATAGGAGTGGTTGCAATTATTGCTACCACTACAAAATCTAGAGTATCAAAAATATGGCAATGTCCACTCTCAAGACTTTGGAGAGACTAGGGTATTCAACATGATTGCATTTCACATCACTGACTTGGATAATACATTGCATTGATAGAGTGTTTTCAGGTTTATAACTCACTTTACTCAATAGTACGTTAAGAGTGTAAATATCATAATCCCCATGGAAAAAAAAAGATATAGATTTATTCAATGACTTACCAAAGAAAATCAAAGTCAGTACCTGAACTCATGTATTCTGATTCTGAATCTAGAAATATTTCCATGTTTCCATGCTGAATGCTTAACGCATTTATGGGTGGCATGAATCTATAAAGGATTGTTAATGTTATATTATGGAATCAAGTTCCAAAAGATCTCAATAGGCTGGAATCTAATAATATGAAATTTAGTAGCACTAAATGTAAATCTATACACTTAGGTTCAAAAATCAACTGCACAGAAAAAGAATGGGGAAGAATATGACCAAATGATAGTTCAAATGTAGAAGACCTAGGGGTTCTTACAGAAAATAAACTCAATATAGCTCAATAGTTTCAAAAGTTAATGAGACATTAGAGTACATTTATTAAAAAAATTATTTTCAGAAACAAGGAGGTGATAATTTTATTACATTATATCCTGGTCAGACCACATTAGTTCTACATGACACATTTTATAGTCAAGCATGCCCAAAGGAAGGCAATTGAATGCTGTAGTGTTAAAATACAAATCAGAGAGACATTAGTGAAGGAACAGAATATATTGATTGAACTTAACAGCTCATGTGAATAAAGTCTAATTTCTAGAGTCATGAGGATAAGAAAATAGACAAACAGACAAATCTTTCTTCTCTGCCCCAAAGGGCAGAACAAAGACCAATGAATAGAAATTTCAAGGATGTAGACCCTGACTACATAAAAAAATTTCTGAAAATTAATACTGTTCAAAAAGTGTAATTATCTGTATTAACAGATAGCAAGATCAGTTTGGTGGATTGTCCAATGTCCCTATATTTCTATCCTCTAAGAAGGTTTAGAAGTTCAAGAGAAGAACAGAATGATTAGAAAGGAGAATTGAATATATGCATTAAAAGAGAGAGGAGAGAGAAATAGAGACACACACAGAGAGAGAGAGACAGAGATAGAGAGAGACAGAGAGAGAGAGAGAGAGAGAGAGAGAGAGAGAGAGAGAGGGAGAGTGTTATTCAAAAGTCATATTCTCAGCCTACAACAGACCCTTGAGAGCATTCTATGCAATTTTAGAACTTAACTGATAGAAAAGCCACCTTATAATAATGGATAGAGTGTAAGATACCACTAGAGGCCTCTTTGAAGACTGACAGAGAACCATTGATCAACACTTCTGAGTAATTTTTCAACAATACTCCTACTGGTATTATTATCCAGCCCACATTTTCCCATTTCATCTACAAGTAATTAGCAAATATAGATGTGCTCTGTCTTTCTCTTTCTGTTCCCTTAGGGAAGAAAATTCCATATCACATCTCAGCCTATAGTTGTTTCTGTTTTTATCTTATATTAAATGAATCAAAAAAGTAGACCCGAATGATATTTCTAGCAGAGCTCATGGTTAACTAGTGAGAAGGAAACAGAGCTCTATGTAGACCAGAGGCAGGGAACATCAACCCACAGGCCATATAACTTCTGCAAAATCATTTGGTCCAATGCTGGCACAACAACCACAGACAGGACTTGAAATTCAATATATCTAGGAGCTTTTCAGAGGTGAATTAATTAAATGTTTTATCATATAAAGCAAGTTAATTTTTAAGTTGACAATTTTGTATGGCGCTGTGAATGATGTTATAAATATCCAAATGACCTTTGGAAGAAAAAAACATTCCCCACTCTTTATTTATACTCTAGAAGTTGACTGGCAACTTCCTATGAAGGTAGTGATATGGCAGTGAACAACCAGTTGTCTGATCTTCTAAAACTATCAATAGGATCCAGATGCAAGCTGACAGTCAGTTACCCAAGAACCTCACCTCCTTTATTCCTGGGCGCTTACATCTTCTAGGGGTGTGTGTTTCAGTCAATCTCTCTGCTTTGTTCTTACCTACTAGCAATTCTTTTAACATGATGTACTACCAATAAAAAAAAAAACTTCTAAGTAAGCAGTATTATCTTAGTAAGAAGTTAAATAAGAGATAATAAAAACTTTCAATATTCAACTCTAGGACTCAGTCCTCCCAAAATCAGAAAGCCTTTCAGCTTGGGATCCAACTGTCTTACTCATCTCTTAACCATCACACAAGATCGGAAACAAAACCCCAACTGGACTCTTATTTTTTTATTTCCCCACCTCCCCATTAAAGGCAACTCCTAAACAATAGTTTACAATGATAAGGCAATACAGATTGTTAGTGTGATGCAACTAATCCTAATTGTCAAAGAAATGGATGGCGTGACAGAGGTCAGGAAGATGCATACAAATTTGACCTCAGTTTTGCTCTGTCTGTCTCAGTTTCCTCAACTATGAAATGTGAATAATAATAACACCTTCCCAGGATTCTTGTGAGGACAAGTGAGATAATATTTATAAGATGCTTAGCAAAATGCCTGGGACATAAAATCTGCTTAATAAATGCTCACTATTATTACTAGTATTATTAAATTCTTCTTCACTTGAGTTTGACAGCAATAATATAGCTAGCAGGCCAACTCTAACAAAACAGAGTAATTAAAAAAACAAAGAACATCATATTTGCTTTAACCATCATGAGCAAATCCAGTTTCCAATAATATTTGACAGAAAGCAGAAAAATGTTGCAGGACCTTCATATGATATTATTATTATTGTTGTTGTTGTTATTATTATTATTATTATTATTATTATTATTATTATGTTGCTAAGAATCATGGGAAGAAAAGTGTCCTTTTTGCTATTTTTCATATGCACACAAGACATGTCCAAACTCAATGCCACGCTCTGTCAGTCCTCAATTTCCAAGAATGTTCTTTGTCCTAACCTCTCTTCTCTGGCTCAATTTAAATACAACCTTCTTCAAAAAGTCTTTCCTTGGGGCAGCTAGGTGGTGCAATGGATAGAGCACCAGCCCTAAAGTCAGGAGGACCTGAGTTCAAATCTGACCTCAGACTCTTTTATTTTTTAGGTTTTTGCAAGGCAAATGGGGTTAAGTGGCTTGCCCAAGACCATACAGCTAGGTAATTATTAAGTGTCTGAGACCGGATTTGAACCCAGGTACTCCTGCCTCCAAGGCCAGTGCTTTATCCACTACACAACCCAGCTGCCACTGACCTCAGAATTTTAATAATTACCTAGCTGTGTGACCTTGGGCAAGTCACTTAACCCCATTGCCTTGCAAAAAAACAAAAAAAAAGAAGTCTTTCCTCAACCCTATAACTATTCATTTCTTTCTTCTGAAATTACTTTTCATTTGCATTGTATACTGTTTACATATACATATTTGTTTACATGTTGCTTCCTCCAACAGAATGTGAACTACTGGCTATCAGGGACAGTATTTTGCCTAGCTTTGTATTCCCAGGACTTAACACAACATCTGGTCTAGTAACTGCTTAATAAATAGTTATTGACTGATTGTCTTGATGAAGAGGTTGTTATAAAGGCCTTATTACTAAGGCTTGAGAAGCAAAATAAAAAAGAGGAAAGAGAGAGAGAGAGAGAGAGAGAGAGAGAGAGAGGACAATTCCTAATTGTGTCTATGGTTGCAATAAACCCAACAGAAGAAAAACATATGAGGTGATCAAATATAAAATGGAAAACTTACATATGATTAATATAATGAGTGACAAGATAGTTATATCAAGAGAGGTGACTGAAACTCCAGTTTCTCAGCAAAACTGGAGAGTGGCAGGGACCAGATAAGATTCATAATTATTAGTTCAAAAGCTTCATAGTGATACATGAATTGCTAGCAAAGTACTTTGCCAGATTCCTATGAGTTGTAAGCCTGTTACCAAGTTTCCTAACAGAAGATATTATAGATCCATTACCAAAAGGTGAGAAAATCAGTGATCCTTCTAAATATAGCTCAATAGCATGCTATTTTATATAAAACATTTGGTTTGAATTACAAATAAGAAACAAAAAACAGAAAACAAATAATCACAAGAAAACTATATGTTGTCCTAGGAGTAAAAACAATGTATCTAAATGTCTCCAGAAAATTAGGAGCTTGATTCTGTAATTACTAAGTTATTCCCAAACATAATATTTATATTCCCTTCATTGAAAACTGCTTTATTGAAAAATCTTTGACTCAATCTTTTATTTGTGGCTTATTTATGTGCTTCAAATACATAAAATAAAACCAGATAAAACGAAAACATTTTACTATCTCATGTCTGCATTAAAAATATGGTTTTCTATGTAAAACTTTTGATCAGTATGATAATATTGAGAACATATATTATAAATATGACATTCTGAAGGAAATGAGTCCTTCCTTATAGTTCTACCTGTCCTTGAATACCTCAATGTCTCTCCTAAAAAGATCTTAGCATAACTTCCATCTTAAAAAAAGAACTGTACCAAAACATATTAATCATTTGATAAATGAAAAGTTATAAGGTTCCACTAAAAAATGTTAAACAGCACTTTGATCTTGTGGAATTTTTATCATTGATATCAAGATTTCATTGGATTTAATAGATATAAAATTCTTAAATTAAAATTAAAATCTTAAAATTCTTAAAATTCTCCAGTGAAATAGAGGAATTAAAAGCTTTGGGCTTGAATCTGGAAGTTAAATTGAACCAACAGACAAAAGAAGTACTTAGAAATATCTTGTTTTCTCCAGAAAAGCATATGGACCATAAAGCTAGCAAAGAGAAAATGGTGACTGTGCATGTCAAAAGACTTACTAGTATACTGAAAACCCATTGGGAAGAGAATATCTAAGGCAATTAATGTATATACATATATATATATATATATATATATATATATATATATATCCACACACACATATTACATCAATCATAACATACTTTAATTTGGGGAATATCCTAATAAAAATCTGTATAATATTAATAAAGTGTATCACACAAAAGTATCTACAGAAAAATTATTAGTTACTCATCAAAAAGAAAAAGGATTGATAGATGTTCTCAGAGTACATGACCAACAGGTTAAAATCCTTACAGAAATTCCTTTGAAACAAAAGACGTTCCTTCACCAAGCAGCAGAAATGGCTAAGAATATGGCATTAGATTTATCAAATGTAACCAAAAGTGAATTACCTCTAGATGGAAATGAATAGAATCAGATTGTCTTCCATAGACAACATCTGCATAAACTCAACTAACAATATATCCTCAGAGAAGCATGTTAGAAGATGAGTAATGACTGTCATGAGATTTGCTTATAGAAATGGAATCATTTATGATGCAATTCCTGATCAAATCATGACTACTAGAAATTAAAGACAAATAATCTTTCTTTAAAAAGCCCCAACTTGGGGGTAGCTTGGTGGTATAGTGGATAGAGCACTGGCCCTGGAGTCAAGAGGAACTGACTTCAAATCTGGTCTCAGATACTTAATAATTACCTAGCTGTGTTATCCTGGGCAAATCACTTAACCCCAAATGCCTTGCCAAAAATAAAAATAAATAAATAAATAAATAAATAAATGAATGAATGGATGAATGAATAAATAAGCCCCAACTTATTGATCAAAACAGATTACTCAAGGAAATGGCAGAAAATATGCAATATATCACTGCAGACTAAAAAAAATTTACCAAAAACCTAGCAAGACACAACTTGGTGACTATAGCTATACATCATAATCTCTCTAGCTTTCATAAACTAACAGATAGCAAATCCCCATACTACAAATACACAGTCCAAAATACCTTTGAGAATTCAACAAATAAACTGTGTTGAAACCAGATCATTTAGAATGCTTACCAAGAAATCTTGGACATAACACTGGTCCATAAAATATTTAAGAGAAATATTTTAAAGGATGTTGCTTTAGTAAAAACTCATAATCACTAAGTTATAAAAAATGAAAGACTTTCAAAATATAGATTTAGCAAAAGAAATCAAAATCATATGTGAAAAGGATGTCGTCTTATCTGTTATTGTAGTTTTCCCAAAGAGGTTTTTAGGGAACTCAATGAGCTCACATAGAAATACTTATATTCAATTATAAAAAGTCATTATGCTTTCCTCCTGTATAACAGTTTACAGAACATTAAATATAAAGAAGAATAGTAACATAATGACTTTTCCCTGCATTGTATATGTACCCTATCAAATAAGATGAGAAGAATGAAATTTTAAAAATACTAATATTTTACAACAAAATGATAATTCATGTTTATTTAGTACTTCCTAACTTAAAAAGCACTTTATATGCACAGTTTCATTGGATATTCACATCAAAACTAGGAGATATTTAGGTGATAGAATATTATTGCTCTCTTTGATTGATAAGGAAGCAAAGATGAAAAAAAGTTGTTTACCAAAGTTTCCATAGTCCATAAGAAAGAGAGCTTAAATCCTGATCCTCTGACTCCAAGGAAATTCATTTGGTTTTTGTTTCATTTGGTTGCTTTGGCTATGCCAAGCTGTATCCACAGCAGATAGGGAAATCAGAGAGGAGAGTGAGAAGGTGCATGTGGACATGTCATTCAAATTTTATCTTTCTTATAGAATCATAGAATGATGATTCTCTCTTCCTTTCTATTTTACAAATGGAAAAACTGAGGCTCAGATCAGTTAAACAGCTTTCCCATGATCATATAACTAGTGAATGGCAGAGCTAAGACTTTCACCTTATCCTCTGACATAAAACTGTACTTTTCCCACTATACCCAGCCTTTACCTTCTGGATCCTATAATCAAGATCCTTGACTTCTTCAGTGTCAAAACAGAGACAAGAATTTCCCTTTTCCTCTCTTTGTGTCCTCGCCCCAATTCTGTTCTCCTTTTCCTCAACTTCCCTCAGCCTGATGTTCAGCCCCTCCCTCCTATCCTATCCTCCTTAGAATTTCTCTCACATCGAAATCCTTTCCCCACTCCTGAAGTCTTACTTTGGAATTCCTTCCTTCCTTCAAGAAAAGGAAAACTGAATGAGAGAAAGGACACTCCCCCTTGCCCGGTTCGCATCCTTTCTCATTCCAGATCATACAGTGACTCCCACTCTTTGACCCTTAAATAAACCTTCAAAGATCACATCTTTCTTGTTCTTGTAGCTTTCATGAGTCAGATCTTGAAATAAAACCTTTCAACTTAAAAGTGTCCTGGGGCTGGACACTGAGAAAAGAAAATTTGTGGCTTTTAATTTTTTGTTGCATTTCTCAGCAAAGACTTAAACAGACCTACAAAGCTCATAGAAGAGTCTAGCAGGGTCCATGTCCCAGGGTAGACATACCCTAAAATCTCTTCCCCTGTCCTTTCCCTTCCTGAAGAGATAGCAAACAAACTGCTGAACTCAGCAAGTTAAACTTCATTGATTACAAAACAATTCCACCAGCCAGTGGGGCTTGTGCCAGATTTTATGCATGAGTCAGCTAGCAAATCCTATCATTAAAAATGGCCTTATCCAGAAAAGAACAAAGCGGGGGAGGCTATTAATGCCCAAATAATCCTGGCACCTTTAAAAAGGAAGTGTGAGTGGTACAACCAGGCTGAGACAGAGTATGTGAGCACTCAAAAAAAGTATTTCTGGTCCTCACTCACCAGTCTTCATATGATGCCCTAGGAGGAAGACGAACATAAATCTCTCTGCTTCCCAGGTGGAAAACCTAAGACTGGGAGAGAGGATCATTGGCAGGCCTAGGTTTGGACAATGATGATGAAATCCATTGGAAAGTTCATTGCACTTATTCACTAGCTTTGTGACCTGGATCTGTTTCCTCAGCCACAAAAAAGGGAGGATTGGAGGAAATGATCTCTTAATATTCTTTTCAAATCTAAATCCAACAATACCTTCTGGTTCTATGAATCAGTCTCCTAGCACATTAATTATTACCCTGTAGTCTAGACACCAAGAGGCTCCCTGCTCTATTTCTTCAACTTTTTCTGGAAGTTCTGAGAGGTCAAGCAAGAATACTTTTCAAGATCTATTCTGGACTTCACCAGCACTGTCAAACTTGTGTTGTATCCAACCCCATCCCCACCCCAACCATGAGGAAATGACCCAAATCCCCTCAGGATGATTCTAATTAGGCTTGGATGTTGGCTCTGTAAATTGTTTTTTAACTGGACCAGAGAAATCAAGTACAGCAACACTAACCACCCTATAATCCCCCCCACCCTTCCATTTCCATTACAGTTAGTATGAGGGAGGAAAGGAGGCAGGGAAGGAAGGCGGAAGGAAGGAAGGAAGGAAGGAAGGAAGGAAACTGGTATGAGTGACCTTTGGGAGAGGGAGATAAGAAAATGTGTCAAAAGCAACAGGCATTATACTGGCCTCTCAGATGAAGGAGGATGAGGATACTAAAAGGTGCTAAAATTCCTAAGCTAGCAGAGAGAAAAGTTCCCTAACTAGAGGTCCCATGATATCTGCTCCTTACATAAAGGGACCTCTGTAGGATACGTGCTAAAGTACTTTTCCTGTTAGTAAAATGGTATCTAGTACTAGAAGAAGATATCATAACACCCTAAATCATAGGATCATAGAGCTGAAGTTGAAAGTGATCTGGGGGGGGGGGGCGGGGTGGAGCCAAGATGGCGACAAGAAGGGATCCAGTCTTAGGCACTCTCTGATAAAACTCATAAGGTCAGGACTCTAACTAAACTTTCGAGAGACAGAACCCACAGAGGGACCCAGTGAGGCAGTTCTCCTACTCAAGGTAACCTGGAAAAGAGCAGAAAGGCTCTGCTCCCCAGGGTCGGAGAGGCGGCCCACCAGAGGGGTGGCCCACTAGAGTGAAAGAACTTCAGCCTCCCTGAGGCAGCACCAGGGCACTGGGAGTCACAGCTCACAGCAGCAGGGGAGTCTCCTGAGCTGCACCCCGAGGAGCACCGGGCACAAAGTGGAGGAACAGCAGGGGACCTCTGCCAGAGTGAGCACTTGGAGCCCAGCCCTCAGGGCACACAGCAAGCAGCTTGGTCTTTCTGCAGCCCAGATTCAGGAACAGAAGCAGGTGGAGCCCGTAAGCAGGAGTACCCAGGGCATGAGCCCATTGAGCTGAGGGAGGGGAGTGAAGAGAGACTGCAGAGCTCTGTCCTCTGCCTCTGGAACAGGACTTTGGGGCTCTGACCACATTCAGATCCTGATCGCAGTCTACGCCCCGCCATAGAACAGCCGCCCCCCCCCACCTCAGCCCTGTGGCAGAGTGGGTGCTTATGGTGATTCACAGACCAGGAGGGAGGACAGAGCCTCACACACTGAGACCCTTGTGGGAGTGTCCCAAAAGCTCAGGAAGCACCCCAAAACCAGGCCCAGGCTGGGAAAATGAGCAATCAGAGAAACAAAAGGAAGACTATTGAGAAATATTTTGCAAATGAGCCCAAGAAGGATCAAAATACTCAGTCTGAAGATGAGGAAGCAGAAGCTCCTGCATCTAAAGACTCCAAGAAAAACAGAAATTGGGCTCAGGCTATGATAGAGCTCAAAAAAAGACTGAAAATCAAATGAGGGAGTTGGAAGAAAAACAGGGAAAAGAAAGGAGAGAGATGCAGGAAAAACATGAAAATGAAGTCAGCAGCTTAGTCAAGGAGATCCAAAACAATGCTGAAGAAAATAACATATTAAAAACCAGCATAGGCTAAATGGATAAAACAGTTCAAAAAGTTATTGAGGAGAAGAATGCTTTAAAAAGCAAAATTAGCCAGATGGAAAAAGAGATAAGAAAACTCTCTGAGGAGAACAAATCCTTCAGACAAAGAATAGAATTCAGGGAGATTGATGAATTTACCAGAAATCAGGAATCAATACTTCAAAACCAAAAATATGAAAAATTAGAAGAAAATGTGAAATATCTCATTGAAAAAAAACTGATATGGAAAACATACTTAGGAAAGATAATTTAAAAATTATTGGAATACCTGAAAGTCATGATCAGGAAAAGAGCCTTGACATCATTTCCAAAGAATTACTACAGGAAAATTGCCCTGATATCCTTCAAGCAGAGGGCAAAATAGAAATGTTGAGAATCCACCGATCCCCCCAAGAAAGAGATCCCAAAAAACCAACTCCTAGGAATATTATAGCCAAGTTCCAGAACTCCCAAGTCAAAGGGAAAATATTACAAGCGGCCAGAAGGACACAGTTCAAATATCGTGGAGCCGCAGTCAGGATCACACAGGACTTAGCAGCAACTACATTGAAAGCTCATAGCGCTTGGAATACAATATAATGGAAGGCAAAAGAGCTTAGAATGCAGCCAAGAATGAACTACCCAGCAAGGCTGAATGTCCTCTTCCAGGGAAAAAGATGGACTTTCAATGAACCAGGGGAATTTCAAATGTTCCTTTTGGAATGGCCAGAGCTGAACAGAAGGTTTGATCTTCAGATACAGGACTCAGGTGAAGCATGGAGATTGGAGGAGAGGGGGGGGAAATATGAGGGACTTAATGAGGATGAACTGCATGTATTCCTGCATAGAAAAATGACACTGATAATACTCATATGAACCTTCTCAGTTAATAGAGCAGGTAGAGGGAGCTTTTATAGTTGAAGCACAGGAGAAAGCTGAATTCGAAGATAAAATATGGTGTAAAAATGGAGTCAATAGAAAAAAAGGGAAATGGAATGGGAGAAAGAAAAAGGAGAGGGGGGAATAGTCCAAGATATTTCACATAATAAGATTTTTTTTATTGCAATGAGCTATTGCAATGATATGGAAGGGGGGAGGCAAGGGGGAATGAGGGAACCTTTGCTCTCATCAGAGATGGCTAGGAGAGGAAACAGCATATATACTCAATGGGGTATAGACATCTGGAGTAAGAAAGAGGGGGAGCAGGGGGAAGGGGTGGGGATGTGAATAAAGGAGGAGAGGATGGACCATGGGGGGAGAGTGGTCAGATATAACACATTTTCTTTTTTACTTCTTGCACGGGGCTGGGATTGGAAGGCCTGCCCAGGACCATAGGGCCAGGTGAATTCTGGGCCTAAGGGGTGGTATGGGGGCTCAGGGGCTCTTGGCCCCAGGACCAGGGATCTGTCTGCTGCGCCACTCAGCAAACCTACAGCAGAGTCAGAGTGAAAGGAGAGAGAAAATATAGTACATGGTAGTGGAGAAATAAGAAAGGAGGGGGTTGTGATCAGCAATGGCAACATTGGAAAAATATGGAAGTAACTTTTGTGATGGACTTATAAAGAATGTGATCCACCCATGACAGAGTTGGTGGTGCTGGAACAAAGACTGAAGCACATTTTTTGTTATTATTGTTTGGGGGAAGGTGCAGGGCAAGTGGGGCTGGGTAGCCTGCCTGGGGCCACATAGCGGGGTGATCTTAGGGAGTCTGGGGCCAGATTTGGACCCAGGTCTCCTGGCTCAAGGGCCAGTGCTGTCTGCCACCCAGCCACCCCTACTATTATTACTATTTTATTTTATTTTGGGTCTTTTTTTTTTCTTCTTTTTGGTTTTTGTAGGGTGGTGGGGATCAGGTGGCTTGCATGTCACACAGCTGGGTGATTGTTGGGTTTATGAGGCTGGATATGGGCTCGGGTGCTCGTGGTTCCATCCATTGCGCCACCTGGCCATACCTACAATTATTACTATTTTTTCTAATTTTAATTTTTTTCTCTCCCCTTTACTTTTTTTGCCCAAGCAAGTCTATCTATATTCATGGAGGGGAGGGGTATTTTGTTTACTTGTAAACAAGAATATATTATTAATGTAAAAAAATTTGTACAAAATGAGAATAAAAAATAAATTTAAAAAAATAGTCAAAAAAAGTGATCTCAGGGGGCAGCTAGGTGGCTCAGTGAATAGAGCACCAGCCTGGAGTCAGGAGTACCTGAGCTCAAATCCAGTCTCAGACACTTAATAATGACCTAGCTGTGTGGCCTTTGGGCAAGCCACTTAACCCCATTGCCTTGCAAAAACCTTAAAAAAAGTGATCTCAGAAGCTATCTAGCCTAATCTCTTCATTTTGTGGATAAGGAAAATGAGGTATGAAAAAGTTAACTAATTTGCCCAAGGTTACATAGATAATAAGGGTCAGTGGCACGATTTGAATCTTTGCCCAGGATCACTAGTCCTGCAGGAGCCTAGCTCAACAACCATCTACAATCTGGGAAGCAACCCCTCTAGAGATGCTGCCTGGCAACTGTTTCTATAGGTAATATTACCACAGTCACTGAAGATTCAGAAAAGTAAGTTTTTGCCTCTAAATTCCTTGGCACTGTCAAATGGCTCAAAATCAGAACTGCTGTGATTCTATGACTGGAAATGACATTAAGGAAGATGCATTACCATCTGCTTTGATACTGCACTCTAAGGACCATGGGATCTTTTCAAATGACTCATAGTCAAATCCTTCTATAGGTGCTATCTCACCTACTAGAATATGAGTGCCTGGAGAGCAAGGACTGTCCTACTTTGTCTTTGTGTCACCATTGCTTTGCACAAAGATAGTAAACATTTAATGAATGTTATTTAATTTATTTGTTCATTTATGATGACAGCACAGGGAAAAGACTTTGTCAGAGAGGACTGTCCATTGAATCAGGAAGAGCCACTCTGTAGATTTCTGTCAAGGTCTTTCTGAAACCTATGGCAGTAACTCCTGATAAGACTTCCCCATAAACAATAAGGAAGAGTACTCTTCCCTTGGCTCAGAATTAGGACAACTAAGAGAGGGCTTCAAACTTATTGGTTTCTTCTTTTGTTTTGTGCTTCTTTCTCTGAGGATAGGATCCTGAGAGATAATTGGGTTTTGGGGGGTTCCCTCAGTCAATGACAGTTGTACTATAGAATGGAGGAAACAGTGGCCCTTAAGTTACTATGGCATTGATTAGAAAAGATGACCAACAGGAAGAGTAGCCCAACCCTTGCTTGGCTTGTCATCAAAGGACTTGCTTAGACACCTTCTAAGCTCCCTCGTTGCATCCTCAGTACCTTCCCTCTGAGATTACCTTTGATCTACTTAGTATAGACTTTATATGCCATAGCTGTTATTTGTTGTCTTTTCCACGAAAATGTGAGCTCTTTGCAGGCAGGTACAATGATTTTACCTTTCCTTCTACCCCTTCCTATTATGTGTTGACTTAACTGGAGAAAGTGCAGTTTCATTTGGGGTTTTTGGGCAGGTTTAGTGACTTGCTCATGGTCACACAGCTGCAGTGTCAAATGACTAAGGTCAGATTTGAATTCAGGTCCTCCGGACTCCAAGACCAGAGCTCTATTTATTACATCATCTATCTTCCCCAGACAGCACAACCTTGAAGGGAAGGGAAGCTGCTGGCTCAGCAGTCTTACAGAATACCTCTTGTCTTGATGTTGTATCAAGCTCATCAAAGAGCATAATAGTAGTTATAAATTACTACTACATGTTTAAGTCTTTATCAATATGTGTTTGTGAGACTTTTCTATTTTCAGCATTTTTAATGTGTGGAAGAAATAAATAACTGTCCTTTACCTGATATACACTGAATATTGAACATCTTTTTACTCCTTGTTGGAGATACCCTAGACTTGAGTGAACCTAAGCTTTAAAGTGAGTCACCTTAAGTGCTCATGGGTGAAGCTGTAAAATGCTAGAGTTTTTTTAAGTGAAAGGGATTTTCTCTTTAGGAGAGAAATCCCCGGGTCTGAACCCAATCCTAACTTTGTAAATTCAAAACAAGGACCCTTTTGTAGTTCCTCTTTTGTTCTCAATGACAACCAAGGACAATATTTGTTGAGTGCAAAGTGACAATAAATGAGGCAGAGTTGTACAAAGGCATCAATCTCACTCTCTCCTCCAAAGTCATCAAAATCCTGTGGCAAGACAAAAGTCAAGATAACTGGCTGTGACCCAGGATACAGAGAGTTGACCCTGATATCTTTCTAAATTAAAGTCTTTCCCATGTCTCAGCTTAATTAGCTGTATTCATGTCTTTTATATGTATAAGTGGCCAGCAAGAAGATGACTTATACTTAGGTATCCTCAGTTTCATATTTCTTGGTCAGAAGGTTAGCTATATGAACAAATTATCCAAATTCTTCTAGGTTTCAATCATCTCCATGGCATAGCATTGGTTGCATATTTCTTCTGAAAATTCATAGGAATGAGAAGAATAGACTAGTCACATCCTTTCCATGAAGTTAGGCTACTGACCAGGGTTCAAAGTCATTTCCTTTCTCTCCTCATCAAGTAAAACCAATGTACTTCTCCCTCAAAGTCACATTGCCCTAACACAGTCATCTTCCCTCTGTCTTCAGGTTACCTTGAAATTTCCAAAGGCACTACCACAGGATTATCACCAACTAGAATCAGAATTCCAAGCAGAACCACCACCCATGTTGTCATGTTATATTCAGAGAGAGAGAGAGAGGACAATGCCCCTCCCCCGCCCTGAGATCTACCAGCAATTCTGTATTGCTACATCTTTCTTCAAAGCTTTCAAATGGCATGACAGGTAGCTGGTATTATTAATACATTGCTTTTTACTTTCCTATTTATGACCTTGTAGTATCTAACCCAAAAACCAATTCAAATGCAACCTCCCTCAGGAAACCTTCTTTGAAGACCCTATACTTGCCCTATTGCTAAACTACCCTCTCAGATCTATTATGTGAGGTTTGATGTCAGAATGAAATGAGATGCTAGTAGTTCATTCACCTATTACAAAAGGAGGTTTACTTAGCCTTAGCTTAGAAAGGATATTCAACAATGATATTGTAGCACTTGGGTTGGCAGGACCTCCTCTCCTACACACAAATGCCTTCAAATGGAAACATGTGTGGTCAGCAGGTTATGACGTTTTAAAGTTTCCACTCCACATGAGTGGGTCTTTTTATGCTTTTAGGCAGCCAGGAAGTTGTATAAAGTCGGTGCTGCTTGAGCCTCAGTTCTCTGAACCAATCCAGTCTAGGACATAGCTTTGGAGGGGCAGAGAACAATAATAATCTACTGGGGATGGCCCTGAAAGATTCTATTACATCTTACATTACCTTTTGTCTCCTAACTCTGAATGTTATTCAGACATATACATTGTCTATTATAGCTGTATCTGAGTCCTATATCTATAATAGAGATCTGATCTGATCCTTGAAGACAAGGACAGAGTTCACCTCTGAATATAGAAAACAATAAATGTTAATTATGTTGTATTGAAATGTATTCCATGTCTCCCAGGGGGAGGGTACCACTTACTTGCACCCCCAATTTTTAAAGTAATATTTATATTGTACTTTAAAGTTTAAAATACCTAATTTAAATATTCTCATTTTATCCTCCACACAAATCCAGGAAGAAAAGTACTATTATCATGAACATTTAACAGATGAGGAAATTGAGATAGATAGAGGTTAAATGACTTGCCTAAATCCAAAAAGTTATCATGTGTCTGAGGCCAAATCTGAGCTCATGTCTTCCTACCTTTCAAGTCTTCCTACAGCTTACTCTCCTCCACGTAAACTCTTCAGGCCAATGATACTAGTCTCCTCACTGTTCTTAGCACACAAAACTATCTCCTAACTTAGGACATTTTCATTGCTCTTCCCCCATGCCTGAAACTTTCACTCCTCATCTTTGCCTTTTGGCTTTCCTAATTTCCTTCAGTTCTGCTAAAGTTTCACCTTCTTTCCAATCCTCCTTAGTCTTAGTGCCTTCCCTCTGAGATTATTTCCAATTTAGCCTTGTCTGTATATAATTGCTTATACATTGTCTCCCCACTCTGATTTGGAAGTCTTTGAGAGCAGAGACTGTTTTTTTTTCCCTTTATTCAGATCTTCAACACTTAATAGGAGGCTGTTTCACACTTAATAAATGCTTATTGGCTTGACTTGTTGAGGTCTTCCTTGACTCCAGGTCCAGTGCTCTATCTTATTCACTGTGCCACCTAGCTGATTATTATCTCCATGACCACCCTGTTTTAGAAAAAAAAAACTGAAAAAAATCATTGAAAACTGAAAGTCTGGCAAGCTTTTTTATGTTAAAAAAAATCTGATTCATGGACTGCTCCAGTCATCGACCACCTGGATGCCTAGCTCACTTTTTAACCTTGAAAGAGATGCTTCAAACACAGCCTTGGGAGCAGTTAAGGAATCCAGGCCAGTGTAACCCCTATGCCCTGAGCCAGGGAACTTTATACTTTTATCTGTAGTGTAAATTGTAACCGATTTTCGAAAACGGCTCTAAAGAAATCCCTTGGGATGTTTCTTAATCCATAGCACAGCAGAAGCTGGGTCTTAAAACTGGAAGGCCAGTCCAATCGAGTTATTGCTTTGCTTGTTGCCCAGAAGGAACATCGAGGCAATCGCCACCTTCATTTTCCCAGCCTGGCAGCCGTCGCTCCTCACCTCTTAGTGGCTGGAAGCCAAGGAGAGGAAGGAGGTGAACAGCTGGGAGCGCCTGGCCCTCCTCCTTCCCGCTGGGGAGTGTGGAAAGCGAAGCACCATGTGGGTGGCTGTGTCACCGCTGAACTGACGGAACAAATGTTCTGCTGACAGGTTGACAGGGATCTGAGGCAAGTCTGGCTGCGTGACACTTCGGGCTTTTTTCGGGGCTGCTATTTGTGCACCTTTGCCAGTGCCGCAGCGGCATGAGTTGTATCTGCCATCAGGGTGGGGTCAAAAAGTAAAGAAGCTGGTCCCCTCCCTAGTCCGCTGGGAGAACTGGGAGCTTTGATTCCCCTGCATCGGGCTCTGACTCTCAAGAAGATGAAAGGATACCAGTATCAATCAATCAATCAATCAATCAATCAAAGAAGAATACTAGGTCATAAAAACCATTGCATTTAGAACAGGAAGGGACTTGAGAATTCATTCGTTCTAATTCTTTTTATTTTAAAGATGAGGAAATTGAAGTAGGGAGATCCTACAAATTATAAGTAGCAAAAAGAACCTATTCAAATTCAGGTCATACTTTAGTTTCTATTCATGGTATCAGTCTGTAAAATCCGGCCCAAGTTTGCTGATGGGATATGACATATACATATATATATGTATATATATAGAGAGAGAGAGAGAGAGAGAGAGAGATACCTATATATAGAATGATGTATATATGTGAATATATATACACATATACAACATATATGAATACATAATGCACTGGAAATAGTATTCTAAATATCTGGACTAGATACCCTAGAAAATTTTGATAGAGAAGTCAAAATGCTTCAGCATAGTAGAGCAAAATGGGGAGCATACTAGGGCCCAGCATAGAATTTCCCCTTTCTTCACCCAATTAACTGGCACTTCAACTACTTTAACCTCAGGTTTTTTTAATCTGTAAAATAGGAATAATAATACCTGGAACATCAACTTCAAAGAAGTATTGTGACAATGAAAAGAAACAGGTTTTTTTTTTTTTAATGCAATGGGAGACACATATGGTCTGAGAACCAATATGGACCATCATCAAAAAGCCTTTACTTCTAGGGAGTAATAGCAGAAAGACTGAATTAGAGTCCAAAAGACTATGATCACAGTTCTAAGAAGGGATTTGAACTCATCTTCACCACTCCCAGTTCCATGACCTATGAACCCATGAACCCACCATGTTCTACCTAGCAGTTATATCAACAAGCCTTTGTGACTGAACATGTTACAATTGCCTGGACTATCAATTTTTTTAGTTTCTTTATAGTTTAGGTTTCTGTAACCCTGCTGGATTTTGGAGACTTGTCCTTTAAAGAAGGTTAGAAGGTACCCTTGTTTCATTAGGAAATTTTAGAAGTCAATTCTTAGCTTGGGATCCCTTCTGCCTCTGGTAAATTTGGCTCACTTTTACAAACATCTATCAAAAGCTTCCTGGATACAGTGGATATACAAGATAGTGGATATAAAAACTAGATAGTGGAAATACAAACATGAAAAGTGATACATTTCCTACCCTGCTGATGGGATATGACATATATATATATGTATATCTATATATACATACATACAATAATATATAGAATGATATATGTATGTGTATATACACACACATTTATGTTCATATAATGCACTGGAGATAGTATAAAAATCTGGGCAAGATACTGTTGGAAATTTTGAGAAAACAAAGCAAAACAAAAAAAAAATTTTACCTAGGAGAAATGGGCAAAAAACCTAACAGAAGAGGTAGTGTGTATGATGGGCTTGAAAGAAAGGAATTTTAATAGATGAAGATATGGGCATGGGGTCATAGAAGGACAGGGGACAGACAGCCTGCATGAATGCACAAAGGCACAAAGGCTGGAGAAGGCAAGATGAAATTGGAAAGCATTTAGTAGTTACATTCTGCCAGAACATAGAAAGCAATTAGGGTACAATATGAAATCACATTGGAAAGGGAGCTTGGAGCCAAATTGGGTGAAATTGTTTTCTCCATCTAAGATCTATGGTACAATAACCATAAATTGAGACACATGCTCTGAAAAAAAAAAGCTATATTCCATTTGGAGAGCCTTGTTTAAACTATGCTCTCTTCCCTTGAAATTGGGACTATCTTGGAAAACTGAGGATGTGTGGTCATTATGGGGGATCTATGTGTCAACCTTCTGCTCTGCTATGATATCACAGAAAAGTGTATACGTATAGGGTGATCCCAGAAATCATATTCCCTCAAATTTGGACCCAGTGTAATATGAGTTGAATTTCAGCACTACTAATTTCCATAGCCACCACCCAAAGATTATCTCATCTTTGATGTATGGTATCAATATAACTACTTTTTCCATTTATTCTTTAACTTTCTTCTCTCTTTTATCCTCTTCTATTCTGTTCTATTCTAATTTCCAGTCTTTTTCTTTTGTTTCCTCTTCTTTCACATCTCTCCTTCTGTCCTCTATTATTCTCTCCTACCTTTTATGAAAGGCATATAGACAATACAATGAGTTGGAGTGATTTTTCCTTAGAATCAGGAAGACTAGAGTTTAAATCCTGTCTCAAACACCTATTAGTAATGTGCTCTTGAGCAGGTCACTTAACCTATATCAACCTGAGCTTTCTTATCTTTAAAATAAGGATAATAATACCATCTCCTCCCAGAGTTGTTGTGATGATCAAATGAGATAACATATAAAAAGTGCTTTGTAAACCTCTAAGATAGCAGATGTGAAATGCTTTTCAAACCTTAAAACCTATAAAAATACTAGCTATCATAATTAATCTCCTATTCTTCCTCCTCTTCCTCAACAGTGAATCATCATCCATAGCATACTTAGGCAATCATTTAAAGAACAGAAACTACTGAATGGTGAGAAATTTCAATTCAATGGAATTTAAATACACTAACATTTATTAAGCATTTAATGTATTCAAGATACTGTGATCAATGCTAGAGAATCAAAGTCAAACACAAAATAGTTGCTGCCCTTAGAGAGTTTGCCTTCTACTTAGGGGAGCTGGTAGGGCACAATAGTGTATGGTACAAGTAAACATATACAATGTAATTCCAAAAGTCAGAGAACACCAACAATTGATGAAGCATCATGAAGGAAGAGGTCTGCAAATGAAATCAGGAAGACAATCAGGGACTCTTTAAAAGGCAAGAGGGAAGAGGGGGAACATCCCAGGTATGAAGGATATTACCTATAGAAAAACATAGCGGCAGGAGGGGGCATGTCAGTTAGATAACAATGATTTGAATAAGTTTGGCTAGATGAAAATATCTACTAAGGAGAATAATACAAACTATCTAGAAAGGTAGTTGGGAGGCAGATAGTGTAGGGTTTTTTTTTAATTCTAGATTGAGAAGTTTGCATTTTATCTTAAAGACAATAGAGTGCTGATGAAGTTTTGATTGCAGGAGGAACATAATCATATTTGTCTTTCAGGAATGTTAACTTGGCAGTTGTGGGGAGGATGGACTTATGAGGGGAGAAAACTCTGGCAATAACCAAGATGACTGGTGATGAGAACCTGAACCAACAGAGCAGCTGTGTGAGTACAGATAAAGATAGGAATGGGAGAGATTGAACTGGATATAAACTGCATGAAATGGTAGAGAGACCTCTGTATCTGCAGTTAGGGAACCCACATCTCAATACCTCCTTTCTTATTACCTAGATGACCTGGATGAGTTATTTAACCTCCCTTAGGTCTCAGTTCATCTTTAAGAAGAAGTAAGACTAGAAGAACTCTAAGGTCTCTTTCAGCCCTACATGTATCACTGGAGACAGATTAAATATGTCAGTAAATTATAAGTATATAGTAGTGTTACAGAATCTAGCCTTACCTAAGTGAGCATAGTTTTACTTAAAGAAAACAGAGGATGCCATCCTTTCTCATCTGGTTCCTATCTCTCCCTCTTCCATCTCCTTCCCATATCTAAACCACTCTTTCTCTCTCTCCCTCTATTGCCCCAACCCTACCCCTCTCTTAATTCCTCAGATTCCTTTCTGATTCAGTTGGCCCTATTGATGTATAGAATTGTGAATGTAGCAGAAACAAAATCTGTTAAATGAGTGGAGATTCTGCCTCTGGAGACTCTGCCTCCCTTGGATGCTGTTGAATGTATCCTGTCTCACCTTGAGCCTGTTGTTTGTACCTTATCTCCATTTCTGTCAGGACAGGGTTGGGCAGGAAATGACATATTAAAATTGGAAAATTAGAAAACTCAAATGATATCTTTAATAAAAAATAAATTTAAAAAACAGTATAAAAAAAGAACAAAAACAGAAAAAAAAATCGGACATCAAATACCTTGAGACAGGAAGGACCAGCACAGAGATTGCCGTTGGAAGTTACCTGGCTCCAAGGTGAAAGAACTCACCCCAAGCACCAATCTCTGTCCAGTCTACTATGGAGGGGTACTTAGCAGGAAGCACTGCCCTTTTCAAGTTCTCTTGCTTCTTCCAGCTTCCCATCCAGAAAGATGGACCTTCCTCTGGCTCGTCCTTAAACCATGTGGAGTTCCATGAGACTCACCCCTGTGACCAAGCCCTGTGGCTGCCTGTCTCTGTCTCTGTCTCTGTCTCTGTCTCTGTCTCTCTCTCTCTCTCTCTCTGTCTCTCTGTCTCTGTCTCTGTCTCTGTCTCTCTCTCTCTCTCTCTCTCTCTCTCTCTCTCTCTCTCTCTCTCTCTCTCTCTCTCTCTCTCTCTCATCTCCCCCCCTTTCCAAACTTCAGCTGAGCCTGCCAAGATTAACAGTCCATATGACTTTTCCTTATCTTTTTTTCCTTAACTTTCTTATCACTTTCTTTTGTGTTGTAACTTCCTTTAATAAATAAATCTCTATTTTCTTCCACACCTGCATTCCTGGGGCTGAATCATGCTTCATCACAGACGAATAATCAAACTCAGACAGACTACAGACCCTTAGGAGTCAAGCTCTCATTTAAAGTCTTACACTTTTTGCTTGCTCTCCCTGGACATTTTCCTCTTGGTCTTTTTGACACTGAAAAACACTGTCTAAGGATCAGACAGAGGGTCAGAACTCCTGGGTTCTTCCAACTATCATTTATTCACCAGGTCACTTTGGACCAGGTACATGAGCTCCTTGAAATTTCTTAACTCATTTGTCTAATGGAGATAACTTAGTACTACACACTCTACTGTTCACACAGAATAATAGATGTAGATATTTTGTAACTAAAACTCTTTAGAAATATCAGCAATTATTGCCTGTATTTCTGTTTCCTTCCTTGCCTTTAGTCACTCACTATTCTCCTTGCCCACAAATTCTTTCTACTACCCTCCAATGTCTGAATTTAAGCTTGCCTTTCTTCAGTTGTATAGTTTCTTGTAAGCATCGAGGGTCCTAGGCAATGGCTTAGTCATTCCATACCATCTACAAATATACAAGTATGCCTCCTCTCTGAAGTCATCTACAATTCAAGGTGAACTGGGATCTACGGTTATAGACCTAGATGGTCTATAACCAGGATAGTCATGAAAAATAGAAAGGGTCCTCAATAAAGATTTATTTAATCAAGCAATATTCATTAAGTGACTGCTAGGTGGTAGGCATTGTGCTAAACTTTGGAAATGCTAAAAGAATCAAAACAGTGTTCCTGTCCTGAAGGATCTTAGAATATAATGAATTCACAGAACCCTCCAGGTAAAAAAAAATACATACCAATAATGTACAGTACAGACATCCAAATTCAGATTAATGTAGCAAGCATTTTTAATTCTAGAAGACTGATAATAAAAAAAATTTCCCCCCATGAGCTATGGATTTGTAATGCTGCATACACTATGAGACATAGTCAATGTGTCAGTTTGCTTTGCTTAACTGGTTTTGTTACACAAGAGGGTTCAATATGTAAGGGGGGCAAACAGTTCTGGAAAACTGTTTTCTGGTGAAAAATTGAATGAATGAACAAACATAAATAAAACCAAGAAATGCTGTGAAAGTGGAAAAAATAAAGGAGAATATAATATATCCCCTTAAAATATGTCATAGGATTCTGAGAGTAAGGGGTTTAAATCATTAAACCTTTGGCATTTCACGTTTTTGTTCATTTAAATCTTTTAAAATTTCACTAATTTGACTTCAGAGTTAATTTTTCCCAAAGCAAATTAATTTAGACACAGGAACTTTGATGTCATGGCAATTTCATTAAAATCAAAAGTTAAAACTACAGGACCATTTGCTTCCATGGCTTTTCTTGGACTGAAATGCATAGCTTTAATTCCACTTTCAACCCACCCCACCCCCAGGACTTCCAGGGACTGACTATTCTATAAATCACAATCCTGTAACTAGAGTCAACCTGCAGCAAAAACACTGAGCAAAAAGACTAAAGGCAGAGTATGTTTCACTCATTCCTCTGCCACTAACTGGATCCTTGGGCAAATCATGTTCCCTCTCTTTGCCTTACTTTCATCACCAGTAAAAGGAAGGGGTTGATAGATGACTTTTAAGGCCTCTTCCAGTTCTGAACTTTTATGATTCAGAATCTTCAAATTTTTCCCAGTGCAATTTGTTCCTACTGTCTTCATATGGCATCTCCTCCCTGTTCCTGGTCCTCCAGAGGGAGGTGAGACAGAGAATCAGACCTTCCATTAAGGAGTCATCCTGAAATTTAATTGCATCTTAACTTTGGTGTACTCTAAAATTCCTTAAGGTGGCTGCTTCTACAGTTCAATTCACATAAGATTCCTCTTTATTATACACGAGAAGCACATGAGGAAAAATGAAGAACTATTGTCAAGTCTCCCTACCATCTGAATGTGGATATTAGAGTGAGGGGCACAAATCTGCAATGATTTAAGATTAGGGTTTATCTGGGCAGGCTGAGACCAGGGATTTTAGTGGGCCTATTTTCAACCTTAGTGAAGAGAGAAGGACTGTGATACTCCCTGGCATTATCCAGGCTTTCTTTCATCCAATAATTCAAGGATTAAGATGGATCTGCATCATTCCTTGAGAAATAAATTTTAAGAATCCCTTTAAAAAGAGAGGCACTAAAATATCCTGGAATCATATAATTTAGAACTGGAAGGAACTTTAGAAATTATCAGTTCTAACTAACTCATTTTATAAATAAAGAAACTGAGTCTCAGAGAGGCTAAATAATTTGCTTGGGTTTACATAAGTAGTAATAGCAAAGCCAGAATTCAAACCAAATCAATTTACTAGGATTAGAATACAAATTCAGTGATTTTTCCCCCATATTGAAAAATAGTTTTCATCTAAAAGACTAGCTCTCAGATGCTGATTTCCTCCTTAAGTCCAAGTTAAGGACTGGTAGCTTGGTGGGGCTTCAAGGTGGGCTTCACCATAATTCATTCACAGGATAGGAAAAGAGAATTAATTCTTTACTGGGCAGGAATGACAGCTTTCCATTGGAAATAATTTAGCAATATGGTATTATGAAAAATATTCTAGATTTGGAATTCTAGGTTCTGTGTACATATTCCTTGTGTGATACCTGGTAAGTCATTTCATCCCTATGGACTTTATTTAACTCATTTATAAAAATAATGTGCTTTGACTTGATAATCTAGCTCTACTTTTTTTAGATTTAGTATTTTATTTTTCCTCAGATACATTTAAAAGCAAATTTTAACATTAATTTTTAAAACTTTGAGTTCCAAATTATCTCCCTTCCTCCCTCAGGAACCTCAGCTCCCCCTGCAAAATTGAGAGAGCAAGCAATTCAATTTGGGCTATAATGTGTAGTCAGGCTAAACATTTCCATAATTGTGATGTTGTTAAAGAAAATATAAACAAAAAATAAACAAAAAAAGGAAAATGAAAAAATTGAAAAAAGTTTGCTTCAGTCTGTATTCAGATACCATCAGATACCATCTGGGGATTGATAACATTGATAACATTTTTCAGCATAAGTCTTTCAGAATTGTCATGTATCATTGTATTGCTGAGAAAAATTAAGTCATTCACAAGTGATTTTACGATATTGCTGTTACTTTTTACATAGTACATTTCATTTTGCATCAGTTCATGTAAGTCTTTTCCAGGTTTTCTGAGAGCATCCCACTCATCATTTCTTAAAGCAGAATAATATTACATCATAATTAAATACCACAATTTGTGCAGTCATTGCTCAATTAATAAGTATCCCCTCAATTTCCAATTCTTTACCAACAGATATATATATATATATATATATATATATATATATATATAGAGAGAGAGAGAGAGAGAGAGAGAGAGAGAGAGAGAACATTAGTATATCTAGGTGCTTTTCCTTTTTGTTTTTTATCTCTTTTGGGACCCAGAACTAGTAGTAGTATTGCTAGGTAAAAGGGTTTTATAACCTTTTGGGCATAGTTCCAAATTGCTCTACATAATGGTTAAATTAGTTTGCAACTCTACCAACAATGAATTTTTCCCACCTCCCCTACAACACTGGTCATTTTTCTTTTTTGTTTTATTAGCAAATAAATAGTTATGAGGTAGAAACTCATTATTATTTTAACTTGCTTTTCTCCAATTAATAAGGAGTTAGAGCATTTTTCTCATATGATATGGATAGATTTGATTACTTTATCTGAAAATTGTCTTCTGATCATTTATCCATTGGCAAATAGCTCTTAATTTTACAAATTTAATAGTTATTTATATGATCAAGATATGAGGCCTTTATTAAGAGAAATTTGCTTAAAATTTTTTCATAGTTAGTATTGCTAATTATATTTTCATCAGTCCTATTCCTCACCCCCATTTATTCTATAACCTCTCTCCTTTAACCTTTTCCCTCCTTAAAAGTGTTTTGCTTCTAATTACCCTTTTCCCCAACTTTCCCTCCCTTCTACCACAGTCCCTCTGCCCTTTTTTGTCCTTTTCCCCTCCTAGTTTCCTATAAGTTAAAGTAAATTTCTATACCCAGTTGAGTATGTATGTTATTTCCAATTTGAGCCAATTCTGGTAAGAGTTGAGTTCACTCACTCCCTTTCACCTCCCCAGCTTCCCCTTCAATGCCTCTTCTCTGTGAGATAATTTACCCCATTCTACTTCTCCAGTTCTTTTTTCCAATATATTCCTTTCTTGCCCCTTATTTTTTTAGATTACACCCCTTCATAGTCAACTCATTCCTGTGCCCTCTGTCTGTATATACTTCTAACTGCACTAATAATGAGGAAATTCCTACAAGTTACCCATATCATATTCCCATCTAGGAATGTAAACAGTTAAACCTTTTCCTCTTTATCTTTTAAAGCTTCTCTTCAGTCTTATAATTAAAAATCAAATTTTCTACTTAGTTCTTGTCTTTTAATTAGGAAAAATTAAAAGTCTCCTATTTCAATGAATATTCATCTTTTTTCCCTGAAAGAGCATGCTCAATACTTTCTGGGTAATTGAATCTTGTTGTAATTCAAGTTCCTTTGCCTTTTAGAATATTATATTTCAAGCCCTCTAATCCTTTAAAGTAGAAGCTGCTAAATCTTGTCAGACTACCTGTGACTCTGAAATACTTGAATGTTTTTCTCTGACTTCTTGCAATATTTTCTCCTTGACTTGGGAGTTTGCAATTTGGCTATAATATTCCTGAGAGTTTTCTCTTTGGGATCTCTTTCAGGAAATAATTGGTGGATTCTTTCAATTTCTATTTTGCCCTCTGGTTCTAGAATATCAGGGTTGTTTTCCCTGATAATTTCTTGAAAGATGATGTCTAGGCTCTTTTTCTGAACATGGATTTCAGGTAGTCCAATAATTTTTAAATTATTTTTTCTGGATCTATTTTCCAGATCAGTTGTATTTTTAATGAGATAGTCCACATTGTCTTCTGTTTTTTCATTCTTTTGATTTTGTTTTATTGCTTCTTGTTTTCCATCTGCTCAATTCTAATTTTAAAGAATTATTTTCTTCAGTGTACTTTGGTACCTTCTTTTCCATTTGGTCAATTCCACTTTTTAAGGCATTCTTCTTCTCATTGGCTTTTTGTACTTCTTTTACCATTTGACCTAATCTCTTTTTTAAAGTGTGACTTTCTTCACTATTTTTGTGGTATGTACCTTATCAAACTCATTTTTTCTTGATTTTCTTGTATGACTCTCATTTCTCCTCTTTTATGGCCTGAAAGCAGTTCATATTTTTCTTGAAGTTTTTGGATATAGGAGCTTTGGCTTGGATATCTTCTTATGAGTGTGTATTTTGATCATCCTAGTGAACTTTTTATGGTTAGAATGTTTTTTCTGCTTGCTCATTTTCCCAGACTATTACTTGATGTCAACTCTTTGTAAAGTAGGGTTCTGCTTCCAGGGTGGAGGGTACACTGAACTAAATTTCAAGGGCTTTATGTAGCTATTTCTAGAGATGCTTCTAGGGACATTTCAATTGTTCCAAGGTGGTATGATCTATGGAGACGTGTGTCTGCACCTGGTTTGTGCTTTGATCTCGGAGCAACTAAAAGCACTTTTTTTTTTATCCTGGAACTATGAAGAAGGTCCCCACTCCTCTGTGGCCCCACAAACTCTGATGTCTAGTGCTCCTCTTGACTGCCACCCAGAATTGTGACCCAGATCTGTTTTGAGCAAAGTTACAGAGTCCCAACTCAGGGCTAGCTAAGAGACCCTGTAATCTTCTTCTGACTAGTTTTTTGGTCCCCTTAAGATCTGTGGATTATGAGCTCTAGAAGCAACTACCTCAGCTGATTCAGTGGCTCTCAAGGGTTGCTTTTTCGTTTGCTGGGACTGGGGCTGGGGCTGGGTCTGCATCAGCACAGACTGGGCTGGACTGTGCTCTACTCTCTCTTGGGGCAACAGGCAGTTCCTGCTGACCTTCTAAGTTGTCTAGGGCTGGAAAATTGTTTTACTCCATCTTTTGGAGGATTCTGGCATTCTAGAATTTTAGAGTCATTATTTAATGTTATTTGGAGGGGTTCAGGAGAGAGTTCAGGAGAGTCCCTGCCATCTTGGCTCCACCTCCCTGAGAGCTCCACTTGTACATTTTTTTAGTTCTTTGTGATGAACCATAATCATATGTGATCTGGTCCCAGCAATGCAGACTAGGGCTTGATCCACTCACAGAGATTTATAGCTGTCACTTAGCCCACAGATTTCTGGTAGAATATAATTTGAGAAAGATAATGACTTAAAAATAACATTTACCTCTTCCTGTGATCTTTAATTAGTTCCTTACACTTTTCAGCACTAAACCTGAGGGCTCTATCGTGGCCTAGCCGATCTGTTTATTGGGGAGGAGTGTGGGCTGAACCTGTTAGGGAGTTACTCAACTGCCACCATGGTGGAGTTGGAACTTTAGTGACTCATTCTTAAAGATTAATTCTCTACTTAGAGCCATCTTGTGAAAAAAAAAAGACATTTCTCTTGTTCATAGGCTGTCAGTTTGGTGTTACAAAGGGCTCAAGAGAATAAGACAGCAGGCCAATGGAATGAATACAACTGAAATTTTGGGTGTTAGCCTTGTTACATTCTTCTAAGTAGCCATTTATGCATTTATTTAAAAAGCTATTTTTTAATTTAATGTTTTATTTTTCCTCAATTACCATAAAAATATTTTTTTCAAATTTTTAGTTCCAAAGTCTCCCCTCCTTTCTTCCCCTTCCCCAAGTTATATGCAGGCATGCAAAAGAGATTTTACATGTAAATCATTGTTGAAGAAAATACAGACCAAACAAAAAAAGAAAAAGAAAGTACAGAAAGATTTTCCAATCTCTATTCAGCTCTATCAGTTTTTTCTCTGGAGATGAATAGTATTTTTCATCATAAGTCCTTCAGAATTGTCTAGGATCATTGAATTATTGAGATTTAGCTACGTTATTCACAATTGATCATCAAACAATAGTGCTGTTACTAGATACAATGTTCTCTTCCTTATGTTCATTTCAGTTTGTCTCAGTTCATATAAGTCTTTTTCAGGTTTTTTTGGAGATCATCCTGTTTCAACAACCAATTATTAATCATTTGTTCATTTATGCTATATCCTGCTAAACAAAAGTAAAATGAACCCAACCTTCAAGGAACTTATATTCTATTGAAGATGAACACTATGGATTCAGAGAGAGAGAGAGAGAGAGAGAATTGATTAATTAGCAAGCACTTTTACTATGTAGTAGCCACAAGGTAAAATATTGTGGCTATGACAAAAACAATCCTCCCCACATGTAGATTGCTTTCAATTGAAAGGAACATCATGTGCTCATATAAGCATATGCCAAATAGATACCTAGATACATAGATAAATAGGTAATTAAGTACATACCATATATTGGGCACTATGCCAATTCAAGGAACACAAATAACAGTAAACAAGATTGTTCCAAATTTCAAGGTTCTTACATTCCCAGAAGGGGAGATAAAATATAAAGTGGAACTGGAAAGAGAGGGTTGGGGGTTAGAGGAAGGGTACCCAAGTAAGACAAGAAGCAATCCTGAGAATAAGTTGAACTGGAAGTGAAATGAGCATGCCTGGGTTTCCTCATGAAATGGCATACCATAGTCAGAGGTACAAGAGTTATTTAAATTTTTAAAAATCATACCTTGGCATAGAGGAGACAGAGAGTTAACAATGAGGGAGTTAGAGGGGGACTCATTTAGGAAGAGGTGTTGACACTGAACCTTAAGGGAAACTAAGGTGAATGTCAGTAGAGAGTACATTTTAAGCATCAGGGACTGCCAGTACAAAGGTACAGAATTAGGGGGTGGATTAAAGATGAATAGAAGGAGCAGCAAGTCTGCCAAATTGACACCTATTCAGTGACTTTGTTCCTGGTGCATAGATGAAAATTTGATTTATTTCAACACATCTAAGATTATATATAAAGGATAAAATTCTTTGCCAGCCAGATTACCAGCAAATCATATTCTTTAAACCTCAACCCTTGTTAATCTGCTTGTGTCTGTGTGTCTGTGTGTCTGTGTGTGTATGTGTGTGTGTATGTGTGTGTGTGTGTGTGTGTGTGTGTGTGTATGATACGCATACTAAGTGAAAAGTGTTGATGGCTCCAAAGATACCTCAGCAGCTGAAGGCATCCATTAGGACCCATGATAAAAGTATCAACCATTCCCCTTCGCCCTCCTCCCCACCCCCAACTGTGGGCTAAAGCCAGAACAAGTCTTTAAAAAGATATGATAGAGATATGGTAGGTCTTATTGAGAGGGCAATTGGAACATGAAGTCCTGTCCCAGTAGGGAATCCTGAACATCCAGGTGTCAGAATTATCATACTAAAAACCCAAGAGTTAAGGAAAGAGTTAGGAGTCACCAGGTTTGGAACTGAAAAAACAAATGTTCTTTATGATTGACCTGTGTGGTTCACCGATTTTGTCACATTTTGATGCCTACTGTCTAGCAAACCCTCCTAGGGATGAAGGATTGAATTGAACTCACTCCCAGATAAGCAACTCTAAGCTGAATCTGGAAGATGTATTATTACCACATAGACTCTATCTTTAATATATCTTGTGTGTCCAGATTCCAAAGAAGCATAGGACCTAGCCATGGATGAACAATCAGGGGAGCACAGACATGCCATATGTGTTCCCAATGGCTAGCAGCCAGGGTTCCAAAGAACAAATACAGAGGGAAATAGAACTCACCATACTACCTCAAACAAGTCATTCCATATTCTCCAGTCATCCTTTTACATGCTGTACCATGATGTTTTCCCATTTTATAGATGAAGAAACTGAGACTGAGTGAAATTGAGTGACTTAACTATAATCACAAAGCTAATAAGTGATCCAGAATTCTTTCTGATTGCACCTGATTCTGATTCCAGTACTCTATTCATTGTATCACTAGCTGTCTGCTTAAAAAAAATTGAACCACTGATAATTGTACACCAGTACTGATGTCACTTTGAACCTTGCCTAAATACTTTCTCTTTTCTTAACCCATCTCTGTAGCTCATACCCAGCTGTGTTCCTCCTCAGCACCTGTTGCTAACAATTGTGGTCAGACACTGTGCCAATCAGCAGCTAGACAGGCAGAATACAGAACATCATACCCAGTGTCATGAAGAACAAATCCTCTATTTCAAGGGCTAATCATTTTAAGAACATATAAAACTTAATTTGAATCAATGGTCCTAGAAATAGTCTGAAACCATTTAATGATCATAACTTAGGAAATGACAGCCACTTCATTTGACCAATATTTTGTCTCTCACCTTCCCTTTGTCATCTTGTAGAGACAGTTGGAACTTGTATTAACTATAAATTGCTTGCCAACAGAAGCAAAGACAGCAAGGATTTTGCTTCCTCAGTCCCCTGGGGGGAAAAAAGTCAGATGGCAAGTATAGGATGAAAGAAGCAGGACCAGGTTATCCATCTAGAGGAATTAGTCATCAGAAATCAAAATCCATTTTGAACAAGGGGAAAAATTTGGGGTGATGTTGGAACATATCATAATAAGGTAACAGAATGAAGACTGAGACAGGGAGGTGAGAAGGAAGTCAGACAAGTGGACAATAGAAGTTTAAAGGATGACCTTATGTTTAACACCCAGAGAAACTATGATGAAACCTGCTAATGGAATGATTTAAAGTTTCCAGAGCAATGGGATTGAGGCAATTTGCTTTTTTGAAAAGAATGATGTGCTTGGAATTAGAAAATCCAACTTCAAATGCTTCCCTCTGACTCTTACAAATCCTGAAAATACTGGGACTTGCCCTATCTGATCTTCAGTTTCCAGGTCTGGAAAATGGGGATATCACTCTCAGGAACTGCTTCCTTCATAGGGATGTTTTGAGAGGAGCAGAACTGATGGTAACTAGCATATAAATAACACTTTACACATGTTATGACATTTGATTCTCAAAACAATCCTATAAGTGTTACTGTAATTCCCATTTTATGGATGGGGAAACAAAGACTGAGTGAAGTTAAGTGATTTGACCATGATCACACAGCTAATTAATGAGCAGGATTTGAACTCATTTCATTTGGTTTCCACCTGATCCTGTTTCCAGGATCATTGTACCATCTAGCTGTCAGCTAAAGAAGTAGACCTTTTTAGGGGGAAAACCCACTTGCTGGTATCTTTACTATATTATAAAACTGATTTACTTAGCCCACCATGAGTCATAGTCACAGAGATCATTCACTTGGTCTTTCCTGATTCCAGCTCTTCATATAATTTTTCCCTCTCATCTACCCCCTGGGCAAACTCCCTCTGACATCATACATAGTACTTTCTACTTCCCTTATTATATAATACACTTTCCTCAATTAGATTTAACAGATACTTATTATATGCCTTCTAGATTTAAGTATAGATTGTATTGCTTTTCATCTTTGTATTACTAGTACCTGTGCAAGAGAATGGCATAGTGGAGAGTATTGGACTGAGAGTCAGGAGAGAAGTGGGTTCAAATCCTACATCTGATACATACTAACTATATCACCATGAGAAATTCAATTAGCCAGCCAAAGCCTCAGGTAACTCCCTAAGATAAATTATATTCTTCGGTCATGGTGTAATGATACTGATGAAACGAGAGATTGTTGATGTATTCTTGAATCTTAAGACAGGAAGTTGCACATAGTCAGTACTTTATAAATGACTGCTTACATGACAGATGCTGTGAGTATTCCAGGCACACTCCACATTGTGCTAAAGTTGTACTCATGCACACCTAACAACTTCCCTTGCTTTTTTTACAAACCTAAAGAAAAGCAGGTTATCACTTAATTCATAAGCATAATTTATCATCATAACATAATTTATCTACCAGCTGACATTCTACCCCATCCTTGGGTGAGGCTGGGGGAGAGGGGATGGGTATGATAGATTAAGGGATCATTCCTTCCAAAGTTAACCTAAAAAATTCTTATCCCCTGGGACAGATAGATGATGCAGTAGAGAGAGCACAGGACTGGAGTCAGCAGACTTGAGTTCAAATATGACCTCAGACTCGTGATGCTGGGCAAATCACTTAACCCTGACTGCCTTCCCAAAACAAACAAACAAAAAAGTCTTATCCCCGATTTCTGAAGGATTGGTCTGATTTGGTTGCCTTCACTGATGAATTCAAAATTCAGTCTGGAGCAAAATAAAATGAGGATTAATTAAAATTCCCTGTGGGAGGAATTTCCTGTAAGTAAACTCTTTCACAGAAATTAAGCAATTTCAGCTACTGTGGCTTAATGGACTTGGAATCGGTCGACCTAGACTCAAATCACACCTCAGGTGTGATTCAAAAGTAATGTGACTTCGGTCAAGTAACTTAACCTCTGTGTACCCCAGTTTTAAAATGAAGGAGTTTGACTCAGTGGTCTCTAAGGTCTTTTCAGTCTCTAAAGCTATGATCCTCTGAATTTTTATTTGCCTTGCTTTTTTTTTATTGAAACACAGGTAAGGTTGTAGACTCTCCTCTTAAGTGCATCCCCTTCATCCTCTGTCTCCTGACAAAAGAAAAAGTGTCAAGGAAGAAATTACTCTAGTCCTGTGCTTTCTCCACTGCATCAAAATTCAGTAAACAAGCAATTGACCAAAGTAGGTAGAGGAGGTAGTAAGCATTCAGACCAAATTGGGGGGATGGTGGGTGTTGAGGAGTGAGGTAGAGAAGCTGATGGCACTTCCCCACTCCATCTAACTCTGGCTAAGTGTTTTTTATCTAAGTTTTCATCTTGTCCATCTCTTCCAGTCAGGTTCCAACTCTGTTTAGACTGAACCCACCTCCATATCCCTGACTGGTCACTCTTTTCTCCAGGATCAGTCTCATTCTTTTTTTCTACTCAATTGGATGGCAATGTCAGTGGAGGTGGGGAGGGGGGAAGGAAGAAGAAGAGTGATGTAGAGCCCAGAGGCATTCTTCCCTCTGCCAGGCCTCGTAGCCTTTCAGAAAAATCCCTGGTATAATGAATTTAATTGAATCAAACTACAAAGAATTGTGCTAGGTATTGAAGAGTACAAAAATACATTTCTTGCCTTCTAAAATATGTCTCACTTAGTAAGGTTGTAATCTATACCAGGGTAAGGACTGTTTTTGCTACATCAACATCACTTAGAACAATTAAGCATTTAAAACTCATTGAATAAATTAATTATTTGATTAAATGATTGATTTACCATCAAAAAAAGTTTATCAAAAACTACTGTACCTACCCTTCTTTTTCTGTTCCAGAGACTGGAACAGGTGCAGATCTTTTTTCCAGTTGAATAATGTAATAATATCCAGATTGGTCACCAGTCATTTTTAATTTGGTTTCACCCTTGAACATGACCTTGCTACTTTAACAAATAGAGCCAGAGGTTCTTCCACCATAAAAATTTCAGTTGACCCCCAAAGTGAAGGATAACAAACAAATTCCAGTATAAATTCCCCTAGCTATTGGAAAAGGCATTAAAGGTAACTTATCAATTAGCTCCTTTTTCTTCCAGTAAATCACCTCTAGTGGCATCTGACCCTGACCAACTGACATTTCTATAACCCATTTGCCACAGTGCTTTTATTGAATGGCTTCTAGTTGCCCTAAATTCGGAGATTTTAATCTCTTATATTAAAGCAGTGGTTCCTGGTAATTCGCCGAATCCATTTTTATTGGCTTTGTAAATCAGAGTTCCCCATGTCAATGGCCATGGTCAGGGAGAGAGGCGTTTGTCTGTGAAATTGGCTGGACACAGACCATTAACTGCAATGATAACAAGTGATTTGCAGAGCTGGATGGACAAGCCACTCACACTAAGCAGATTAAAATATAACAAAATAAAAAGTTTTATTACCAAGAAAACTGTCAAAGGGAAATGGTATGTTTGGGGATAAAGGAAAGAAAGCAAACTAATTTGGAGAAGAAGAAAAATCTAAAGAACACTTTGTTTCCTCGTCACTCAACCAAAAGAGAAGCTAGTTTGAGGAAATGAAACCTATTTCAGGAGGAAAGAAAGTAAAACTCACAAAGCCTTGGTGCAATTCTGCATCTCCTTTTGTCCTAGGCCTTCATTTCCCTGCCTTCCATAGAAATCAAAGGCTGGTAATGCTTCTTCAGAGTCTAAACCTAGGTACCACTTACAGGCAAAATCAGAAAACTACCTGAAAAAAGGGAGAAAACATCATTTCAAACTATATCAACTAGGGTTGTGTCCTTCTCTCTCCAAAATCTCTAAATCTCATAGTTAGAAAGGTCCATCTCTGAATAAGGACCCCACACTTTCACATCCACAAGTGCTCATCCAATCTCTGTTTAAAGACCTTCAGTGAAGAGGAAAGGTTGTAGAAGGGATTCTTATATCACCTGGAAAATTCAAATAGATAGCTTCTGGAATTTTTTTCAATTTAGAAATTTTCTGAGTCTAAATTGGGGAGTAAGAGCAGATTGTTTATGTAACTGGTGACTCTTCTATTGCCATGGCTCTAGGTTCAAAGATTGTGTCTTTTGGTGGGGGTTGACAAAAAAGAGTCATTTTCTCTTTAATTCTCATCATGCTCCCTACTCTACAATTTATTCTAAGAAAATCTTCCAAATAAAATCTAAGTATAAATCATATCTAGGTTTCCCAGTCCCATATAAGCACTTAAGTCATTAATTACATATCAGGTAGGTTAGTCTTTATTTTACCCCAAAGAAAATGCAGAAGTCACAGAGGATGCAGGGAGTTTATAAACAGATTCTGAGCAGTACAGAAAATATATAAAGCACTAAAATATTCCATTATCTCCCTTTAGAAGGGAACAGAATTTGAGACTGTCATTAAGTCAACCCACTGACATATCCTGAGTCTCTTTCCCAGTCTCCTATACATGTCCTCAAGGCTCTAGGACTAGCCTACAATTAGATTTGCTTTGGAAAATAAATATACCTTTGTGTATGCATATATTTGCATAGATATGCATGTATAAATATATATAATATATGTGTATCTATGTATATATGCATATATGTGGACAGCTAAGTGGCAAAACATAAAGAGCACAGGAATTGAAGTCAGGAAGGCTTTCATTCAAATCTGGTCCCAGATATTTATGAGCTATGTGACCCTGGGCAAGCCATTTAACCCTTTTGCCTCAGTTTCCTCATCTATAGAATGAAGTAGAGAAAGAAATGGCAAACCACTCCAGTATCTTTGCCAAGAAAATCCCAAATGAAGTTATAAAGAGTAAGATATAACTGAAAAAGCAAACAATTGCAATATGTATATGTATGTCTACACAAAAACAAACTCACACACATAGAACAGACACTGCAAGTGTACAATAGGCTCAAAACAGAATTGATCAAGAGGAACAGTACAGAGTAGACTTCCTTTGAGAAATTACAAAGTTTCCCCAACAGAATAACTTTGCTTCCCTTGAGTCTGCTGTCTAAAGCTTATGACTCTCACCTTAATAAGCATGATAAACTATCCATACCACAGATGCTCATTTGAGGATTTGATTATACACTGAATGTAATCAGCTACTCCCCAAATCTCATTTGAAGCATATGATCTTTGAGGCAGACAACCTAGCTGCTATGGTAAGCAGTATATTCTGCCAGATTCCCCAAATTGTGTTCTCATACTGTTAACCCATAAGAAAGCAAAGGACATAGAAAATATCAGCCTCTCATAGAAATGTCTTCCCTTTATTTAGATTTAAATTTTGTCTTCGGAAGGATGGACAAAAGAAATCAATGGTTATAGAGCATCTCTGAATCTTTCATGAGGTCAGAATGGAGGTAATGATCTACCTAATAACTAGTATAAGATATGTATGCATATAGCAAGAGAAACAATTATTCTATTAGTTTAATAGCAATATTAATTTGTGATCCAACTTTTTCCTCCTATCTTTGTAAAGACTACAATTCTGAAAAGACCAGTCAGCCTCTAAAGGGCAAGACTGAGTGAAATGATTACTCCTAACCCCCAAAGCACTTGCTCTTTAAACAGGTTGAAGCCTGGCTTTTGTTTATCCCAAGAAACTAGACTAGCCTAATTCCCACCACCAAGAGTTACCAAAAATCATTCATATGACCTTGGTCCCTTCAATTAGTAGGAGTAGGGTAACCTGGCTCAGGAAGGAAAAACTTAGCCAGAGAGATCTGAAGATAAATGACTTCCCCTGCCCACATTGTTGGAGGCTGGTGATTCTCTTTTTTTTTTTTTTAGGTTTTTTTTTTGCCAAGGCAAATGGGGTTAAGTGGCTTGCCCAACACCACACAGCTAGGTGTCTGAGACCGGATTTGAACCCAGGTACTCCTGACTCTAAGGCCGGTGCTTTATCTACTATGCCACCTAGCCACCCCTGGTGATCCTCTTTAAACAGGAAAACTAAAGATTTTCTACTTCAACTCTCATTAGATGGTCACCAGACAGGATTAAGTTCCACCTGTCACGAGAAGACATTTCTTCCCTATCAGAAGAAACATATAATCTTAGATATTTCAGAGTATCTCTTGGGGTTTTAGGTTACTAAGAGAAATCACTAACCATGGATTTATTGATTACTGGCAAACCTAGTTAATTCATTGATCATTAATGCCCAGAACCTTTTTCCTCTCAGAGTTTTTACTCCAACAATAGTATGTATGTGTATAATATGTGTGCATACATACTTTCTAAGTTTTTGTATTATTTATAATAGCAAGCATTTACATAGAATTTTTAAAGGATTTTTTTTTGCAAGGCAATGGCGTTAAGTGGCTTGCCCAAGGCCACACATCTAAGTAATTAGTAAGTGTCTGAGGTCGGATTTAAACTCAGGTACTCCTGACTCCAGGGCAGGTGCTCTATCCACTGTGCCACCTAGCCGCCCCTACATAGAGATTTTAAGGTTTGCAAAGACCTTTCCAAACATTTCATTCTATCCTTGCAATAACCCTAGGAGGTAGTGTCATTATTATTCCATTTTGTGATTGAAGATACTGAGGCAGACAAGTTAAGTGACTTGCCCAAGGTTCATACAACTAGTACATGTTTGAAGAAAGACTCAGGTCTTTCTGATTCAAGGTTCAACATTGTGCCACCCACCTATCTCAAATAAATGGCTTTCATATAAAGAGTTTAATGAATCTTTGCTTGATGAATTTTGGAAATGCCAATCAAATCAAATTTATTAAGTGTTTAATTTGTACCAGGCACTATGCTAACTCTTGGGGATATAAACAGACAAATAAAGATTGCCCCTGTTCAAAAAGACTTTATATTCTAATGGAGAGAACACACAAGTACATGAAATAGACAAAACATTCTTAGAAGGGAAATACCAGTTACTAATGGAACCTGAAAAAATCTCCCTCAGAAAGTAAAACTTGAGCTGAATCTTGAAGGATGCCAGAAACTTTAGGGGGAAAGCATAGAAGGGCATTCATTTTAAAGGTATTAAAATTGGGTTTGGAGAATCATGTGTAAGGAAGAATAAGTATTGTTATTATTCAGTTCTGTCCAACTCTTTATGATTCCATTTGGGGCTTTCTTAGCAATAATACTGGAGTAGTTTGCCATTTCCTCCCCCAGTTCCTTTTACAGATGAGGAAACTGAGGCAAACAGGGTTAAGTGATTTTCCCAAGGTCACTCAGCTGATATATGTCTGAGATAAGTCTTCCTTACTCCAGGTCCTAAGATCTGCATTATGGCACCACCTAGCTGCCCCAAGACCATTACAGCTAGACCAAAGAATTAATGGATAGGAACAGTGTCCGTGTTTGTTTATGTAGATAAATGAATATACTTCCTATTCTTGAAAAGAGAAAAAGTCTCCAATTCTGCTTGTTTCCCAAAGCAGCCAGAAAACAGAGAGTCAAATTTATTGCTCCATTGTAGCAATTGACTCAGCTCTGGGGTCTAAGAGCACTTATGCCTTCTACTCTTTTTCTACGGACTCAGTTTTCATTTATGCTTAAATGCCATATTGTACCTTTACACTGTGTGTTAATCTGTAATCTGCCTTGAGTTCTTTCAGGAGCAGGAGAGAAATAAATCGAAAATAAATAAATGAAAATAAATAAAAATGCACTTCTCCATTCTGAACCATAATTATTGGAAAGAAAAGCAGAGGAACAAAACATCTGGCCTTGTAGTTGAGGAGAAATAGCTTGAGTTCTAATGTTTTCCCCCGGAGGACTATTTGGGAATAAAGTTCCATTTTTATACTGAGGCTCTAGCTGTATTTGAGCCAGAAAATTGAATGGATAGTTTCTCCACCCTGACTGCTCTCCGAGAAATAGTTATGGCTTGCTACATGACTACCAGTGATCTAACAGTAGTTAATGTCCCCATATTTTTATTCCTCTGTGGACCCTCAAGAGACCAAAGTTACTTGTTCAAAGTCACATAATTTTTAAGTGATGCAGTGGAATTTGAACCCAGATTTTCCTGACATCAGAGTCTGCATTCTAACCACCATGAAACACTACTCTTAACATAGGCTGGTAAATAATTATTTTTCCAGGAAAAAAGTACATGTGACCTTTTTTAAAAGTTTGATCTGTATTATTGACATTTTCACCATCACTGAAGCCTAAACAATCAACAATGACAATAAATCCAGCCCCTATTTGTAGAATTTGTTGATTTCTGAGTTACAAATGAAATTTTTACATGGAAAATTGAGCAGGTATGAATTGACTGCAGCACACTCCTTGCCTCCCCAGCATAGACACTAAGAAGGAGAGTTTAAATATTCCTAACCTTTATAGATCACTTATTGGTACTTATAGATAACATGGTTTTGGACAACATGATAAAGTCATAGGAACTCATGTTGGTATAACACTTTATAAGGGTAAAGACTATATCTTATAAAATATTTAATTTCCTCTAGCATCTAAAACAGTTCTTGCTCATAGTAGGCTCTTAAGTTCTTATTTTGGGTAACTAGGTAGTGTAGTAGATAAAGTTAGTGGCTGAAATCAGGAAGATGCCTGAAATCTGACCTAAAACATTTGTTAGCTGTATTATCCTAGACAGATCAGAAACACTCAGTTTCCTTATCTGTAAAACTGGAGAAGGAAATGGCAAAACACTCCAGTATCTTTGCCAAGGAAACCCCAAATAGAGTCAGACATACTAAAACAAGGGAACAAGAACTTATTGAAGCACTTCCTTATTTTAATTGAAATCTCCCTTCCCCTCTGCAGTTTCATAGAATCTGAAAGTTAAAGAGAGCTCAGAGATATCCTTAATTTAAAGAGAAGTTCATAGAGGGTAGATGGATTGCAAAAGGTCATGCATATAGTAAGTAGCAGTCAAGTTTTCAATCCATATCCTTTGACCCAAAATTAAGTTTTCTTTCCACTAAACCCTTTCTGCTATAGTTCTGTCTTTCAGAGTGGCATATATTCAATGGGATCTTCAATTTCCATATCTGAAAATGATGGGGTTGGAGTAAATGACCTTGACAATCCCTTCCAGTTATTCAATTCTACGATTTGATGTTCCTAAATCTAGATATATAGTGCTCACTAAGTAAGCTTTGGAGTCTAATTTGGTTTCCCAAGGAAGTTTCCATAACTGAACATGGTATTTCTTATTATAAATTATTGTAATCTATATAATTTATATATATATATGAAATTCTTGTATTAATTAATCATCCTGCAAGATTATTTTCCATCTTGACACTCACACTTCTTTGGAACCCTCTTCTATGGAGAAAATCTGAATAAAGAGTGGAGCAGAGAGCTCTTCCCCAAATCTTCACTTTAGGAAAGTTCCCAAGCCGCCCATCTTTTCATTTCTCACTCCACTACACTCCTTAGACTTTACCTGGGTACATACTACCCTCTCCCCAATTTTCAACTTCCTTTTTTGTGTTGTCTTCTATCAGAATAAAAGTTCCTGGGTGGGGGCGGGGGGAAGAAACTGTCTTTCTTTGTATCCTCAGCACTTAAAGTAATGCCTGGTATATAGTAGGTGCTTAATAAATGTTAATGATTATATGGATTTTATGGTATAGAAAAATCTCATGTTAAAAGATAGGCCTGAGTTCAAATCTCAACTCCAATAACTGTGACCTTGCTGTCACTGCCAAAACCTTCAATCTATGTTTAATTATAGTCTCTCAAAATATAGATATCTCACAAAAAAAATCAAAAGTACAGGAGAACAGTCAATCAATAAGCATTCATTAAGCAACTTCTATGTGCCAGTCACTGTGTTAAGTGCTGGAATAAAATGAAAGACAAAATACAGTCCCTGCCTCCAGAAGTTCACAAACTAGTGAAAGAGAGGTATGCAAACAATTAAGTACAAACAAAGTTATGTTAGAGAGTAAGAAAGAATAAATCAACAGAGAAAAAGCACTAGAATCAATAGCAGGATGAATGAATGACTGAATTAATGAACAAACTTATCAACTGGATCAGAACCAGTCTCACATATGTAGGTAAGTCAGAGCCGCAAAAAGCAGGTCAGAGTCATGAGAATCAGGACACAAATAGAAGTTAAGTTAATTTCAAAGTGAGGAAAATTCTTGCAAACAAAATTCCCCCTTCCTGAGAAGGAAAGTTTAACATACTGGGGCAAAGATAGATAGATAGATAGATAGATAGATAGATAGATAGATAGATAGATAGATAGATAGATAGATAGATAGATGATAGATAGATAGATATAAATATAGATATATAGATATAGATCGAATTGATATATATATATATATATATACAGAGAGAGAGAGAGAGAGATTTAAAAAAAACACAAGTAGACTGGATCATAACATAATCTTTCCTAAGAAATCCTGATTAGCAGTTCCCATAGCAGACTCATGTGTGAACAATGCGGGCATTCCTGGGTCCTGCAGGAATGGTTCTTAAGAAATTTGGCTCAAGTCCTCAGCATCCTTGAGTCTTGTGATTATTTAGCAGGGTACATAACCACAGTTAGCATTGTGGCAACAGGAGTGAAGTATCTGGTTTGGTTCTCTTGGCGGTTACAAGGAACAGGGATTGTGAGTATGTCAAGAAATGTGATGCATGCTGACTCTCATGTCCCTGGGAAATAGGGGGAGCTCCAACAAATCTGAACAGTTATTATTTAATATAAAAACCATCAATCACTCAGTGAATACCTGGTGCTGGTCAAAGTAATACACTTTACCAGGAGTGAGATCATCCAGAATGCAAAGGATTGTTATGACAAGCTTAAGGCATAGTCTGATTGCTGGACCTTAGCTCTGGGAAACAGGGTATCTCCAAATATTTTTACAAATATAGAAAACATTTTAGTGCTTTCTATGGGCAGTTAGATGTTGAAACCTGACCTGAAGTAAGAAAGATTCCTCTTTCTGAGTTTAAATCTGGTCTCAATCACTTACTAGCCATGTGATCCTGGACAAGTCACTTAACTCTGCCTGCCTCAGTTTCCTCATCTGTATAATGAGATAGAGAAGGAAATGGCAAAACACTCCAGTATCTTTGCCAAGAAAATCCCAAATGGGGTCATCAAGAGTCAGACATCACTGAACAACAGTAACCAAGCACTCTACTAAGGATGAAGTACCTGTCATCTCTTTTGTTCTATATGCTACTGGAGTTGTTTCAAAGGTACGTTCAGTGAATCTATAGATAGTTTTAATTCCAACACTTTTATTCAATTATAAAAAAGAAACAATCATTTTGTCCACCTTTCTAGTATTCTACAAGAAATCAAAGAGTAAAGAATAATAGTAGAATAGAAAATTTTCTGAACTCCATTTTTAAGATTAAAAAAAACTTGAATTACAATATTTTCAAGGGTGTGATTGATCTATACTAGCATCATCCCAAAATCTGAACCTTAAGAGTTCTAATAAGTAAGGCTAAGAGGTCAAAACCTGGAATTCAAGGAAGTGGCCTTCAATCCATATCCTCCCAACTCTATATTCATATTACAATTACTACATTGCTTCCCAAATGATAAACGTTTGTACAATCAAAACCTGCTAGGGATTCAATTGAATGTGCCAATTCCTCACCACCAAGTAGGCAGGAAGGACTGTTGTTTAGTCATTTTCAGTCATTTCCAAATTTTCATGAAACCATTTCAGATTTTCTTGGCAAAGATACAGGAGTGGTTTGCTATTTCCTTCTCCAACTCATTTTACAGATGAGGACACTGAGGTAAACAGGGTTAAGTGATTCATCCAGGGTCACAAAGCTGCTAAGGTTCAAGATCAGATCTGAATTCAGTTCTTCTTGACTCCAGACCCAACAGTTTATCCACTATGCCAATTACCTGTCCACAAGCAGAAAATAAAGATACCTAAAGCAATGTTACCTAGAAAGTGAACTGCTTTTGCAGGTGTTGTTTGCCCTCTGCTATCATGCAGGAAAATTCCTAATAGAGATAATATGTGAGAACCATGAAGTTTAATAAAAGAAAAATATTTTAAAATGTAAGCATATGTAGAATTACATAGTTAGACAACATATAGAAGTAGACAGTTTTTTAGGAAATAAGTCACAAATTATAACCCTTGGTAGCATCAGATGTATGAGAGAGAAGACCAAGAATTGGTAAATTACTCCCAAGACCTTTCCTTCTTTTTACTGACAGGAGGCAATTATGTTCTTTAAAATAATGTCAAATAGGGGCAGCTAGGTGGCGCAGTGGATAAAGCACCTGCCCTGGAGTCAGGAGTACCTGGGTTCAAATCCAGTCTCAGACAGTTAATAATTACCTAGCTGTGTGGCCTTGGGCAAGCCATTTAACCCCATTTGCCTTGCAAAACAAATAATGTCAAATAAAGCTTGACTAAGTGAGCAATGCCCCAACAAAGAAGCATCTCTTTCCCAGGAAAAAATCAAGGTCTGAATCAAATCATAAAGATTTAACAAAAGAGAAAAGAGTGGCTAAGAAAGGGAAGTCTATTTCAAGCAAAGATGAACTTCTCAGTCCCTTCTCCTTCAAAACACCCCCAAAGTAGGTCAGGGAAGTCTGTCTCAAAGAATTTAGCACTATATTATTTCCACTATTCACAAAGTTATGATCTCTCATCAACATGGAGAACTCCTAGGGTGGGAAAGCCTCCTTCACAGATACAAATTTCAGTCTGACCATGAAGTAATAGATATGTATCCCAGGGTGCTAAGGCACATAAAAATAAAATGGCTTCCCCAGAGTCAAACAGCTAACAACTGCCAGAGGTAGGATTTGAACCAAGGACTTTCCTGATTCTAAGCCAAGAATTCTCTTAACTAAATCATATTACCTCAGGCACAGCACTTGTTAAATGTTGGAACTTATTACCACTGATTCTTTGTTCTGAAAGGGCAGCAACAGTGATATAATCCAGTAAATATATATATATATATATATATATATATATATATATATATGCAAAAACCAAGGTAGGTCAATCATGTAACAAGTGAGCAAGGGATAACAAAATGGGTAATAGCATTTCAAGATCAATATAAAAAATATTAAAAGACCTAGAGCAGATATTCTTAACCTAGGATCCTTGAATTTGGTTTTATTTTCTGATTTTTGACAACTGTATTTTGATATAAAGGCTTTCTTTTATTTTATGCACTTAAAAGCATTATTCTGAAAAAGGATATATAGGTTTCACCAGAATGCCATATAAATCCATGATACAGAAAAGAATAGAAAACCTTGAGGAAGACCTTAATCATTTTGAATAGCTCCTCTTTGGAAGATTCCTGGGAAGACATGGATAAAGAAAAATTCATGATGAGGAAGAGTGGATGGGTTGTAACCTGTAACATGAGAAAGAATGCCAACGTTGATGAAATCAGAAATCCATTGAAATATTGAGATAAAATATTATCCTATAGTGCTAGATGATCTTCTCAATTGCCTCATTGGTATATGAAAGTGATCACATGAATCCCAAAAGTCGATGTTAACCAAACAAGAGCTCTGGCATATTCAACTATGCTAATAATAACACAACAGTAATAAATGTTTATAGCACCCTTTAAGTTTTACAAAACTCTTTACATATATGTTACCTAATTTCATCCTGCCAACAACTCTTTTAGGGTTGATATTTTATAGATGGGGAAACAGGTTGAGAGAGGGTGACTTGCCTAGTGTCACATAGTTTACCTTTATCTAGTAACTTCATCCAGTAATCAAAGAGGTAAGGGTATGCTGGAGTCCATCTCAATGGTTTTCCTGATAATTTTTCATCAACACCTCAGCAAACACTACAAACCACAGCTTGATTTATTGTATCCTTGGTTATTTATATTTAAGAAAGGTTAATATTGGTGCACCAAACTTGAAAGCATATCATGCATACATTTTTTTCAGAGAGCAGGTTGTTAAACATATTTTTGAGGACTAACTTAGCTGAATATAGAATGACTCCTCACCAGAAGATGAGTCATTGGGTGATGAATCTGATCTTTTGACCACAGCAACCCATGAGACTGTGCACTATGGTATACTCATCTGTATTAATGGAGAAAAATATCTAAATTACTGAATAAGGATCTTTAGAAATAAATGATGTAAAATAGTAATGTGATCCAACAGCCAACAGTCGGAAAGCTAAATTTTCAAGGGCAATATTATCTAAATATTATCTAAAAACCAGGGCTCCTTTAGGACAAGAAGAGAGAGAAAGGGTCAAAGAATAAGGGTCAGACAAAAAATTTCACAGGTTCCAGAGAGGTTAAAAAGAATGAGAATTAAGGTGGGGGTGGAGGAAGACCACTTGGAATAGAGTTAAGGAATAGTTGACAATCATAATCCAATTGTGGAATCAATAACATTACAAGAAATTGAAGCATTTGGGAAATGAAGAAATCGAAACAAAACATGCAGGTGATCCTTTCTAGAGATGTGGACATAAAAGAAAGAAAAGATTAATAACTGGAAGGAATGACTGAATAATTTTTAACTGCCTTTTTAATAAATAAGGAAACAGATTCAGAAATGTTTATAGGGGATGAGGAACAATCCAGTACATAAGGAGAGAGACGGAAGATGAGAAAGAAAGGTCATCTCCACTTCAGCACAGAAGGAGAGAAGGGATGATGATGATGAAGAAGGGTTTGAGATGTAGAATCAGGGGGAAAAGGAACTTAAGAGATGGCTTTTATTTACACAATAAAGTTGCAGGCAAAGGACACTTAAGTGATACAATGGATAGAGCACTAGGCCTAGAGTCAGGGGGGGAGAACTGAGTTCAAATCCAACCTCACACACTTACTAGCTTCATGACCCTGGGAGAGTCACTTAACCCTGTTTGCCTCAGTTACTTTATCTGTAAAATGAATGTAAAATAGCAATAGCAATCCAATATCTTTGCCAAGAAAATCCCAAATAGAGTCACAAAGAGTCAGAAATGATTGAATAACAAGAAAATTGGAGGTCAGTTTCTTTACTGAGGTGGGGGGATAGATAAAGTAGGAGGTTTAAAGAGGGAGGTTTTGAATTCCTGCTTTGGAGACTGTGATAGTGAAATCAATCAGGGAAGAATAAGATTACCCTGCAGCAGTGAGGACTTAATTGAGAGTAGATAACATAAATTTGTAATGAACCTTCTCTGTAAGACTGCTGATTTTCTCTGAGAACATATGACAAGAATGAAAGCTAGAATAAAATGGGAGAGTGTAGATGATAAGATAGAAGTACCAAAGGGATTTAGTTTAGCAAGATTTGATTATCCATAGAATGAGGAGGCAAGAGATTCGAGGACAACTGACACATGAGAAATGAAGAGTTGAACTAGCCAACTATACAGTCAAGGCAATGAAAGATAGTGAAGCTAGAATAGGGATAATGGACTAGGAGGTCTAGAGGTTAAGGAGAATTAAGAATAGATCTGAAATGAATGAAGCAGAAGAGACTGAAAGATGAGTGAGCTCTCACCTTCACAGAACCAGAGCCAGTCTCCATATTTCTTCCTGGACATTTGCAAGCCATGCCATTACTTTGAATACTCTATTTGCCCTCATCTCTTTTATGTGTAGTCTTCCCCAAATATAATGGAAATACTTGAAGGCAGGGATCATCTTCCTTGTTTATATTTATATGTATGTGTGTGTATATATATATATATATATATATATATATATATATATCACAATTCTTGTTAGAGCTTAATAAATGTTTATTCATTTATGCATGCATGCATGCATTATCCCTGAACATACAAGACCATCTATAAAGAAGTCAATAGCTTAAGTCTCCTAGAAAGTGAAATCCATTCAATCAATAATTGAATATTATTAATTAATATTAATATTAACATACATTATTAATAATGTATTATTAATATTTGACTATTTAATATATTAATCTATATAGTAACCCCTAACAATGCATCAAACCCTGTGCCAGACACTGGGAGTATAATGACAAAAGTGACTTAGTCCTTGCTCTCAAGGAACTTACATTAAAATGGGAAAAGCAATACACACACACACACACACACACACACACACATATGTATAATCGCAAAATGAACACAGATTCAATTTGGGAGGGGGTGCACTAACAGGGAAAGAGAAAAGGTTCCATATTAATTTTGTCATTTGTTTAGATTCTCAGAAAGAACTAGTCAGAGAGAACCAGAACTCTTTAATGGTAGAACAGGAAAAAAATCAGAGAGATAAGAATGCATTGGACAAGCTGGGGATCAAACAAAGTAGCTGCCCATCCTAAGACAACAGCCATGCTTCCCATAGTCAGACATATTAGTTTAAAAGAATTTTGAAGGCAATGCAAAAACCAAGCTTCTCCATGAAACAAAGGACCATTTTTCCTTCCTTTTTTTTCATATTTTAGGAAATAAATTGTTGATAGCTTTTGTTTTTGCTTCATCTTCATTTCTGAGCCTACCCCTCATTGTTACTATCAATTACAAACTATAATCTGTTACTCCCAAGAGGTATTACTAAGATATAAGTGCTATTACTATCTCTATTTTATAGCTGAAGAAACTAAACCAGGCTGAGATAAAATGATTTACTCAAGGTCATACAGGTAGCTGAAACTGAACTTAGGTCTTTCAGATTCCAGACTCAGTGGTCAATACATTGTGTCACTAAGTTGCTGAAGTTTTTTCTCCAGTTTTCCTTTCCATTTCCATTTGTAAAGTCATGGTTTTTGTTGATTTCTTAGTTCTCCTTGCTTCATTCTGCATCCATTCATGTAAAGTATTCATATTTGTTATTTCTTATAGGAGGTAATATTCCATAGCTTTCATGTGCCATATTTTATGAAGTCATGCTCCATTCAATGGCATTTACATGCATACTTTAAAAGAAAGCTTATATATATATATATATATATATATATATATATGTATATATGTATATAAATCTATTTAAATAATCAGATCTGAGGTCAGAATAGAAATATGTTGTAAATAACTTCCAATCTGGATATTTGTTTATTTCCTCAATTAGTAGGGGCAGACTAATGATCTCTATATACTCTACTGGGTTTAGCATAGTATAGGTTCCCATATTCTAATCTGGAAGTCCTTCTCTTCCTCTTGCATCCTGTTTGGATTCAAGATTCCAACCTTTCCACACTAGGAGGCACCCAGCCTTGTTTTTTTGCAAATCTCCTTTGTCACTGAGCAATAATAAGCACCTGGAAATAACTGGATATTTGGAGTAAGGGGGAAATGGCCCTCAGTGTGGACAAAGACTTTTTAGTACTAGAACTATGTGATGTGATCTAATTACTTGTGTGTGCATGTGTATGTGTAAAACTGGATCTCTTTATCTTGGGGCAACTAATTTAGTGCAGTGGATAGAGCACCAGACTCAGAGTGAGGAAAATCTGAGTTCAAATCCAGACTCAGATACTTACTAGCTGTGCGACTGTGGATAAGTCACTTAACCCCTATTTACCTGTAAAATGAACTGTAGACGGAAAAGGTAAACCACTGCAGTATCTTTGCCAAGAAAGTCCCTTGGACAAGTCCAAAGGGTCGTGCAGTATCAGAGACAGCAGAACAATACAGCAACAACTTTTGCCTCAGTTGAATACATAAACTCTTCACAGATCTGATCCTATGACTGATAAAGACAAAAACTTTGACATGCTCCATTTTTGACCTAGGCTAATCTCCTTGGGTCTTTTAACTTCTCCATACTCTTCTCCTAGGGACTGGCTCATCATACCAATTATGAATTTAGTGTGGACACCCATTTAGCTTTAATTATAGTACAACTCAGAAATCCAGAGCTCAAGTGATCTACCAGCCTCAGTCTCCCAATGTCAGGGATTACAGATGTGAAATACTCCCAGAAACCTGACCACTCCTGTTGGTCTTCCACTTCCAAACATAATAAGCTGTAAATCCAACTGGTTTTACATTAGTTGTTGGGTTTATACAATTCAAAATAAATCCCTAATATTAAACCTCAAGTTGTAATCAGAATAGTTACAAATGAAATATAGTCTTTTTTTTTTACATACCATTCTTGAGAACCTTTCATTGTTTGGCTGGTGTAAGAAGTTCATTGATATATTGAATGTCCCCCTGATGACTAAATAGTCTTGACTTAAAAGAACATAAACTCATTAAAATAAAAGGAAGCAATTTCTGAGAGATGTCTAGCTTCAGGCAAATAATTGATTGGGGCTAAGAACAGTCCCTCCCCCTGAGGAAAGTCAACCATTAATTAATATATTTGCAAAATCACCTTCTAAAATACAGACATAAAAATAGCAGGGGATTAAATTTAACCAGGTTTTATTTCAAGCACAGGGTTCCCTCAATCCTTTTTAAATTAACCCTTTGTTGGACTACTCCTTTCTTCTTTGACTACAACAGGATTTAGTCCTCCTGCAAGTTTCCAGCCTTTCTATACTAAGAGGCAACAGCCTCAGTTTTTTGCAAGTCTCCTTTGCCACTGAGTAATGAATGGCATAATCACTATGACATATAACCAGGACCCTCAGAGTAACAGCTGGAAAAGGACTTTAGAGGTCATCTAATCCAGACATAACTGAACACATATTCCTTCAACAACAACCCCTTCGAGTGTTAGAATAGAAACTCTCATACGATGGATAAACTAAAACTCTTGTACTTTAGGGTTTTTTGTTTTTGTTTTTAGCAAAATTTGGACATCCCCATGATAACATCATCAGTGACCAAATTTTCCTAAGTTATAATGTGCTGAGTTTAGGTCATTAGTTATTCATAAAGACTTTTAACTGTTTTATTATTGTAAATCATAATAAAAAAATGACTTCATTAGTCTTATTAGGTTCCTGAAAAGATTGCATTTTTTCTTTTTTCAATTTATGGAATAAAATAAGCATTTCTATAACATAGTATAATAAAGATGATTGCACATGAAACTGCAAATATCTTATGTACAACTTACTATCCCTTTTGAATATATAATAAACTTATCATGTGAATTTCTTCTTTTCTTTTTTTTCTTCCTTCCCCCTCCCAATAATGGTAAACATTAGACACAAATAAGTACATAGATGTAAAATTATTCTACACATACTTCTCTTTATCAGTTCTTTCTCTGGATACAGATAGTAACTTCATATGTTTTTAAAGTTAATTTGGCTATTTATAATAGTCAAAATGACTTATTTGCTCAGTCATTCTTGAAACAATGTTGCTGTTACTGTATACAATGTTCTCTTGGTACAGCTCATTTCACTCTTCATTATTTCAAGCAAGTCTTTTCATGTTCTAAGATCACTGAACTCATCATTTCTTGTAGTACAGTAGTACTCCATCACAGTTATATGCCACAACTTGTGTGATTTTTTTAAAGTATAACAACAATAAGAATACATACACCCTGAGGTGAGAAATTATTTCATTCTTTGTGTTGGTACATTTGTACCTAGAAACATAGTAGGAACTTAATAAATATTTGCTAATTGGCTGATTGCTCACCCAGTGTTGGCTTGAAGATCTCAACTGAGGAAAAGTCCTTTAGATAATGCAGTACATAAAATCTGTTTTCAGACATTTACAAGGTGGGTGAGGCTGAAAAAGTCACTTAACCTCTCCCTGCTTCTTTACCTCCCTTCAAAGATTGTTGTGAAGATAAAATGAGATATCTGTAATGTACTTCACAAATCTTAAAGTACTATATAAATACTATCTATAATGTTATAATAACAAATAATAAATAAATGACTGGGTAAATATAAGTATTGATTGAATGAATCTTGAGATTGCCTAATCTTCATATGAATAGCTTTGAATTTTAGGATCTATTTCCTGACATCAAACCTAAATGTACTTCTTTGCCATTTCTACCCATTGGTCCTAGTTTTGTCCTCTAGGGCCAATAGAGCTGGAATACATAGCATCTATTCACAGGAGCAATGATGCTCTTACTGCAGTCCAAGACTGAATTAGTTCTTTTGATTGCAACACCACACTGTTCACATATTGAGTATGCAGTTTGCTAAAAACCCTCAAACCCTCCTCCTACCTCTTATATTTCTGTTTCACTATTGCCTTTCCATCTCCAATGTCTGGGACAGTCCTTTATACATAGGAGGCATTAGTGAATAATTATGAAATGGAAAAGAATTTGTAATTGCTTCTGTGCTTAAGATGTCCACTGCCCTGCTTGGGTGGGGGTACAGGGAAAGGAGGGAAGAAGAATTCTGGATTTAATCAACAAAGAAGCAGCCTTCCTCTTGATCTTCTCACTGCTCACCTTTTCTGCTTCTCTAATGCTATGAAATCCCAGAGCAGCTAATTACCAACTTTAAGGCTGCAGCACCTTCATAACCAATCAGGCACCTTCATAGGCAATCAGCAGATTTGAGATTTAATCTTCAGTATTGAAATAAGATCCAGAGAACTTCTGAACCTGCTTTCTGCCCCCAGTGCACTAACCCCCATATCTCTCCCTTCATTTTTAGGAATTTCAATCAGCCAAGGACATAGGAAGACTTTGTTGAAATAATATCTAGTTTAAAGGAACTCTTTAAATTCAACAAAGGCTCATCAAAATCCATATTCTTATGTTTCTACTTGCACAAGGGTGAATGGCTAGATACCTCACTGGAATCAAGAACAAGTTTTCTTTTGGGGGAAGGAAGTTGAAAAGGAGAAGAACTGATCATTATGACAAGGAATAGTATTGAGAAAAGGTGGTCAGGATGAAGAAGGCAAAATCAAAATATTCATTACATTTGGAGCACTTTTAAGATGTCTAATTGAAGATCTATCCCTGTGTTTCCAGTCTTCTATCACACTGCTTCCCCTTCATGTCCTCTCTATATCTCTTTTAAAGAGAGCCACTCATTCACTATTTTTTAAACTTATCTCACTCCTTCCTACCTCCAAGAATTTGCTTAGGTTATTTCCTATGCTTGGAAAGCCCTTCCCCAACTCTCACTACTTCTATTGAAAGCCAAGGACCTGCTCAAGTTCCACCTTCTTCATAAAGACTTTCTTGATCTCCCACTCCACCCCACCCCCACCAAAAGGATCCTTTGGTGGAAATATTAGGACACAAATTCATTGTTGGTGGAATTGTGAGGTGATTCAACCATTTTAGAGAACAATTGGAATTATGCCTAAAGAGTTCTTAAACTACCTTTACCCTGTGACCTAGCAATATTAATACTTGATCCATTTCCAAAAGTGATTAAGGAAAAAGGAAAAGAACCTATTTATTCTAAAATGTTTTAGATGTTCCATCCCCAAGACTCTCAGAGAGCCTGGGTTTTTCTTCCCCTAATGTACTTATCTTATCCTATTATACATTCTGGTTATTTGCATGTATATCTTATATCCCTTACTAGATTATAATCCACTTGAGGGACATTTATGTCTTATTTGCCAGACTGCATTTCTTCCCTTTTCTCAACCTGTTATCTAACATAAATATACATTATATAATGGTAACTTAATATTATTTATTCACTGGAATGAATTGAATGGATTTGGGAACTTTGAATCTGTAAGAGATGATGTTAAAGGGAAAAAAATGATATTATAGGGACATTAAAGACTCATTAAGCAAGGTGGAAAGAAACATCGATTTACTGGCTAATTTTATTTTAGTTCTTCTCCTAGTAACTGTATAATCTTCCTTTTCTCCTCATTAGAGATGTCTCAACAGTTTTAATCTTCAAATTCCCTGCAGCACTGGCCAAAGTATGTGATATATGTGATAGGAATTCCTGCTCCTGTCCAATTAGAATATATGTGTGTGTGCACTGACAGATAATACATAAAGATACATACATACAAACACATGTGTTCAAGCATATATATTTGTGCATAGACAAATGGACACATACTTAGACATGCACAGACTATATATATGTCTGAGTGCATATACTTATTGTTTAAACTTTTGGAATGCCTGTATGTACATATAATAACAACAACAATAATAATAGCTAGCATTTTTAATGTATTTTAGTATTTTAAGGTTTGCAAATATTAACTCATTTTATATTTACAAAAACTCTGGGAGATGGAAACCATTATTATACTCATTTTACAGATGAGAACACTGAGGCAGATGAAAATTAAGTGATTTGCCCAGCTACAGGGATAGTGTCTGAGATTAATTTGAACTCAGGTTTTCTAAACTCCAGAGTCATTGTTCTATCTATTGCACCCAAAACTCTCTCTCTCTTTCTCAATCTCTCTCTCTCTCTCTCTCTCTCTCTCTCTCTCTCTCTCTCTCTCTCCACACACACACACACACACACACACACAGTCACTAACTCCCAATACTAATTAATGTATAGGGACTATAGTATAAGGAAATTCTACCAATTCTACTCCCTCTACCAATACCAATTCTATGTTTTTTTTTTCCCATTTATTTACAGCCTCAAAGGGTTACCTAGAGCACTTAGAGAAAGATCAAGCAATTTGTCCAGATTCCCACAGCCAATATGTGGCAGTAGAAGACAGATAAATAAGGCTTTTATTAAGCACTTACTCTATGCTAGACACTGAGCTAAGTGGAGAAGACACAAATAAAAGCCTGCTAGATGGTTCTACCCTCAAGGAATTTACATTCTAATGCTGAGCACAACCAGTAAAGAATTAGATAGGTGAGGGGTGATGATTGGGGATATATAGGAAATGCTGAAAAGGATTAGAACAGAACAAGGTAAGGCCAAAATGTTCCATCAAAGCCCAAGAAGATTCCAGGGAGGGAAACCAACTTATATACATGTGCATGAGTGTGTGTGTCTACACAAGTTTGTATGTATACAAAATGGGTGTGTACATATGTGTTGTTTTATTTTAAAATATAGATTATATACTGTTTAGATGGCTTGAGAATACTTAGTCCAGAGTGATTAAAATGGTTTTTATTAAGATATCTAACAAAATGGCGCAACTCTCTCATGGTGGGAAAGAGGGGCCGGGAAATCCCAAAATACAAGCTCTATTATGCACTTTGAAAGGCTTTGTTGGGGCGACTAGGTGGCATGGTGGATAGAGCATGGGCCCTGGAGTCAGGAGTACCTGGGTTCAAATCTAGCCTCAGACACTTAATAATGACCTAGCTGTGTAGCCTTGGGCAAGCCACTTAACTCCATTTGCCTTGCAAAAAAAAAAAAAAACCCAAAAAAAAGGCTTTGTTCCTGTCCCTTCATGCCAATCATAGACTGGGGTCACAAATCTTAATTGATACATTGGTTCCTGTACAATTCCCCCACCCTGCTCATTATACTAATGAACAAGAACAGCTAGATCTCCTTGAGCATGAGCAAAGGAGGTCAAGACTCTAGGTTAAATTAAAAGCTGGTGGGGCAATCTCATCAGTTTTTGATCAAGTGGAGTCTAAATCTTTTATCTTAACTTAGTACCTGAACATAGGCAACAATATAAGCAGAACCCAGTCTTTGTAATGTAAACTTACACTCCTTCCTTCACATTCTTATGGAACCCACATTTTCCTCACATATACCAATCAAATAACAAGCACCTGCTAATAATAAGCAACTACTATGTGCTCAGCATTGTGTTGGCTGATGAGAATACAAATACAATGAATGAGACAATCCCAATTCTAAGGAATTTCTAAGTTCCTGTGAAATTTCCTCAGTTGGGAACTCTTGGTTGGTACTTCATCAATGAGGACTCCAACTTATCTTTGTTTTTGTACAAAGATCCTTAACCTTTTTATGCTACCAGTCTCTTTGGTGAAATCTATACCACCACCTCCTTCTCAAAATAATGCTTTTAAAGACATAAAATTAAATATATAGGATTACCAAGGAAGTTAGTTATATTGAAATAAAAATATAATTTCTCCATACAAAGTCATTGGTCCCCTGAAATCTATCCATGGGCTGTGTGTGTGTGTGTGTGTGTGTGTGTGTGTGTGTGAACACAGAACTATCATACTGCCTACCCCTTCTTTCTCTCTCCCTGTCTTTCTTTCTCCCCATCTTCCATACCTACCCGTCTGCATTGTTATTTATTAGAGGCCTCTGGAATTCCTCCAGGGAAGGTAGAATGAGTTCCAGCAAACAATACATATACAGAATAATGAAAAGAACATTTGATTGGGAGTCAAAAGACCTAGGCTTGAGTCCCAGCTCTGTAACTAGCTAGCTATATGACATCAGAGAAATCACTTAACCATTCTGGTCCTCAGTTTCAATCTCTGAAAAACTGACAGAGTAGAATTGCACTATCTCTAAGACTTCTTCAATCTCTAACATTCTATGACTACATGTCAGAGAAACAGGAGAATAGATGCTTTAGGAGCCAGAAAAGACCTATACCTCTAGCAGTCAGGGGGACGGTTCAGCCTGGCCCTAAAATAGGAACTAGGGCCCAGAAAGAATCGAGTTTTGGAACACCTGGGTGAGGAGAGTTCATCTGAACTGGTAGTAGAAGGAAAAATGTAATTGCAAAGAATACACTTTTTGAAAGCAGGAAAAGGATGACCTGGGTCAGAAATGAGTTAGACTCTGGCATCTTAAAAGGAATCTTATATGAGAATTGTTTCCCAGAGATGGACCATGCTGAGCTCTGTACCTCCTTCCATTCCTGGTTTCCAATATATATTGCACTGAACATACCTCAGTTATGGGG